>NC_092653.1:16789433-17389433 GCF_032118995.1 Asterias amurensis | reverse complement strand
TTATTCAGGTTAGCTCTTTGATGACTGACGGGGTAGTTGACTGAACCATCTAACGGAGTTGCTGGGATCAACCTGTCGCTGTATCTGGATGCCTCACTCTCTACTTCAATATGTAGATATTTTTCCTTTAGTAAACTAATTCTATAACCTTTACAATTTGTAAAAGCTCTATTTAACTCAGAATCTTCCTGTTTTTTTTTATGTGTTATTTAGGTTTGCTGTTTGATGACTGACTGGGACGTTGACTGAACCATCTAACGAAGTTGCTTGGATCGACATGTCGCTGTATCTGGATGCCTCACTCTACTTCAACAGGTAGATATTTTGTCTTTAGTTAAACAATTCTGTAACATTTACAATTTGCAAAAGCTCCATTTAATTTTGAATCTTCCTGTGTTTTTGTTCTGATGTGTTATTCAGGTTGGCTTTTTGATGACTGACTGGGATGTTGACTGAACCATCTAACGGAGTTGCTCTGAACGACCTGTCGCTGTATGTGGATGCCTCACTCTACTTCAACAGGTAGTTATTTTTTCTTCTGTTAAACAATTCTATAACAATTACAATTTGCTAAAGCTCTATTTAATTCAGAAGCTTCCTGTGTTTGGTTTTGTTATGTGTTATTCAGGTTGGCTTTTTGATGACTGACGGGGTAGTTGACTGAACCATCTAACGGAGTTGCTGGGAATGACTTGTCGCTGTATCTGGATGCCTCACTCTCTACTTCAATATGTAGATATTTTTTCTTTAGTAAAATAATTCTATAACCACTACAATTTGCAAAAGCTCTATTTAATTCAGAATCTTCCAGTGTTTTTGTTCTTATGTGTTATTCAGGTTGGCTTTTTGATGACTGACTGGGACGTTGACTGAACCATCTAACGGAGTTGCTCTGAACGACCTGTCGCTGTATGTGGATGCCTCACTCTACTTCAACAGGTAGTTTTTTTCTTCTGTTGAACAATTCTATAACAATTACAATTTGCAAAAGCTCTATTTAATTCAGAAACTTCCTGTGTTTTTGTTCTTATGTGTTATTCAGGTTGGCTCTTTGATGACTGACGGGGTAGTTGGCTGAACCATCTAACGGAGTTGCTGGGATCAACCTGTCGCTGTATCTGGATGCCTCACTCTACTTCAACAGGTAGTTATTTTTTCTTTAGTTAAATAATTCTATAACAATTATAATTTGCAAAAGCTCTATTTATTTCAGAATCTTCCTGTGTTTTTTTTGTTATGTGTTATTTAGGTTGGCTTTTTGATGACTGACTGGGACGTTGACTGAACCATCTAGCGGAGTTGCTTGAACGACTTGTCGCTGTATCTGGATGCCTCACTCTCTACTTCATTATGTAGATATTTTTTCTTTAGTAAAATAATTCTATAACCACTACAACTTGCAAAAGCTCTATTTAATTCAGAATCTTCCTTTTTTTTAATTTTTTATGTGTTATTCAGGTTGGCTGTTTGATGACTGACTGGAACGTTGACTAAACCATCTAACGGAGTTGCTTGGATCGACATGTCGCTGTATCTGGATGCCTCACTCTCTACTTCAATATGTAGAAATTTTTTCTGTAGTAAAATAATTCTATAACCTTTACAATTTGCAAAAGCTCTATTTAATTCAGAATCTTCCTGTTTGGTTTTTTTTGTGTTATTCAGGTTGGCTGTTTGATGACTGACTGGGACGTTGACTGAACCATCTAACGGAGTTGCTTGGATTGACGTGTCGCTGTATCTGGATGCCACTCTCTACTTCAACAGGTAGAAATTTTTTCTTTAGTTAAATAATTGTATAACAATTACAATTTGCAAAAGCTCTATTTAATTCAGAAACTTCCTGTGTTTGGTTTTGTTATGTGTTATTCAGGTTAGCTCTTTGATGACTGACGGGGTAGTTGACTGAACCATCTAACGGAGTTGCTGGGATCAACCTGTCGCTGTATCTGGATGCCTCACTCTCTACTTCAATATGTAGATATTTTTCCTTTAGTAAACTAATTCTATAACCTTTACAATTTGCAAAAGCTCTATTTAATTCAGAATCTTCCTGGTTTTTTTTATGTGTTATTTAGGTTTGCTGTTTGATGACTGACTGGGACGTTGACTGAACCATCTAACGGAGTTGCTTGGATCGACATGTCGCTGTATCTGAATGCCTCACTCTACTTCAACAGGTAGATATTCTGTCTTTAGTTAAACAATTCTGTAACATTTACAATTTGCAAAAGCTCCATTTAATTTTGAATCTTCCTGTGTTTTTGTTCTGATGTGTTATTCAGGTTGGCTTTTTGATGACTGACTGGGACGTTGACTGAACCATCTAACGGAGTTGCTTGGATCGACATGTCGCTGTATCTGAATGCCTCACTCTACTTCAACAGGTAGATATTTTGTCTTTAGTTAAACAATTCTGTAACATTTACAATTTGCAAAAGCTCCATTTAATTTTGAATCTTCCTGTGTTTTTTTTCTGATGTGTTATTCAGGTTGGCTTTTTGATGACTGACTGGGATGTTGACTGAACCATCTAACGGAGTTGCTCTGAACGACCTGTCGCTGTATGTGGATGCCTCACTATACTTCAACAGGTAGTTATTTTTTCTTCTGTTAAACAATTCTATAACAATTACAATTTGCAAAAGCTCTTTTTAATTCAGAAACTTCCTGTGTTTGGTTTTGTTATGTGTTATTCAGGTTGGCTTTTTGATGACTGACGGGGTAGTTGACTGAACCATCTAACGGAGTTGCTGGGATCAACCTGTCGCTGTATCTGGATGCCTCACTCTACTTCAACAGGTAGTTATTTTTTCTTTAGTTAAATAATTCTATAACAATTACTATTTGCAAAAGCTCTATTTAATTCAGAATCTTCCTGTGTTTTTGTTATGTGTTATTTAGGTTGGCTTTTTGATGACTGACTGGGACGTTGACTGAACCATCTAACGGAGTTGCTTGAACGACTTGTCGCTGTATCTGGATGCCTCACTCTCTACTTTAATATGTAGATATTTTTTCTTTAGAAAAATAATTCTATAACCACTACAACTTGCAAAAGCTCTATTTAATTCAGAATCTTCCTGTGTTTTTGTTCTTATGTGTTATTCAGGTTGGCTTTTTGATGACTGGCTGGAACGTTGACTGAACCATCTAACGGAGCTGCTCTGAACGACCTGTCGCTGTATGTGGGTGCCTCACTCTACTTCAACAGGTAGTTATTTTTTCTTTAGTTAATTAATCCTATAACAATTACAATTTGCAAAAGCTCTATTTAATTCAGAAACTTCCTGTGTTTGGTTCTGTTATGTGTTATTCAGGTTGGCTTTTTGATGACTGACGGGGTAGTTGACTGAACCATCTAACGGAGTTGCTGGGATCAACCTGTCGCTGTATCTGGATGCCTCACTCTACTTCAACAGGTAGTTATTTTTTCTTTAGTTAAATAATTCTATAAGAATTACAATTTGCAAAAGCTCTATTTAATTCAGAATCTTCCTGTGTTTTTTTTGTTATGTGTTATTTAGGTTGGCTTTTTGATGGCTGACTGGGACGTTGACTGAACCATCTAACGGAGTTGCTTGAACGACTTGTCGCTGTATCTGGTTGCCTCACTCTACTTCAACAGGTAGTTATTTTTTCTTTAGTTAAATAATTCTATAACAATTACAATTTGCAAAAGCTCTATTTAATTCAAAAAGTTCCTGTGTTTCTTTTTTGTTATGTTTTACTCAGGTTGGCTCTTTGATGACTGACGGGGTAGTTGACTGAACCATCTAACGGAGTTGCTGGGATCAACCTGTCGCTGTATCTGGATGCCTCACTCTACTTCAATATGTAGATATTTTTTATTTAGTTAATTAATCCTATAACAATGACAATTTGCAAAAGCTCTATTTAATTCAGAAACTTCCTGTGTTTGTTTTTTGTTATGTGTTATTCAGGTTGGCTCTTTGATGACTGACGGGGTAGTTGACTGAACCATCTAACGGAGTTGCTGGGATTGTCTTGTCGCAGTATCTGGATGCCTCACTCTACTCCAACAGGTAGTTATTTTTTCTTTAGTTAATTAATCCTATAACAATTACAAATTGCAAAAGCTCTATTTAATTCCGAAACTTCCTGTGTTTGTTTTTTGTTATGTGTTATTCAGGTTGGCTCTTTGATGACTGACGGGGTAGTTGACTGAACCATCTAACGGAGTTGCTGGGATCAACCTGTCGCTGTATCTGGATGCCTCACTCTACTTCAATATGTAGATATTTTTTCTTTAGTTTAATATTTCTATAACCTTTACAATTTGCAAAAGCTCTATTTAATTCAGACACTTCCTGTTTTGTTTTTTGTCTTGTGTTATTCAGGTTGGCTGTTTGATGACTGACTGGGATGTTGACTGAACCGTCTAACGGAGTTGCTGGGAATGACCTGTCGCTGTGTCTGGATGCCTCACTCTACATCAACAGGTAGATATTCTTTCTTTAGTTAAATAATTCTATAACATTTACAATTTGCAAAAGCTGTATTTAATTCAGAATCTTCCTGTTTTTGTTGTAATGTGTTATTCAGATTGGTGTTTGATGACTGACTGGGCTATGACTGAACCATGTAACGGAGTTGCTGGGATCGACCTGTCACTTTATCTGGATGCCTCACTCACTCTACTTCATCAAGTAGGTTTTTTTTCTTTTATGTTTATTAAGAGGAAAGACATCACTAGGAATTAAACATAATCTCTAAAGGTATGCCATTTTGTTCATAATTCTTTCAACCAAACTTGCACCTCCAACCCTGTTACTGTGTTCGCGGCTTTGCAAACTAACCTTAATCTACTATCCTCATTTCTAGCTTGCTTGCTTACTCACATCGCAATTTACCATCTATAACTTCGCACCATCGGCACCGATCACAGGGTCATATGTAACAACCACCCACACCATTTACTGCACCTAATATAATTCCAAACTAAAATGAAAAAAACTGTCTTTCGAAATGCGTTGTCTGATTGTATGTATTTGTCTTTTTTGTGTTTACCGCAATGATGAAATGTGGAACCATCTGCCTATGGGAGGCTGTTTGATGACTGACGGGAACGTTGACTGAACCATCTAACTGTGTTGCTCTGAACGACTTATCGCAGTATCTGGATGCCTCACTCTACTTCAACAGGTAGTTATATTTTCTTTAGTTAAACAATTCTAAAACTTTTACATTTTGCAAAAGCTCTATTTAATTCAGAATCTTCCTGTGTTTTTTTTGTTATGTGTTATTTAGGTTGGCTTTTTGATGGCTGACTGGGACGTTGACTGAACCATCTAACGGAGTTGCTTGAACGACTTGTCGCTGTATCTGGTTGCCTCACTCTACTTCAACAGGTAGTTATTTTTTCTTTAGTTAAATAATTCTATAACAATTACAATTTGCAAAAGCTCTATTTAATTCAAAAGTTCCTGTGTTTCTTTTTTGTTATGTTTTACTCAGGTTGGCTCTTTGATGACTGACGGGGTAGTTGACTGAACCATCTAACGGAGTTGCTGGGATCAACCTGTCACTGTATCTGGATGCCTCACTCTACTTCAATATGTAGATATTTTTTCTTTAGTAAAATAATTCTATAACCTTTACAATTTGCAAAAGCTCTATTTAATTCAGAATCTTCCTGTTTTGTTTTTTTTATGTGTTATTCAGGTTGGCTGTTTGATGACTAACTGGGACGTTGACTGAACCATCTAACGGAGTTGTTTGGATTGACGTGTCGCTGTATCTGGATGCCACACTCTACTTCAACAGGTAGATATTTTTTCTTTAGTTAAATAATTCTATAACAATTACAATTTGCAAAAGCTCTATTTAATTCAGAAACTTCCTGTGTTTGGTTTTGTTATGTGTTATTCAGGTTAGCTCTTTGATGACTGTCGGGGTAGTTGACTGAACCATCTAACGGAGTTGCTGGGATCAACCTGTCGCTGTATCTGGATGCCTCACTCTCTACTTCAATATGTAGATATTTTTCCTTTAGTAAACTAATTCTATAACCTTTACAATTTGCAAAAGCTCTATTTAATTCAGAATCTTCCTGTTTTTTTTTTATGTGTTATTTAGGTTTCCTGTTTGATGACTGACTGGGACGTTGACTGAACCATCTAACGGAGTTGCTTGGATCGACATGTCGCTGTATCTGGATGCCTCACTCTACTTCAACAGGTAGATATTTTGTCTTTAGTTAAACAATTCTGTAACATTTACAATTTGCAAAAGCTCCATTTAATTTTGAATCTTCCTGTGTTTTTGTTCTTATGTGTTATTCAGGTTGGCTTTTTGATGACTGACTGGGAAATGACTGAACCATCTAACGGAGTTGCTCTGAACGACCTGGCGCTGTATCTGGATGCCTCACTCTACTTCAACAGGTAGTTATTTTTTCTTCTGTTAAACAATTCTATAACAATTACAATTTGCAAAAGCTCTATTTAATTCAGAAACTTCCTGTGTTTGGTTTTGTTATGTGTTATTCAGGTTGGCTTTTTGATGACTGACGGGGTAGTTGACTGAACCATCTAACGGAGTTGCTGGGATCAACCTGTCGCTGTATCTGGATGCCTCACTCTACTTCAACAGGTAGTTATTTTTTCTTTAGTTAAATAATTCTATAACAATTACAATTTGCAAAAGCTCTATTTAATTCAGAATCTTCCTGTGTTTTTTTGTTATGTGTTATTCAGGTTGGCTCTTTGGTGACTGACTGGGATGTTGACTGAACCATCTAACGGAGTTGCTTGGATTGACGTGTCGCTGTATCTGAATGCCTCACTCTACTTCAACAGGTAGATATTTTTTCTTTAGTTAAACAATTCTGTAACATTTACAATTTGCAAAAGCTCTATTTAATTCAGAATCTTCCTGTGTTTTTGTTCTTATGTGTTACTCAGGTTGGCTTTTTGATGACTGACTGGGAAATGACTGAACCATCTAACGGAGTTGCTCTGAACGACCTGGCGCTGTATCTGGATGCCTCACTCTACTTCAACAGGTAGTTATTTTTTCTTTAGTTAAATAATTCTATAACAATTACAATTTGCAAAAACTCTATTTAATTCAGAATCTTCCTCTGTTTGGTTTTGTTATGCGTTATTCAGGTTGGCTCTTTGATGACTGACGGGGTAGTTGACTGAACCATCTAACGGAGTTGCTGGGATCAACCTGTCGCTGTATCTGGATGCCTACTCTCTACTTCAATATGTAGATATTTTTTCTTTAGTAAAGTTATTCTATAACCTTTACAATTTGCAAAAGCTCTATTTAATTCAGAATCTTCCTGTTTTTTTTTATGTGTTATTTAGGTTTGCTGTTTGATGACTGACTTAAGCATTGACTGAACCATCTAACGGAGTTGCTTGGATCGACATGTCGCTGTATCTGGATGCCTCACTCTACTTCAACAGGTAGATAATTTGTCTTTAGTTAAACAATTCTGTAACATTTACAATTTGCAAAAGCTCTATTTAATTCAGAATCTTCCTGTATTTTTGTTCTTATGTGTTATTCAGGTTGGCTTTTTGATGACTGACTGGGACGTTGACTGAACCATCTAACGGAGTTGCTCTGAACGACCTGTCGCTGTATGTGGATGCCTCCCTCTACTTCAACAGGTAGTTATTTTTTCTTCTGTTGAACAATTCTATAACAATTACAATTTGCAAAAGCTCTATTTAATTCAGAAACTTCCTGTGTTTTTGTTCTCATGTGTTATTCAGGTTGGCTCTTTGATGACTGACGGGGTAGTTGGCTGAACCATCTAACGGAGTCGCTGGGATCAACCTGTCGCTGTATCTGGATGCCTCACTCTACTTCAACAGGTAGTTATTTTTTCTTTAGGTAAATAATTCTATAACAATTACAATTTGCAAAAGCTCTATTTAATTCAGAATCTTCCTGTGTTTTTTTTGTTATGTGTTATTTAGGTTGGCTTTTTGATGACTGACTGGGACGTTGACTGAACCATCTAACGGAGTTGCTTGGATCGACATGTCGCTGTATCTGGATGCCTCACTCTACTTCAACAGGTAGATATTTTGTCTTTAGTTAAACAATTCTGTAACATTTACAATTTGCAAAAGCTCTATTTAATTCAGAATCTTCCTGTGTTTTTGTTTTTATGTGTTATTCAGGTTGGCTTTTTGATGACTGACTGGGACGTTGACTGAACCATCTAACGGAGTTGCTCTGAACGACCTGTCGCTGTATGTGGATGCCTCAGTCTACTTCAACAGGTAGATATTTTTTCTTTAGTTAAATAATTCTATAACAATTACAATTTGCAAAAGCTCTATTTAATTTAGAAACTTCCTGTGTTTGGTTTTGTTATGTGTTATTCAGGTTAGCTCTTTGATGACTGACGGGGTAGTTGACTGAACCATCTAACGGAGTTGCTGGGATCAACCTGTCGCTGTATCTGGATGCCTCACTCTCTACTTCAATATGTAGATATTTTTCCTTTAGTAAACTAATTCTATAACCTTTACAATTTGCAAAAGCTCTATTTAATTCAGACACTTCCTGTTTTTTAATTTTTTATGTGTTATTCAGGTTGGCTGTTTGATGACTGACTGGGACGTTGACTGAACCATCTAACGGAGTTGCTGGGATCAACCTGTCGCTGTATCTGGATGCCTCACTCTACTTCAATATGTAGATATTTTGTCTTTAGTTAAACAATTCTGTAACATTTACAATTTGCAAAAGCTCTATTTAATTCAGAATCTTCCTGTGTTTTTGTTTTTATGTGTTATTCAGGTTGGCTTTTTGATGACTGACTGGGACGTTGACTGAACCATCTAACGGAGTTGCTCTGAACGACCTGTCGCTGTATGTGGATGCCTCAGTCTACTTCAACAGGTAGTTATTTTTTCTTTAGTTAAATAATTCTATAACAATTACAATTTGCAAAAGCTCTATTTAATTCAGAAACTTCCTGTGTTTGGTTTTGTTATGTGTTATTCAGGTTAGCTCTTTGATGACTGACGGGGTAGTTGACTGAACCATCTAACGGAGTTGCTGGGATCAACCTGTCGCTGTATCTGGATGCCTCACTCTCTACTTCAATATGTAGATATTTTTCCTTTAGTAAACTAATTCTATAACCTTTACAATTTGCAAAAGCTCTATTTAATTCAGAATCTTCCTTTTTTTTTTATGTGTTATTTAGGTTTGCTGTTTGATGACTGACTGGGACGTTGACTGAACCATCTAACGGAGTTGCTTGGATCGACATGTCGCTGTATCTGGATGCCTCACTCTACTTCAACAGGTAGATATTTTTTCTTTATTTAAACAATTCTGTAACATTTACAATTTGCAAAAGCTCTATTTAATTCAGAATCTTCCTGTGTTTTATTTCTTATGTGTTACTCAGGTTGGCTTTTTGATGACTGACTGGGACGTTGACTGAACCATCTAACGGAGTTGCTCTGAACGACCTGGCGCTGTATCTGGATGCCTCACTCTACTTCAACAGGTAGTTATTTTTTCTTTAGTTAAATAATTCTATAACAATTACAATTTGCAAAAACTCTATTTAATTCAGAATCTTCCTCTGTTTGGTTTTGTTATGCGTTATTCAGGTTGGCTCTTTGATGACTGACGGGGTAGTTGACTGAACCATCTAACGGAGTTGCTGGGATCAACCTGTCGCTGTATCTGGATGCCTCACTCTCTACTTCAATATGTAGATATTTTTTCTTTAGTAAAGTTATTCTATAACCTTTACAATTTGCAAAAGCTCTATTTAATTCAGAATCTTCCTGTTTTTTTTATGTGTTATTTAGGTTTGCTGTTTGATGACTGACTTAAGCGTTGACTGAACCATCTAACGGAGTTGCTTGGATCGACATGTCGCTGTATCTGGATGCCTCACTCTACTTCAACAGGTAGATAATTTGTCTTTAGTTAAACAATTTTGTAACATTTACAATTTGCAAAAGCTCTATTTAATTTAGAATCTTCCTGTGTTTTTGTTCTTATGTGTTATTCAGGTTGGCTTTTTGATGACTGACTGGGACGTTGACTGAACCATCTAACGGAGTTGCTCTGAACGACCTGTCGCTGTATGTGGATGCCTCACTCTACTTCAACAGGTAGTTATTTTTTCTTCTGTTGAACAATTCTATAACAATTACAATTTGCAAAAGCTCTATTTAATTCACAAACTTCCTGTGTTTTTGTTCTTATGTGTTATTCAGGTTGGCTCTTTGATGACTGACGGGGTAGTTGGCTGAACCATCTAACGGAGTTGCTGGGATCAACCTGTCGCTGTATCTGGATGCCTCACTCTACTTCAACAGGTAGTTGTTTTTTCTTTAGGTAAATAATTCTATAACAATTACAATTTGCAAAAGCTCTATTTAATTCAGAATCTTCCTGTGTTTTTTTTTTGTTATGTGTTATTTAGGTTGGCTTTTTGATGACTGACTGGGACGTTGACTGAACCATCTAACGGAGTTGCTGGGAATGACTTGTCGCTGTATCTGGATGCCTCACTCTCTACTTCAATATGTAGATATTTTTTCTTTAGTAAAATAATTCTATAACCACTACAACTTGCAAAAGCTCTATTTAATTCAGAATCTTCCTTTTTTTTAATTTTTTATGTGTTATTCAGGTTGGCTGTTTGATGACTGACTGGGACGTTGACTGAACCATCTAACGGAGTTGCTTGGATTTACATGTCGCTGTATCTGGATGCCTCACTCTCTACTTCAATATGTAGAAATTTTATCTGTAGTAAAATAATTCTATAACCTTTACAATTTGCAAAAGCTCTATTTAATTCAGAATCTTCCTGTTTGGTTTTTTTTGTGTTATTCAGGTTGGCTGTTTGATGACTGACTGGGACGTTGACTGAACCATCTAACGGAGTTGCTTGGATTGACGTGTCGCTGTATCTGGATGCCACACTCTACTTCAACAGGTAGAAATTTTTTCTTTAGTTAAATAATTGTATAACAATTACAATTTGCAAAAGCTCTATTTAATTCAGAAACTTCCTGTGTTTGGTTTTGTTATGTGTTATTCAGGTTAGCTCTTTGATGACTGACGGGGTAGTTGACTGAACCATCTAACGGAGTTGCTGGGATCAACCTGTCGCTGTATCTGGATGCCTCACTCTCTACTTCAATATGTAGATATTTTTCCTTTAGTAAACTAATTCTATAACCTTTACAATTTGCAAAAGCTCTATTTAATTCAGAATCTTCCTGGTTTTTTTTTATGTGTTATTTAGGTTTGCTGTTTGATGACTGACTGGGACGTTGACTGAACCATCTAACGGAGTTGCTTGGATCGACATGTCGCTGTATCTGAATGCCTCACTCTACTTCAACAGGTAGATATTTTGTCTTTAGTTAAACAATTCTGTAACATTTACAATTTGCAAAAGCTCCATTTAATTTTGAATCTTCCTGTGTTTTTGTTCTGATGTGTTATTCAGGTTGGCTTTTTGATGACTGACTGGGACGTTGACTGAACCATCTAACGGAGTTGCTTGGATCGACATGTCGCTGTATCTGAATGCCTCACTCTACTTCAACAGGTAGATAGTTTGTCTTTAGTTAAACAATTCTGTAACATTTACAATTTGCAAAAGCTCCATTTAATTTTGAATCTTCCTGTGTTTTTTTTCTGATGTGTTATTCAGGTTGGCTTTTTGATGACTGACTGGGATGTTGACTGAACCATCTAACGGAGTTGCTCTGAACGACCTGTCGCTGTATGTGGATGCCTCACTCTACTTCAACAGGTAGTTATTTTTTCTTCTGTTAAACAATTCTATAACAATTACAATTTGCAAAAGCTCTTTTTAATTCAGAAACTTCCTGTGTTTGGTTTTGTTATGTGTTATTCAGGTTGGCTTTTTGATGACTGACGGGGTAGTTGACTGAACCATCTAACGGAGTTGCTGGGATCAACCTGTCGCTGTATCTGGATGCCTCACTCTACTTCAACAGGTAGTTATTTTTTCTTTAGTTAAATAATTCTATAACAATTACTATTTGCAAAAGCTCTATTTAATTCAGAATCTTCCTGTGTTTTTGTTATGTGTTATTTAGGTTGGCTTTTTGATGACTGACTGGGACGTTGACTGAACCATCTAACGGAGTTGCTTGAACGACTTGTCGCTGTATCTGGATGCCTCACTCTCTACTTTAATATGTAGATATTTTTTCTTTAGAAAAATAATTCTATAACCACTACAACTTGCAAAAGCTCTATTTAATTCAGAATCTTCCTGTGTTTTTGTTCTTATGTGTTATTCAGGTTGGCTTTTTGATGACTGGCTGGGACGTTGACTGAACCATCTAACGGAGCTGCTCTGAACGACCTGTCGCTGTATGTGGGTGCCTCACTCTACTTCAACAGGTAGTTATTTTTTCTTTAGTTAATTAATCCTATAACAATGACAATTTGCAAAAGCTCTATTTAATTCAGAAACTTCCTGTGTTTGTTTTTTGTTATGTGTTATTCAGGTTGGCTCTTTGATGACTGACGGGGTAGTTGACTGAACCATCTAACGGAGTTGCTGGGATTGTCTTGTCGCAGTATCTGGATGCCTCACTCTACTCCAACAGGTAGTTATTTTTTCTTTAGTTAATTAATCCTATAACAATTACAATTTGCAAAAGCTCTATTTAATTCCGAAACTTCCTGTGTTTGTTTTTTGTTATGTGTTATTCAGGTTGGCTCTTTGATGACTGACGGGGTAGTTGACTTAACCATCTAACGGAGTTGCTGGGATCAACCTGTCGCTGTATCTGGATGCCTCACTCTACTTCAATATGTAGATATTTTTTCTTTAGTTTAATATTTCTATAACCTTTACAATTTGCAAAAGCTCTATTTAATTCAGACACTTCCTGTTTTGTTTTTTGTCTTGTGTTATTCAGGTTGGCTGTTTGATGACTGACTGGGATGTTGACTGAACCGTCTAACGGAGTTGCTGGGAATGACCTGTCGCTGTGTCTGGATGCCTCACTCTACATCAACAGGTAGATATTCTTTCTTTAGTTAAATAATTCTATAACATTTACAATTTGCAAAAGCTGTATTTAATTCAGAATCTTCCTGTTTTTGTTGTAATGTGTTATTCAGATTGGTGTTTGATGACTGACTGGGCTATGACTGAACCATGTAACGGAGTTGCTGGGATCGACCTGTCACTTTATCTGGATGCCTCACTCACTCTACTTCATCAAGTAGGTTTTTTTTCTTTTATTTTTATTAAGAGGAAAGACATCACTAGGAATTAAACATAATCTCTAAAGGTATGCCATTTTGTTCATAATTCTTTCAACCAAACTTGCACCTCCAACCCTGTTACTGTGTTCGCGGCTTTGCAAACTAACCTTAATCTACTATCCTCATTTCTAGCTTGCTTGCTTACTCACATCGCAATTTACCATCTATAACTTCGCACCATCGGCACCGATCACAGGGTCATATGTAACAACCACCCACACCATTTACTGCACCTAATATAATTCCAAACTAAAATGAAAAAAACTGTCTTTCGAAAGGCGTTGTCTGATTGTATGTATTTGTCTTTTTTGTGTTTACCGCAATGATGAAATGTGGAACCATCTGCCTATGGGAGGCTGTTTGATGACTGACGGGAACGTTGACTGAACCATCTAACTGTGTTGCTCTGAACGACTTATCGCAGTATCTGGATGCCTCACTCTACTTCAACAGGTAGTTATATTTTCTTTAGTTAAACAATTCTAAAACTTTTACATTTTGCAAAAGCTCTATTTAATTCAGAAACTTCCTGTGTTTGTTTTTTGTTATGTGTTATTCAGGTTGGCTCTTTGATGACTGACGGGGTAGTTGACTGAACCATCTAACGAAGTTGCTGGGATCAACCTGTCGCTGTATCTGGATGCCTCACTCTACTTCAATATGTAGATATTTTTTCTTTAGTTTAATAATTCTATAACCTTAACAATTTGCAAAAGCTCTATTTAATTCAGAAACTTCCTGTGTTTGTTTTTTGTTATGTGTTATTCAGGTTGGCTCTTTGATGACTGACGGGGTTGTTGACTGGACCATCTAACAGAGTTGCTGGGATCAACCTGTCGCTGTATCTGGATGCCTCGCTCTACTTCAATATGTAGATATTTTTTCTTTAGTAAAATAATTCTATAACCACTACAACTTGCAAAAGCTCTATTTAATTCAGAATCTTCCTGTTTTTTAATTTTTTATGTGTTATTCAGGTTGGCTGTTTGATGATTGACTGGGACGTTGACTGAACCATCTAACGGAGTTGCTTGGATCGACATGTCGCTGTATCTGGATGCCTCACTCTACTTCAACAGGTAGATATTTTGTCTTTAGTTAAACAATTCTGTAACACTTACAATTTGCAAAAGCTCTATTTAATTCAGAATCTTCCTGTGTGTTTGTTTTTATGTGTTATTCAGGTTGGCTTTTTGATGACTGACTGGGACGTTGACTGAACCATCTAACTGAGTTGCTCTGAACGACCTGTCGCTGTATGTGGATGCCTCAGTCTACTTCAACAGGTAGTTATTTTTTCTTCTGTTAAACAATTCTATAACAATTACAATTTGCAAAAGCTCTATTTAATTCAGAAACTTCCTGTGTTTGGTTTTGTTATGTGTTTTTCAGGTTAGCTCTTTGATGACTGACGGGGTAGTTGACTGAACCATCTAACGGAGTTGCTGGGATCAACCTGTCGCTGTATCTGGATGCCTCACTCTCTACTTCAATATGTAGATATTTTTTCTTTAGTAAACTAATTCTATAACCTTTACAATTTGCAAAAGCTCTACTTAATTCAGAATCTTCCTGTTTTTTTTTTATGTGTTATTTAGGTTTGCTGTTTGATGACTGACTGGGACGTTGACTGAACCATCTAACGAAGTTGCTTGGATCGACATGTCGCTGTATCTGGATGCCTCACTCTACTTCAACAGGTAGATATTTTGTCTTTAGTTAAACAATTCTGTAACATTTACAATTTGCAAAAGCTCCATTTAATTTTGAATCTTCCTGTGTTTTTGTTCTTATGTGTTATTCAGGTTGGCTTTTTGATGACTGACTGGGATGTTGACTGAACCATCTAACGGAGTTGCTCTGAACGACCTGTCGCTGTATGTGGATGCCTCACTCTACTTCAACAGGTAGTTATTTTTTCTTCTGTTAAACAATTCTATAACAATTACAATTTGCTAAAGCTCTATTTAATTCAGAAGCTTCCTGTGTTTGGTTTTGTAATGTGTTATTCAGGTTGGCTTTTTGATGACTGACGGGGTAGTTGACTGAACCATCTAACGGAGTTGCTGGGAATGACTTGTCGCTGTATCTGGATGCCTCACTCTCTACTTCAATATGTAGATATTTTTTCTTTAGTAAAATAATTCTATAACCACTACAATTTGCAAAAGCTCTATTTAATTCAGAATCTTCCTGTGTTTTTGTTCTTATGTGTTATTCAGGTTAGCTTTTTGATGACTGACTGGGACGTTGACTGAACCATCTAACGGAGTTGCTCTGAACGACCTGTCGCTGTATGTGGATGCCTCACTCTTCTTCAACAGGTAGTTTTTTTCTGCTGTTGAACAATTCTATAACAATTACAATTTGCAAAAGCTCTATTTAATTCAGAAACTTCCTGTGTTTTTGTTCTTATGTGTTATTCAGGTTGGCTCTTTGATGACTGACGGGGTAGTTGGCTGAACCATCTAACGGAGTTGCTGGGATCAACCTGTCACTGTATCTGGATGCCTCACTCTACTTCACCAGGTAGTTATTTTTTCTTTAGGTAAATAATTCTATAACAATTACAATTTGCAAAAGCTCTATTTAATTCAGAATCTTCCTGTGTTTTTTTTGTTATGTGTTATTTAGGTTGGCTTTTTGATGACTGACTGGGATGTTGACTGAACCATCTAACGGAGTTGCTTGAACGACTTGTCGCTGTATCTGGATGCCTCACTCTCTACTTCATTATGTAGATATTTTTTCTTTAGTAAAATAATTCTATAACCACTACAACTTGCAAAAGCTCTATTTAATTCAGAATCTTCCTTTTTTTAAATTTTTTATGTGTTATTCAGGTTGGCTGTTTGATGACTGACTGGGACGTTGACTGAACCATCTAACGGAGTTGTTTGGATTGACGTGTCGCTGTATCTGGATGCCTCACTCTCTACTTCAATATGTAGAAATTTTTTCTGTAGTAAAATAATTCTATAACCTTTACAATTTGCAAAAGCTCTATTTAATTCAGAATCTTCCTGTTTTTTTTTTTTGTGTTATTCAGGTTGGCTGTTTGATGACTGACTGGGACGTTGACTGAACCATCTAACGGAGTTGCTTGGATTGACGTGTCGCTGTATCTGGATGCCTCACTCTACTTCAACAGGTAGAAATTTTTTCTTTAGTTAAATAATTCTATAACAATTACAATTTGCAAAAGCTCTATTTAATTCAGAAACTTCCTGTGTTTGGTTTTGTTATGTGTTATTCAGGTTAGCTCTTTGATGACTGACGGGGTAGTTGACTGAACCATCTAACGGAGTTGCTGGGATCAACCTGTCGCTGTATCTGGATGCCTCACTCTCTACTTCAATATGTAGATATTTTTCCTTTAGTAAACTAATTCTATAACCTTTACAATTTGCAAAAGCTCTATTTAATTCAGAATCTTCCTGGTTTTTTTTTATGTGTTATTTAGGTTTGCTGTTTGATGACTGACTGGGACGTTGACTGAACCATCTAACGGAGTTGCTTGGATCGACATGTCGCAGTATCTGGATGCCTCACTCTACTCCAACAGGTAGTTATTTTTTCTTTAGTTAATTAATCCTATAACAATTACAATTTGCAAAAGCTCTATTTAATTCCGAAACTTCCTGTGTTTGTTTTTTGTTATGTGTTATTCAGGTTGGCTCTTTGATGACTGACGGGGTAGTTGACTTAACCATCTAACGGAGTTGCTGGGATCAACCTGTCGCTGTATCTGGATGCCTCACTCTACTTCAATATGTAGATATTTTTTCTTTAGTTTAATATTTCTATAACCTTTACAATTTGCAAAAGCTCTATTTAATTCAGACACTTCCTGTTTTGTTTTTTGTCTTGTGTTATTCAGGTTGGCTGTTTGATGACTGACTGGGATGTTGACTGAACCGTCTAACGGAGTTGCTGGGAATGACCTGTCGCTGTGTCTGGATGCCTCACTCTACATCAACAGGTAGATATTCTTTCTTTAGTTAAATAATTCTATAACATTTACAATTTGCAAAAGCTGTATTTAATTCAGAATCTTCCTGTTTTTGTTGTAATGTGTTATTCAGATTGGTGTTTGATGACTGACTGGGCTATGACTGAACCATGTAACGGAGTTGCTGGGATCGACCTGTCACTTTATCTGGATGCCTCACTCACTCTACTTCATCAAGTAGGTTTTTTTTCTTTTATTTTTATTAAGAGGAAAGACATCACTAGGAATTAAACATAATCTCTAAAGGTATGCCATTTTGTTCATAATTCTTTCAACCAAACTTGCACCTCCAACCCTGTTACTGTGTTCGCGGCTTTGCAAACTAACCTT
The DNA here is from genome assembly GCF_032118995.1 of Asterias amurensis. NCBI lineage: Eukaryota > Metazoa > Echinodermata > Asteroidea > Forcipulatida > Asteriidae > Asterias > Asterias amurensis. Next base: position 17,371,804 of record NC_092653.1, on the reverse strand, counting down.
AATCTACTATCCTCATTTCTAGCTTGCTTGCTTACTCACATCGCAATTTACCATCTATAACTTCGCACCATCGGCACCGATCACAGGGTCATATGTAACAACCACCCACACCATTTACTGCACCTAATATAATTCCAAACTAAAATGAAAAAAACTGTCTTTCGAAAGGCGTTGTCTGATTGTATGTATTTGTCTTTTTTGTGTTTACCGCAATGATGAAATGTGGAACCATCTGCCTATGGGAGGCTGTTTGATGACTGACGGGAACGTTGACTGAACCATCTAACTGTGTTGCTCTGAACGACTTATCGCAGTATCTGGATGCCTCACTCTACTTCAACAGGTAGTTATATTTTCTTTAGTTAAACAATTCTAAAACTTTTACATTTTGCAAAAGCTCTATTTAATTCAGAAACTTCCTGTGTTTGTTTTTTGTTATGTGTTATTCAGGTTGGCTCTTTGATGACTGACGGGGTAGTTGACTGAACCATCTAACGAAGTTGCTGGGATCAACCTGTCGCTGTATCTGGATGCCTCACTCTACTTCAATATGTAGATATTTTTTCTTTAGTTTAATAATTCTATAACCTTAACAATTTGCAAAAGCTCTATTTAATTCAGAAACTTCCTGTGTTTGTTTTTTGTTATGTGTTATTCAGGTTGGCTCTTTGATGACTGACGGGGTTGTTGACTGGACCATCTAACAGAGTTGCTGGGATCAACCTGTCGCTGTATCTGGATGCCTCGCTCTACTTCAATATGTAGATATTTTTTCTTTAGTAAAATAATTCTATAACCACTACAACTTGCAAAAGCTCTATTTAATTCAGAATCTTCCTGTTTTTTAATTTTTTATGTGTTATTCAGGTTGGCTGTTTGATGATTGACTGGGACGTTGACTGAACCATCTAACGGAGTTGCTTGGATCGACATGTCGCTGTATCTGGATGCCTCACTCTACTTCAACAGGTAGATATTTTGTCTTTAGTTAAACAATTCTGTAACACTTACAATTTGCAAAAGCTCTATTTAATTCAGAATCTTCCTGTGTGTTTGTTTTTATGTGTTATTCAGGTTGGCTTTTTGATGACTGACTGGGACGTTGACTGAACCATCTAACTGAGTTGCTCTGAACGACCTGTCGCTGTATGTGGATGCCTCAGTCTACTTCAACAGGTAGTTATTTTTTCTTCTGTTAAACAATTCTATAACAATTACAATTTGCAAAAGCTCTATTTAATTCAGAAACTTCCTGTGTTTGGTTTTGTTATGTGTTTTTCAGGTTAGCTCTTTGATGACTGACGGGGTAGTTGACTGAACCATCTAACGGAGTTGCTGGGATCAACCTGTCGCTGTATCTGGATGCCTCACTCTCTACTTCAATATGTAGATATTTTTTCTTTAGTAAACTAATTCTATAACCTTTACAATTTGCAAAAGCTCTACTTAATTCAGAATCTTCCTGTTTTTTTTTATGTGTTATTTAGGTTTGCTGTTTGATGACTGACTGGGACGTTGACTGAACCATCTAACGAAGTTGCTTGGATCGACATGTCGCTGTATCTGGATGCCTCACTCTACTTCAACAGGTAGATATTTTGTCTTTAGTTAAACAATTCTGTAACATTTACAATTTGCAAAAGCTCCATTTAATTTTGAATCTTCCTGTGTTTTTGTTCTTATGTGTTATTCAGGTTGGCTTTTTGATGACTGACTGGGATGTTGACTGAACCATCTAACGGAGTTGCTCTGAACGACCTGTCGCTGTATGTGGATGCCTCACTCTACTTCAACAGGTAGTTATTTTTTCTTCTGTTAAACAATTCTATAACAATTACAATTTGCTAAAGCTCTATTTAATTCAGAAGCTTCCTGTGTTTGGTTTTGTTATGTGTTATTCAGGTTGGCTTTTTGATGACTGACGGGGTAGTTGACTGAACCATCTAACGGAGTTGCTGGGAATGACTTGTCGCTGTATCTGGATGCCTCACTCTCTACTTCAATATGTAGATATTTTTTCTTTAGTAAAATAATTCTATAACCACTACAATTTGCAAAAGCTCTATTTAATTCAGAATCTTCCTGTGTTTTTGTTCTTATGTGTTATTCAGGTTAGCTTTTTGATGACTGACTGGGACGTTGACTGAACCATCTAACGGAGTTGCTCTGAACGACCTGTCGCTGTATGTGGATGCCTCACTCTTCTTCAACAGGTAGTTTTTTTCTGCTGTTGAACAATTCTATAACAATTACAATTTGCAAAAGCTCTATTTAATTCAGAAACTTCCTGTGTTTTTGTTCTTATGTGTTATTCAGGTTGGCTCTTTGATGACTAACGGGGTAGTTGGCTGAACCATCTAACGGAGTTGCTGGGATCAACCTGTCACTGTATCTGGATGCCTCACTCTACTTCACCAGGTAGTTATTTTTTCTTTAGGTAAATAATTCTATAACAATTACAATTTGCAAAAGCTCTATTTAATTCAGAATCTTCCTGTGTTTTTTTTGTTATGTGTTATTTAGGTTGGCTTTTTGATGACTGACTGGGACGTTGACTGAACCATCTAACGGAGTTGCTTGAACGACTTGTCGCTGTATCTGGATGCCTCACTCTCTACTTCATTATGTAGATATTTTTTCTTTAGTAAAATAATTCTATAACCACTACAACTTGCAAAAGCTCTATTTAATTCAGAATCTTCCTTTTTTATAATTTTTTATGTGTTATTCAGGTTGGCTGTTTGATGACTGACTGGGACGTTGACTGAACCATCTAACGGAGTTGTTTGGATTGACGTGTCGCTGTATCTGGATGCCTCACTCTCTACTTCAATATGTAGAAATTTTTTCTGTAGTAAAATAATTCTATAACCTTTACAATTTGCAAAAGCTCTATTTAATTCAGAATCTTCCTGTTTTTTTTTTTTGTGTTATTCAGGTTGGCTGTTTGATGACTGACTGGGACGTTGACTGAACCATCTAACGGAGTTGCTTGGATTGACGTGTCGCTGTATCTGGATGCCTCACTCTACTTCAACAGGTAGAAATTTTTTCTTTAGTTAAATAATTCTATAACAATTACAATTTGCAAAAGCTCTATTTAATTCAGAAACTTCCTGTGTTTGGTTTTGTTATGTGTTATTCAGGTTAGCTCTTTGATGACTGACGGGGTAGTTGACTGAACCATCTAACGGAGTTGCTGGGATCAACCTGTCGCTGTATCTGGATGCCTCACTCTCTACTTCAATATGTAGATATTTTTCCTTTAGTAAACTAATTCTATAACCTTTACAATTTGCAAAAGCTCTATTTAATTCAGAATCTTCCTGGTTTTTTTTTATGTGTTATTTAGGTTTGCTGTTTGATGACTGACTGGGACGTTGACTGAACCATCTAACGGAGTTGCTTGGATCGACATGTCGCTGTATCTGAATGCCTCACTCTACTTCAACAGGTAGATATTTTGTCTTTAGTTAAACAATTCTGTAACATTTACAATTTGCAAAAGCTCCATTTAATTTTGAATCTTCCTGTGTTTTTGTTCTGATGTGTTATTCAGGTTGGCTTTTTGATGACTGACTGGGACGTTGACTGAACCATCTAACGGAGTTGCTTGGATCGACATGTCGCTGTATCTGAATGCCTCACTCTACTTCAACAGGTAGATATTTTGTCTTTAGTTAAACAATTCTGTAACATTTACAATTTGCAAAAGCTCCATTTAATTTTGAATCTTCCTGTGTTTTTTTTCTGATGTGTTATTCAGGTTGGCTTTTTGATGACTGACTGGGATGTTGACTGAACCATCTAACGGAGTTGCTCTGAACGACCTGTCGCTGTATGTGGATGCCTCACTCTACTTCAACAGGTAGTTATTTTTTCTTCTGTTAAACAATTCTATAACAATTACAATTTGCAAAAGCTCTTTTTAATTCAGAAACTTCCTGTGTTTGGTTTTGTTATGTGTTATTCAGGTTGGCTTTTTGATGACTGACGGGGTAGTTGACTGAACCATCTAACGGAGTTGCTGGGATCAACCTGTCGCTGTATCTGGATGCCTCACTCTACTTCAACAGGTAGTTATTTTTTCTTTAGTTAAATAATTCTATAACAATTACTATTTGCAAAAGCTCTATTTAATTCAGAATCTTCCTGTGTTTTTGTTATGTGTTATTTAGGTTGGCTTTTTGATGACTGACTGGGACGTTGACTGAACCATCTAACGGAGTTGCTTGAACGACTTGTCGCTGTATCTGGATGCCTCACTCTCTACTTTAATATGTAGATATTTTTTCTTTAGAAAAATAATTCTATAACCACTACAACTTGCAAAAGCTCTATTTAATTCAGAATCTTCCTGTGTTTTTGTTCTTATGTGTTATTCAGGTTGGCTTTTTGATGACTGGCTGGGACGTTGACTGAACCATCTAACGGAGCTGCTCTGAACGACCTGTCGCTGTATGTGGGTGCCTCACTCTACTTCAACAGGTAGTTATTTTTTCTTTAGTTAATTAATCCTATAACAATTACAATTTGCAAAAGCTCTATTTAATTCAGAAACTTCCTGTGTTTGGTTTTGTTATGTGTTATTCAGGTTGGCTTTTTGATGACTGACGGGGTAGTTGACTGAACCATCTAACGGAGTTGCTGGGATCAACCTGTCGCTGTATCTGGATGCCTCACTCTACTTCAACAGGTAGTTATTTTTCTTTAGTTAAATAATTCTATAAGAATTACAATTTGCAAAAGCTCTATTTAATTCAGAATCTTCCTGTGTTTTTTTTGTTATGTGTTATTTAGGTTGGCTTTTTGATGGCTGACTGGGACGTTGACTGAACCATCTAACGGAGTTGCTTGAACGACTTGTCGCTGTATCTGGTTGCCTCACTCTACTTCAACAGGTAGTTATTTTTTCTTTAGTTAAATAATTCTATAACAATTACAATTTGCAAAAGCTCTATTTAATTCAAAAAGTTCCTGTGTTTCTTTTTTGTTATGTTTTACTCAGGTTGGCTCTTTGATGACTGACGGGGTAGTTGACTGAACCATCTAACGGAGTTGCTGGGATCAACCTGTCGCTGTATCTGGATGCCTCACTCTACTTCAATATGTAGATATTTTTTATTTAGTTAATTAATCCTATAACAATGACAATTTGCAAAAGCTCTATTTAATTCAGAAACTTCCTGTGTTTGTTTTTTGTTATGTGTTATTCAGGTTGGCTCTTTGATGACTGACGGGGTAGTTGACTGAACCATCTAACGGAGTTGCTGGGATTGTCTTGTCGCAGTATCTGGATGCCTCACTCTACTCCAACAGGTAGTTATTTTTTCTTTAGTTAATTAATCCTATAACAATTACAATTTGCAAAAGCTCTATTTAATTCCGAAACTTCCTGTGTTTGTTTTTTGTTATGTGTTATTCAGGTTGGCTCTTTGATGACTGACGGGGTAGTTGACTGAACCATCTAACGGAGTTGCTGGGATCAACCTGTCGCTGTATCTGGATGTCTCACTCTACTTCAATATGTAGATATTTTTTCTTTAGTTTAATATTTCTATAACCTTTACAATTTGCAAAAGCTCTATTTAATTCAGACACTTCCTGTTTTGTTTTTTGTCTTGTGTTATTCAGGTTGGCTGTTTGATGACTGACTGGGATGTTGACTGAACCGTCTAACGGAGTTGCTGGGAATGACCTGTCGCTGTGTCTGGATGCCTCACTCTACATCAACAGGTAGATATTCTTTCTTTAGTTAAATAATTCTATAACATTTACAATTTGCAAAAGCTGTATTTAATTCAGAATCTTCCTGTTTTTGTTGTAATGTGTTATTCAGATTGGTGTTTGATGACTGACTGGGCTATGACTGAACCATGTAACGGAGTTGCTGGGATCGACCTGTCACTTTATCTGGATGCCTCACTCACTCTACTTCATCAAGTAGGTTTTTTTTCTTTTATTTTTATTAAGAGGAAAGACATCACTAGGAATTAAACATAATCTCTAAAGGTATGCCATTTTGTTCATAATTCTTTCAACCAAACTTGCACCTCCAACCCTGTTACTGTGTTCGCGGCTTTGCAAACTAACCTTAATCTACTATCCTCATTTCTAGCTTGCTTGCTTACTCACATCGCAATTTACCATCTATAACTTCGCACCATCGGCACCGATCACAGGGTCATATGTAACAACCACCCACACCATTTACTGCACCTAATATAATTCCAAACTAAAATGAAAAAAACTGTCTTTCGAAATGCGTTGTCTGATTGTATGTATTTGTCTTTTTTGTGTTTACCGCAATGATGAAATGTGGAACCATCTGCCTATGGGAGGCTGTTTGATGACTGACGGGAACGTTGACTGAACCATCTAACTGTGTTGCTCTGAACGACTTATCGCAGTATCTGGATGCCTCACTCTACTTCAACAGGTAGTTATATTTTCTTTAGTTAAACAATTCTAAAACTTTTACATTTTGCAAAAGCTCTATTTAATTCAGAAACTTCCTGTGTTTTTGTTCTTATGTGTTATTCAGGTTGGCTCTTTGATGACTGACGGGGTAGTTGGCTGAACCATCTAACGGAGTCGCTGGGATCAACCTGTCGCTGTATCTGGATGCCTCACTCTACTTCAACAGGTAGTTATTTTTTCTTTAGGTAAATAATTCTATAACAATTACAATTTGCAAAAGCTCTATTTAATTCAGAATCTTCCTGTGTTTTTTTTGTTATGTGTTATTTAGGTTGGCTTTTTGATGACTGACTGGGACGTTGACTGAACCATCTAACGGAGTTGCTTGGATCGACATGTCGCTGTATCTGGATGCCTCACTCTACTTCAACAGGTAGATATTTTGTCTTTAGTTAAACAATTCTGTAACATTTACAATTTGCAAAAGCTCTATTTAATTCAGAATCTTCCTGTGTTTTTGTTTTTATGTGTTATTCAGGTTGGCTTTTTGATGACTGACTGGGACGTTGACTGAACCATCTAACGGAGTTGCTCTGAACGACCTGTCGCTGTATGTGGATGCCTCAGTCTACTTCAACAGGTAGATATTTTTTCTTTAGTTAAATAATTCTATAACAATTACAATTTGCAAAAGCTCTATCTAATTTAGAAACTTCCTATGTTTGGTTTTGTTATGTGTTATTCAGGTTAGCTCTTTGATGACTGACGGGGTAGTTGACTGAACCATCTAACGGAGTTGCTGGGATCAACCTGTCGCTGTATCTGGATGCCTCACTCTCTACTTCAATATGTAGATATTTTTCCTTTAGTAAACTAATTCTATAACCTTTACAATTTGCAAAAGCTCTATTTAATTCAGAATCTTCCTGTTTTTTAATTTTTTATGTGTTATTCAGGTTGGCTGTTTGATGACTGACTGGGACGTTGACTGAACCATCTAACGGAGTTGCTTGGATCGACATGTCGCTGTATCTGGATGCCTCACTCTACTTCAACAGGTAGATATTTTGTCTTTAGTTAAACAATTCTGTAACATTTACAATTTGCAAAAGCTCTATTTAATTCAGAATCTTCCTGTGTTTTTGTTTTTATGTGTTATTCAGGTTGGCTTTTTGATGACTGACTGGGACGTTGACTGAACCATCTAACGGAGTTGCTCTGAACGACCTGTCGCTGTATGTGGATGCCTCAGTCTACTTCAACAGGTAGATATTTTTTCTTTAGTTAAATAATTCTATAACAATTACAATTTGCAAAAGCTCTATTTAATTCAGAAACTTCCTGTGTTTGGTTTTGTTATGTGTTATTCAGGTTAGCTCTTTGATGACTGACGGGGTAGTTGACTGAACCATCTAACGGAGTTGCTGGGATCAACCTGTCGCTGTATCTGGATGCCTCACTCTCTACTTCAATATGTAGATATTTTTCCTTTAGTAAACTAATTCTATAACCTTTACAATTTGCAAAAGCTCTATTTAATTCAGAATCTTCCTTTTTTTTTATGTGTTATTTAGGTTTGCTGTTTGATGACTGACTTGGACGTTGACTGAACCATCTAACGGAGTTGCTTGGATCGACATGTCGCTGTATCTGGATGCCTCACTCTACTTCAACAGGTAGATATTTTTTCTTTAGTTAAACAATTCTGTAACATTTACAATTTGCAAAAGCTCTATTTAATTCAGAATCTTCCTGTGTTTTATTTCTTATGTGTTACTCAGGTTGGCTTTTTGATGACTGACTGGGACGTTGACTGAACCATCTAACGGAGTTGCTCTGAACGACCTGGCGCTGTATCTGGATGCCTCACTCTACTTCAACAGGTAGTTATTTTTTCTTTAGTTAAATAATTCTATAACAATTACAATTTGCAAAAACTCTATTTAATTCAGAATCTTCCTCTGTTTGGTTTTGTTATGCGTTATTCAGGTTGGCTCTTTGATGACTGACGGGGTAGTTGACTGAACCATCTAACGGAGTTGCTGGGATCAACCTGTCGCTGTATCTGGATGCCTCACTCTCTACTTCAATATGTAGATATTTTTTCTTTAGTAAAGTTATTCTATAACCTTTACAATTTGCAAAAGCTCTATTTAATTCAGAATCTTCCTGTTTTTTTGATGTGTTATTTAGGTTTGCTGTTTGATGACTGACTTAAGCGTTGACTGAACCATCTAACGGAGTTGCTTGGATCGACATGTCGCTGTATCTGGATGCCTCACTCTACTTCAACAGGTAGATAATTTGTCTTTAGTTAAACAATTCTGTAACATTTACAATTTGCAAAAGCTCTATTTAATTCAGAATCTTCCTGTGTTTTTGTTCTTATGTGTTATTCAGGTTGGCTTTTTGATGACTGACTGGGACGTTGACTGAACCATCTAACGGAGTTGCTCTGAACGACCTGTCGCTGTATGTGGATGCCTCACTCTACTTCAACAGGTAGTTATTTTTTCTTCTGTTGAACAATTCTATAACAATTACAATTTGCAAAAGCTCTATTTAATTCACAAACTTCCTGTGTTTTTGTTCTTATGTGTTATTCAGGTTGGCTCTTTGATGACTGACGGGGTAGTTGGCTGAACCATCTAACGGAGTTGCTGGGATCAACCTGTCGCTGTATCTGGATGCCTCACTCTACTTCAACAGGTAGTTGTTTTTTCTTTAGGTAAATAATTCTATAACAATTACAATTTGCAAAAGCTCTATTTAATTCAGAATCTTCCTGTGTTTTTTTTGTTATGTGTTATTTAGGTTGGCTTTTTGATGACTGACTGGGACGTTGACTGAACCATCTAACGGAGTTGCTGGGAATGACTTGTCGCTGTATCTGGATGCCTCACTCTCTACTTCAATATGTAGATATTTTTTCTTTAGTAAAATAATTCTATAACCACTACAACTTGCAAAAGCTCTATTTAATTCAGAATCTTCCTGTTTTTTAATTTTTTATGTGTTATTCAGGTTGGCTGTTTGATGATTGACTGGGACGTTGACTGAACCATCTAACGGAGTTGCTTGGATCGACATGTCGCTGTATCTGGATGCCTCACTCTACTTCAACAGGTAGATATTTTGTCTTTAGTTAAACAATTCTGTAACATTTACAATTTGCAAAAGCTCTATTTAATTCAGAATCTTCCTGTGTTTTTGTTTTTATGTGTTATTCAGGTTGGCTTTTTGATGACTGACTGGGACGTTGACTGAACCATCTAACTGAGTTGCTCTGAACGACCTGTCGCTGTATGTGGATGCCTCACTCTACTTCAACAGGTAGTTATTTTTTCTGATGTTAAACAATTCTATAACAATTACAATTTGCAAAAGCTCTATTTAAATCAAAAACTTCCTGTGTTTGGTTTTGTTATCTGTTATTCAGGTTGGCTTTTTGATGACTGACGGGGTAGTTGACTGAACCATCTAACGGAGTTGCTGGGATCAACCTGTCGCTGTATCTGGATGCCTCACTCTACTTCAATATGTAGATATTTTTTCTTTAGTAAAATAATTCTATAACCTTTACAATTTGCAAAAGCTCTATTTAATTCAGAATCTTCCTGTTTTTTTTTATGTGTTATTCAGGTTGGCTGTTTGATGACTGACTGGGACGTTGACTGAACCATCTAACGGAGTTGCTTGGATTGACGTGTCGCTGTATCTGGATGCCACACTCTTCTTCAACAGGTAGATATTTTTTCTTTAGTTAAACAATTCTGTAACAATTACAATTTGCAAAAGCTCCATTTAATTTTGAATCTTCCTGTGTTTTTGTTCTTATGTGTTATTCAGGTTGGCTTTTTGATGACTGACTGGGATGTTGACTGAACCATCTAACGGAGTTGCTCTGAACGACCTGTCGCTGTATGTGGATGCCTCACTCTACTTCAACAGGTAGTTATTTTTTCTTTAGTTAATTAATCCTATAACAATTACAATTTGCAAAAGCTCTATTTAATTCCGAAACTTCCTGTGTTTGTTTTTTGTTATGTGTTATTCAGGTTGGCTCTTTGATGACTGACGGGGTAGTTGACTGAACCATCTAACGGAGTTGCTGGGATCAACCTGTCGCTGTATCTGGATGCCTCACTCTACTTCAATATGTAGATATTTTTTCTTTAGTTTAATATTTCTATAACCTTTACAATTTGCAAAAGCTCTATTTAATTCAGACACTTCCTGTTTTGTTTTTTGTCTTGTGTTATTCAGGTTGGCTGTTTGATGACTGACTGGGATGTTGACTGAACCGTCTAACGGAGTTGCTGGGAATGACCTGTCGCTGTGTCTGGATGCCTCACTCTACATCAACAGGTAGATATTCTTTCTTTAGTTAAATAATTCTATAACATTTACAATTTGCAAAAGCTGTATTTAATTCAGAATCTTCCTGTTTTTGTTGTAATGTGTTATTCAGATTGGTGTTTGATGACTGACTGGGCTATGACTGAACCATGTAACGGAGTTGCTGGGATCGACCTGTCACTTTATCTGGATGCCTCACTCACTCTACTTCATCAAGTAGGTTTTTTTTCTTTTATTTTTATTAAGAGGAAAGACATCACTAGGAATTAAACATAATCTCTAAAGGTATGCCATTTTGTTCATAATTCTTTCAACCAAACTTGCACCTCCAACCCTGTTACTGTGTTCGCGGCTTTGCAAACTAACCTTAATCTACTATCCTCATTTCTAGCTTGCTTGCTTACTCACATCGCAATTTACCATCTATAACTTCGCACCATCGGCACCGATCACAGGGTCAAATGTAACAACCACCCACACCATTTACTGCACCTAATATAATTCCAAACTAAAATGAAAAAAACTGTCTTTCGAAATGCGTTGTCTGATTGTATGTATTTGTCTTTTTTGTGTTTACCGCAATGATGAAATGTGGAACCATCTGCCTATGGGAGGCTGTTTGATGACTGACGGGAACGTTGACTGAACCATCTAACTGTGTTGCTCTGAACGACTTATCGCAGTATCTGGATGCCTCACTCTACTTCAACAGGTAGTTATATTTTCTTTAGTTAAACAATTCTAAAACTTTTACATTTTGCAAAAGCTCTATTTAATTCAGAATCTTCCTGTGTTTTTTTTGTTATGTGTTATTTAGGTTGGCTTTTTGATGGCTGACTGGGACGTTGACTGAACCATCTAACGGAGTTGCTTGAACGACTTGTCGCTGTATCTGGTTGCCTCACTCTACTTCAACAGGTAGTTATTTTTTCTTTAGTTAAATAATTCTATAACAATTACAATTTGCAAAAGCTCTATTTAATTCAAAAGTTCCTGTGTTTCTTTTTTGTTATGTTTTACTCAGGTTGGCTCTTTGATGACTGACGGGGTAGTTGACTGAACCATCTAACGGAGTTGCTGGGATCAACCTGTCGCTGTATCTGGATGCCTCACTCTACTTCAATATGTAGATATTTTTTCTTTAGTAAAATAATTCTATAACCTTTACAATTTGCAAAAGCTCTATTTAATTCAGAATCTTCCTGTTTTTTTTTTTTATGTGTTATTCAGGTTGGCTGTTTGATGACTGACTGGGACGTTGACTGAACCATCTAACGGAGTTGTTTGGATTGACGTGTCGCTGTATCTGGATGCCACACTCTACTTCAACAGGTAGATATTTTTTCTTTAGTTAAATAATTCTATAACAATTACAATTTGCAAAAGCTCCATTTAATTTTGAATCTTCCTGTGTTTTTGTTCTTATGTGTTATTCAGGTTAGCTCTTTGATGACTGTCGGGGTAGTTGACTGAACCATCTAACGGAGTTGCTGGGATCAACCTGTCGCTGTATCTGGATGCCTCACTCTCTACTTCAATATGTAGATATTTTTCCTTTAGTAAACTAATTCTATAACCTTTACAATTTGCAAAAGCTCTATTTAATTCAGAATCTTCCTGTTTTTTTTTTATGTGTTATTTAGGTTTCCTGTTTGATGACTGACTGGGACGTTGACTGAACCATCTAACGGAGTTGCTTGGATCGACATGTCGCTGTATCTGGATGCCTCACTCTACTTCAACAGGTAGATATTTTGTCTTTAGTTAAACAATTCTATAACAATTACAATTTGCAAAAGCTCTATTTAATTCAGAAACTTCCTGTGTTTGGTTTTGTTATGTGTTATTCAGGTTGGCTTTTTGATGACTGACGGGGTAGTTGACTGAACCATCTAACGGAGTTGCTTGGATCGACATGTCGCTGTGTCTGGATGCCTCACTCTACATCAACAGGTAGATATTCTTTCTTTAGTTAAATAATTCTATAACATTTACAATTTGCAAAAGCTGTATTTAATTCAGAATCTTCCTGTTTTTGTTGTAATGTGTTATTCAGATTGGTGTTTGATGACTGACTGGGCTATGACTGAACCATGTAACGGAGTTGCTGGGATCGACCTGTCACTTTATCTGGATGCCTCACTCACTCTACTTCATCAAGTAGGTTTTTTTTCTTTTATTTTTATTAAGAGGAAAGACATCACTAGGAATTAAACATAATCTCTAAAGGTATGCCATTTTGTTCATAATTCTTTCAACCAAACTTGCACCTCCAACCCTGTTACTGTGTTCGCGGCTTTGCAAACTAACCTTAATCTACTATCCTCATTTCTAGCTTGCTTGCTTACTCACATCGCAATTTACCATCTATAACTTCGCACCATCGGCACCGATCACAGGGTCAAATGTAACAACCACCCACACCATTTACTGCACCTAATATAATTCCAAACTAAAATGAAAAAAACTGTCTTTCGAAATGCGTTGTCTGATTGTATGTATTTGTCTTTTTTGTGTTTACCGCAATGATGAAATGTGGAACCATCTGCCTATGGGAGGCTGTTTGATGACTGACGGGAACGTTGACTGAACCATCTAACTGTGTTGCTCTGAACGACTTATCGCAGTATCTGGATGCCTCACTCTACTTCAACAGGTAGTTATATTTTCTTTAGTTAAACAATTCTAAAACTTTTACATTTTGCAAAAGCTCTATTTAATTCAGAATCTTCCTGTGTTTTTTTTGTTATGTGTTATTTAGGTTGGCTTTTTGATGGCTGACTGGGACGTTGACTGAACCATCTAACGGAGTTGCTTGAACGACTTGTCGCTGTATCTGGTTGCCTCACTCTACTTCAACAGGTAGTTATTTTTTCTTTAGTTAAATAATTCTATAACAATTACAATTTGCAAAAGCTCTATTTAATTCAAAAGTTCCTGTGTTTCTTTTTTGTTATGTTTTACTCAGGTTGGCTCTTTGATGACTGACGGGGTAGTTGACTGAACCATCTAACGGAGTTGCTGGGATCAACCTGTCGCTGTATCTGGATGCCTCACTCTACTTCAATATGTAGATATTTTTTCTTTAGTAAAATAATTCTATAACCTTTACAATTTGCAAAAGCTCTATTTAATTCAGAATCTTCCTGTTTTTTTTTTTTATGTGTTATTCAGGTTGGCTGTTTGATGACTGACTGGGACGTTGACTGAACCATCTAACGGAGTTGTTTGGATTGACGTGTCGCTGTATCTGGATGCCACACTCTACTTCAACAGGTAGATATTTTTTCTTTAGTTAAATAATTCTATAACAATTACAATTTGCAAAAGCTCCATTTAATTTTGAATCTTCCTGTGTTTTTGTTCTTATGTGTTATTCAGGTTAGCTCTTTGATGACTGTCGGGGTAGTTGACTGAACCATCTAACGGAGTTGCTGGGATCAACCTGTCGCTGTATCTGGATGCCTCACTCTCTACTTCAATATGTAGATATTTTTCCTTTAGTAAACTAATTCTATAACCTTTACAATTTGCAAAAGCTCTATTTAATTCAGAATCTTCCTGTTTTTTTTTTATGTGTTATTTAGGTTTCCTGTTTGATGACTGACTGGGACGTTGACTGAACCATCTAACGGAGTTGCTTGGATCGACATGTCGCTGTATCTGGATGCCTCACTCTACTTCAACAGGTAGATATTTTGTCTTTAGTTAAACAATTCTATAACAATTACAATTTGCAAAAGCTCTATTTAATTCAGAAACTTCCTGTGTTTGGTTTTGTTATGTGTTATTCAGGTTGGCTTTTTGATGACTGACGGGGTAGTTGACTGAACCATCTAACGGAGTTGCTTGGATCGACATGTCGCTGTATCTGGATGCCTCACTCTACTTCAACAGGTAGATAATTTGTCTTTAGTTAAACAATTCTGTAACATTTACAATTTGCAAAAGCTCTATTTAATTCAGAATCTTCCTGTATTTTTGTTCTTTTGTGTTATTCAGGTTGGCTTTTTGATGACTGACTGGGACGTTGACTGAACCATCTAACGGAGTTGCTCTGAACGACCTGTCGCTGTATGTGGATGCCTCCCTCTACTTCAACAGGTAGTTATTTTTTCTTCTGTTGAACAATTCTATAACAATTACAATTTGCAAAAGCTCTATTTAATTCAGAAACTTCCTGTGTTTTTGTTCTTATGTGTTATTCAGGTTGGCTCTTTGATGACTGACGGGGTAGTTGGCTGAACCATCTAACGGAGTCGCTGGGATCAACCTGTCGCTGTATCTGGATGCCTCACTCTACTTCAACAGGTAGTTATTTTTTCTTTAGGTAAATAATTCTATAACAATTACAATTTGCAAAAGCTCTATTTAATTCAGAATCTTCCTGTGTTTTTTTTGTTATGTGTTATTTAGGTTGGCTTTTTGATGACTGACTGGGACGTTGACTGAACCATCTAACGGAGTTGCTTGGATCGACATGTCGCTGTATCTGGATGCCTCACTCTACTTCAACAGGTAGATATTTTGTCTTTAGTTAAACAATTCTGTAACATTTACAATTTGCAAAAGCTCTATTTAATTCAGAATCTTCCTGTGTTTTTGTTTTTATGTGTTATTCAGGTTGGCTTTTTGATGACTGACTGGGACGTTGACTGAACCATCTAACGGAGTTGCTCTGAACGACCTGTCGCTGTATGTGGATGCCTCAGTCTACTTCAACAGGTAGATATTTTTTCTTTAGTTAAATAATTCTATAACAATTACAATTTGCAAAAGCTCTATTTAATTTAGAAACTTCCTGTGTTTGGTTCTGTTATGTGTTATTCAGGTTAGCTCTTTGATGACTGACGGGGTAGTTGACTGAACCATCTAACGGAGTTGCTGGGATCAACCTGTCGCTGTATCTGGATGCCTCACTCTCTACTTCAATATGTAGATATTTTTCCTTTAGTAAACTAATTCTATAACCTTTACAATTTGCAAAAGCTCTATTTAATTCAGAATCTTCCTGTTTTTTAATTTTTTATGTGTTATTCAGGTTGGCTGTTTGATGACTGACTGGGACGTTGACTGAACCATCTAACGGAGTTGCTGGGATCAACCTGTCGCTGTATCTGGATGCCTCACTCTACTTCAATATGTAGATATTTTGTCTTTAGTTAAACAATTCTGTAACATTTACAATTTGCAAAAGCTCTATTTAATTCAGAATCTTCCTGTGTTTTTGTTTTTATGTGTTATTCAGGTTGGCTTTTTGATGACTGACTGGGACGTTGACTGAACCATCTAACGGAGTTGCTCTGAACGACCTGTCGCTGTATGTGGATGCCTCAGTCTACTTCAACAGGTAGTTATTTTTTCCTTAGTTAAATAATTCTATAACAATTACAATTTGCAAAAGCTCTATTTAATTCAGAAACTTCCTGTGTTTGGTTTTGTTATGTGTTATTCAGGTTAGCTCTTTGATGACTGACGGGGTAGTTGACTGAACCATCTAACGGAGTTGCTGGGATCAACCTGTCGCTGTATCTGGATGCCTCACTCTCTACTTCAATATGTAGATATTTTTCCTTTAGTAAACTAATTCTATAACCTTTACAATTTGCAAAAGCTCTATTTAATTCAGAATCTTCCTTTTTTTTTATGTGTTATTTAGGTTTGCTGTTTGATGACTGACTGGGACGTTGACTGAACCATCTAACGGAGTTGCTTGGATCGACATGTCGCTGTATCTGGATGCCTCACTCTACTTCAACAGGTAGATATTTTTTCTTTATTTAAACAATTCTGTAACATTTACAATTTGCAAAAGCTCTATTTAATTCAGAATCTTCCTGTGTTTTATTTCTTATGTGTTACTCAGGTTGGCTTTTTGATGACTGACTGGGACGTTGACTGAACCATCTAACGGAGTTGCTCTGAACGACCTGGCGCTGTATCTGGATGCCTCACTCTACTTCAACAGGTAGTTATTTTTTCTTTAGTTAAATAATTCTATAACAATTACAATTTGCAAAAACTCTATTTAATTCAGAATCTTCCTCTGTTTGGTTTTGTTATGCGTTATTCAGGTTGGCTCTTTGATGACTGACGGGGTAGTTGACTGAACCATCTAACGGAGTTGCTGGGATCAACCTGTCGCTGTATCTGGATGCCTCACTCTCTACTTCAATATGTAGATATGTTTTCTTTAGTAAAGTTATTCTATAACCTTTACAATTTGCAAAAGCTCTATTTAATTCAGAATCTTCCTGTTTTTTTTATGTGTTATTTAGGTTTGCTGTTTGATGACTGACTTAAGCGTTGACTGAACCATCTAACGGAGTTGCTTGGATCGACATGTCGCTGTATCTGGATGCCTCACTCTACTTCAACAGGTAGATAATTTGTCTTTAGTTAAACAATTTTGTAACATTTACAATTTGCAAAAGCTCTATTTAATTTAGAATCTTCCTGTGTTTTTGTTCTTATGTGTTATTCAGGTTGGCTTTTTGATGACTGACTGGGACGTTGACTGAACCATCTAACGGAGTTGCTCTGAACGACCTGTCGCTGTATGTGGATGCCTCACTCTACTTCAACAGGTAGTTATTTTTTCTTCTGTTGAACAATTCTATAACAATTACAATTTGCAAAAGCTCTATTTAATTCACAAACTTCCTGTGTTTTTGTTCTTATGTGTTATTCAGGTTGGCTCTTTGATGACTGACGGGGTAGTTGGCTGAACCATCTAACGGAGTTGCTGGGATCAACCTGTCGCTGTATCTGGATGCCTCACTCTACTTCAACAGGTAGTTGTTTTTTCTTTAGGTAAATAATTCTATAACAATTACAATTTGCAAAAGCTCTATTTAATTCAGAATCTTCCTGTGTTTTTTTTGTTATGTGTTATTTAGGTTGGCTTTTTGATGACTGACTGGGACGTTGACTGAACCATCTAACGGAGTTGCTGGGAATGACTTGTCGCTGTATCTGGATGCCTCACTCTCTACTTCAATATGTAGATATTTTTTCTTTAGTAAAATAATTCTATAACCACTACAACTTGCAAAAGCTCTATTTAATTCAGAATCTTCCTGTTTTTTAATTTTTTATGTGTTATTCAGGTTGGCTGTTTGATGATTGACTGGGACGTTGACTGAACCATCTAACGGAGTTGCTTGGATCGACATGTCGCTGTATCTGGATGCCTCACTCTACTTCAACAGGTAGATATTTTGTCTTTAGTTAAACAATTCTGTAACATTTACAATTTGCAAAAGCTCTATTTAATTCAGAATCTTCCTGTGTTTTTGTTTTTATGTGTTATTCAGGTTGGCTTTTTGATGACTGACTGGGACGTTGACTGAACCATCTAACGGAGTTGCTCTGAACGACCTGTCGCTGTATGTGGATGCCTCAGTCTACTTCAACAGGTAGTTATTTTTTCTTCTGTTAAACAATTCTATAACAATTACAATTTGCAAAAGCTCTATTTAATTCAAAAACTTCCTGTGTTTGGTTTTGTTATCTGTTATTCAGGTTGGCTTTTTGATGACTGACGGGGTAGTTGACTGAACCATCTAACGGAGTTGCTGGGATCAACCTGTCGCTGTATCTGGATGCCTCACTCTACTTCAATATGTAGATATTTTTCCTTTAGTAAACTAATTCTATAACCTTTACAATTTGCAAAAGCTCTATTTAACTCAGAATCTTCCTGTTTTTTTTTATGTGTTATTTAGGTTTGCTGTTTGATGACTGACTGGGACGTTGACTGAACCATCTAACGAAGTTGCTTGGATCGACATGTCGCTGTATCTGGATGCCTCACTCTACTTCAACAGGTAGATATTTTGTCTTTAGTTAAACAATTCTGTAACATTTACAATTTGCAAAAGCTCCATTTAATTTTGAATCTTCCTGTGTTTTTGTTCTTATGTGTTACTCAGGTTGGCTTTTTGATGACTGACTGGGATGTTGACTGAACCATCTAACGGAGTTGCTCTGAACGACCTGTCGCTGTATGTGGATGCCTCACTCTACTTCAACAGGTAGTTATTTTTTCTTCTGTTAAACAATTCTATCACTCACTCTACTTCATCAAGTAGGTTTTTTTTCTTTTATTTTTATTAAGAGGAAAGACATCACTAGGAATTAAACATAATCTCTAAAGGTATGCCATTTTGTTCATAATTCTTTCAACCAAACTTGCACCTCCAACCCTGTTACTGTGTTCGCGGCTTTGCAAACTAACCTTAATCTACTATCCTCATTTCTAGCTTGCTTGCTTACTCACATCGCAATTTACCATCTATAACTTCGCACCATCGGCACCGATCACAGGGTCATATATAACAACCACCCACACCATTTACTGCACCTAATATAATTCCAAACTAAAATGAAAAAAACTGTCTTTCGAAATGCGTTGTCTGATTGTATGTATTTGTCTTTTTTGTGTTTACCGCAATGATGAAATGTGGAACCATCTGCCTATGGGAGGCTGTTTGATGACTAACGGGAACGTTGACTGAACCATCTAACTGTGTTGCTCTGAACGACTTATCGCAGTATCTGGATGCCTCACTCTACTTCAACAGGTAGTTATATTTTCTTTAGTTAAACAATTCTAAAACTGTTACATTTTGCAAAAGCTCTATTTAATTCAGAATCTTCCTGTGTTTTTTTTGTTATGTGTTATTTAGGTTGGCTTTTTGATGGCTGACTGGGACGTTGACTGAACCATCTAACGGAGTTGCTTGAACGACTTGTCGCTGTATCTGGTTGCCTCACTCTACTTCAACAGGTAGTTATTTTTTCTTTAGTTAAATAATTCTATAACAATTACAATTTGCAAAAGCTCTATTTAATTCAAAAGTTCCTGTGTTTCTTTTTTGTTATGTTTTACTCAGGTTGGCTCTTTGATGACTGACGGGGTAGTTGACTGAACCATCTAATGGAGTTGCTGGGATCAACCTGTCGCTGTATCTGGATGCCTCACTCTACTTCAATATGTAGATATTTTTTCTTTAGTAAAATAATTCTATAACCTTTACAATTTGCAAAAGCTCTATTTAATTCAGAATCTTCCTGTTTTTTTTTTTTTATGTGTTATTCAGGTTGGCTGTTTGATGACTGACTGGGACGTTGACTGAACCATCTAACGGAGTTGTTTGGATTGACGTGTCGCTGTATCTGGATGCCACACTCTACTTCAACAGGTAGATATTTTTTCTTTAGTTAAATAATTCTATAACAATTACAATTTGCAAAAGCTCTATTTAATTCAGAAACTTCCTGTGTTTGGTTTTGTTATGTGTTATTCAGGTTAGCTCTTTGATGACTGTCGGGGTAGTTGACTGAACCATCTAACGGAGTTGCTGGGATCAACCTGTCGCTGTATCTGGATGCCTCACTCTCTACTTCAATATGTAGATATTTTTCCTTTAGTAAACTAATTCTATAACCTTTACAATTTGCAAAAGCTCTATTTAATTCAGAATCTTCCTGTTTTTTTTTTTATGTGTTATTTAGGTTTCCTGTTTGATGACTGACTGGGACGTTGACTGAACCATCTAACGGAGTTGCTTGGATCGACATGTCGCTGTATCTGGATGCCTCACTCTACTTCAACAGGTAGATATTTTGTCTTTAGTTAAACAATTCTGTAACATTTACAATTTGCAAAAGCTCCATTTAATTTTGAATCTTCCTGTGTTTTTGTTCTTATGTGTTATTCAGGTTGGCTTTTTGATGACTGACTGGGATGTTGACTGAACCATCTAACGGAGTTGCTCTGAACGACCTGTCACTGTATGTGGATGCCTCACTCTACTTCAACAGGTAGTTATTTTTTCTTCTGTTAAACAATTCTATAACAATTACAATTTGCAAAAGCTCTATTTAATTCAGAAACTTCCTGTGTTTGGTTTTGTTATGTGTTATTCAGGTTGGCTTTTTGATGACTGACGGGGTAGTTGACTGAACCATCTAACGGAGTTGCTGGGATCAACCTGTCGCTGTATCTGGATGCCTCACTCTACTTCAACAGGTAGTTATTTTTTCTTTAGTTAAATAATTCTATAACAATTACAATTTGCAAAAGCTCTATTTAATTCAAAATCTTCCTGTGTTTTTTTGTTATGTGTTATTCAGGTTGGCTCTTTGGTGACTGACTGGGATGTTGACTGAACCATCTAACGGAGTTGCTTGGATTGACGTGTCGCTGTATCTGAATGCCTCACTCTACTTCAACAGGTAGATATTTTTTCTTTAGTTAAACAATTCTGTAACATTTACAATTTGCAAAAGCTCTATTTAATTCAGAATCTTCCTGTGTTTTTGTTCTTATGTGTTACTCAGGTTGGCTTTTTGATGACTGACTGGGAAATGACTGAACCAACTAACGGAGTTGCTCTGAACGACCTGGCGCTGTATCTGGATGCCTCACTCTACTTCAACAGGTAGTTATTTTTTCTTTAGTTAAATAATTCTATAACAATTACAATTTGCAAAAACTCTATTTAATTCAGAATCTTCCTCTGTTTGGTTTTGTTATGCGTTATTCAGGTTGGCTCTTTGATGACTGACGGGGTAGTTGACTGAACCATCTAACGGAGTTGCTGGGATCAACCTGTCGCTGTATCTGGATGCCTACTCTCTACTTCAATATGTAGATATTTTTTCTTTAGTAAAGTTATTCTATAACCTTTACAATTTGCAAAAGCTCTATTTAATTCAGAATCTTCCTGTTTTTTTTTATGTGTTATTTAGGTTTGCTGTTTGATGACTGACTTAAGCGTTGACTGAACCATCTAACGGAGTTGCTTGGATCGACATGTCGCTGTATCTGGATGCCTCACTCTACTTCAACAGGTAGATAATTTGTCTTTAGTTAAACAATTCTGTAACATTTACAATTTGCAAAAGCTCTATTTAATTCAGAATCTTCCTGTATTTTTGTTCTTTTGTGTTATTCAGGTTGGCTTTTTGATGACTGACTGGGACGTTGACTGAACCATCTAACGGAGTTGCTCTGAACGACCTGTCGCTGTATGTGGATGCCTCCCTCTACTTCAACAGGTAGTTATTTTTTCTTCTGTTGAACAATTCTATAACAATTACAATTTGCAAAAGCTCTATTTAATTCAGAAACTTCCTGTGTTTTTGTTCTTATGTGTTATTCAGGTTGGCTCTTTGATGACTGACGGGGTAGTTGGCTGAACCATCTAACGGAGTCGCTGGGATCAACCTGTCGCTGTATCTGGATGCCTCACTCTACTTCAACAGGTAGTTATTTTTCCTTTAGTAAACTAATTCTATAACCTTTACAATTTGCAAAAGCTCTATTTAATTCAGAATCTTCCTTTTTTTTTATGTGTTATTTAGGTTTGCTGTTTGATGACTGACTGGGACGTTGACTGAACCATCTAACGGAGTTGCTTGGATCGACATGTCGCTGTATCTGGATGCCTCACTCTACTTCAACAGGTAGATATTTTTTCTTTATTTAAACAATTCTGTAACATTT
The DNA here is from genome assembly GCF_032118995.1 of Asterias amurensis. NCBI lineage: Eukaryota > Metazoa > Echinodermata > Asteroidea > Forcipulatida > Asteriidae > Asterias > Asterias amurensis. The sequence continues at coordinate 17,349,510 of NC_092653.1, read as the reverse complement.
ACAATTTGCAAAAGCTCTATTTAATTCAGAATCTTCCTGTGTTTTATTTCTTATGTGTTACTCAGGTTGGCTTTTTGATGACTGACTGGGACGTTGACTGAACCATCTAACGGAGTTGCTCTGAACGACCTGGCGCTGTATCTGGATGCCTCACTCTACTTCAACAGGTAGTTATTTTTTCTTTAGTTAAATAATTCTATAACAATTACAATTTGCAAAAACTCTATTTAATTCAGAATCTTCCTCTGTTTGGTTTTGTTATGCGTTATTCAGGTTGGCTCTTTGATGACTGACGGGGTAGTTGACTGAACCATCTAACGGAGTTGCTGGGATCAACCTGTCGCTGTATCTGGATGCCTCACTCTCTACTTCAATATGTAGATATTTTTTCTTTAGTAAAGTTATTCTATAACCTTTACAATTTGCAAAAGCTCTATTTAATTCTGAATCTTCCTGTTTTTTTTATGTGTTATTTAGGTTTGCTGTTTGATGACTGACTTAAGCGTTGACTGAACCATCTAACGGAGTTGCTTGGATCGACATGTCGCTGTATCTGGATGCCTCACTCTACTTCAACAGGTAGATAATTTGTCTTTAGTTAAACAATTTTGTAACATTTACAATTTGCAAAAGCTCTATTTAATTTAGAATCTTCCTGTGTTTTTGTTCTTATGTGTTATTCAGGTTGGCTTTTTGATGACTGACTGGGACGTTGACTGAACCATCTAACGGAGTTGCTCTGAACGACCTGTCGCTGTATGTGGATGCCTCACTCTACTTCAACAGGTAGTTATTTTTTCTTCTGTTGAACAATTCTATAACAATTACAATTTGCAAAAGCTCTATTTAATTCACAAACTTCCTGTGTTTTTGTTCTTATGTGTTATTCAGGTTGGCTCTTTGATGACTGACGGGGTAGTTGGCTGAACCATCTAACGGAGTTGCTGGGATCAACCTGTCGCTGTATCTGGATGCCTCACTCTACTTCAACAGGTAGTTGTTTTTTCTTTAGGTAAATAATTCTATAACAATTACAATTTGCAAAAGCTCTATTTAATTTTGAATCTTCCTGTGTTTTTGTTCTTATGTGTTATTCAGGTTGGCTTTTTGATGACTGACTGGGATGTTGACTGAACCATCTAACGGAGTTGCTCTGAACGACCTGTCACTGTATGTGGATGCCTCACTCTACTTCAACAGGTAGTTATTTTTTCTTCTGTTAAACAATTCTATAACAATTACAATTTGCAAAAGCTCTATTTAATTCAGAAACTTCCTGTGTTTGGTTTTGTTATGTGTTATTCAGGTTGGCTTTTTGATGACTGACGGGGTAGTTGACTGAACCATCTAACGGAGTTGCTGGGATCAACCTGTCGCTGTATCTGGATGCCTCACTCTACTTCAACAGGTAGTTATTTTTTCTTTAGTTAACTAATTCTATAACAATTACAATTTGCAAAAGCTCTATTTAATTCAGAATCTTCCTGTGTTTTTTTGTTATGTGTTATTCAGGTTGGCTCTTTGGTGACTGCTTGGGATGTTGACTGAACCATCTAACGGAGTTGCTTGGATTGACGTGTCGCTGTATCTGAATGCCTCACTCTACTTCAACAGGTAGATATTTTTTCTTTAGTTAAACAATTCTGTAACATTTACAATTTGCAAAAGCTCTATTTAATTCAGAATCTTCCTGTGTTTTTGTTCTTATGTGTTACTCAGGTTGGCTTTTTGATGACTGACTGGGAAATGACTGAACCATCTAACGGAGTTGCTCTGAACGACCTGGCGCTGTATCTGGATGCCTCACTCTACTTCAACAGGTAGTTATTTTTTCTTTAGTTAAATAATTCTATAACAATTACAATTTGCAAAAACTCTATTTAATTCAGAATCTTCCTCTGTTTGGTTTTGTTATGCGTTATTCAGGTTGGCTCTTTGATGACTGACGGGGTAGTTGACTGAACCATCTAACGGAGTTGCTGGGATCAACCTGTCGCTGTATCTGGATGCCTACTCTCTACTTCAATATGTAGATATTTTTTCTTTAGTAAAGTTATTCTATAACCTTTACAATTTGCAAAAGCTCTATTTAATTCAGAATCTTCCTGTTTTTTTTATGTGTTATTTAGGTTTGCTGTTTGATGACTGACTGAAGCGTTGACTGAACCATCTAACGGAGTTGCTTGGATCGACATGTCGCTGTATCTGGATGCCTCACTCTACTTCAACAGGTAGATAATTTGTCTTTAGTTAAACAATTCTGTAACATTTACAATTTGCAAAAGCTCTATTTAATTCAGAATCTTCCTGTATTTTTGTTCTTTTGTGTTATTCAGGTTGGCTTTTTGATGACTGACTGGGACGTTGACTGAACCATCTAACGGAGTTGCTCTGAACGACCTGTCGCTGTATGTGGATGCCTCCCTCTACTTCAACAGGTAGTTATTTTTTCTTCTGTTGAACAATTCTATAACAATTACAATTTGCAAAAGCTCTATTTAATTCAGAAACTTCCTGTGTTTTTGTTCTTATGTGTTATTCAGGTTGGCTCTTTGATGACTGACGGGGTAGTTGGCTGAACCATCTAACGGAGTCGCTGGGATCAACCTGTCGCTGTATCTGGATGCCTCACTCTACTTCAACAGGTAGTTATTTTTTCTTTAGGTAAATAATTCTATAACAATTACAATTTGCAAAAGCTCTATTTAATTCAGAATCTTCCTGTGTTTTTTTTGTTATGTGTTATTTAGGTTGGCTTTTTGATGACTGACTGGGACGTTGACTGAACCATCTAACGGAGTTGCTTGGATCGACATGTCGCTGTATCTGGATGCCTCACTCTACTTCAACAGGTAGATATTTTGTCTTTAGTTAAACAATTCTGTAACATTTACAATTTGCAAAAGCTCTATTTAATTCAGAATCTTCCTGTGTTTTTGTTTTTATGTGTTATTCAGGTTGGCTTTTTGATGACTGACTGGGACGTTGACTGAACCATCTAACGGAGTTGCTCTGAACGACCTGTCGCTGTATGTGGATGCCTCAGTCTACTTCAACAGGTAGATATTTTTTCTTTAGTTAAATAATTCTATAACAATTACAATTTGCAAAAGCTCTATTTAATTTAGAAACTTCCTGTGTTTGGTTTTGTTATGTGTTATTCAGGTTAGCTCTTTGATGACTGACGGGGTAGTTGACTGAACCATCTAACGGAGTTGCTGGGATCAACCTGTCGCTGTATCTGGATGCCTCACTCTACTTCAACAGGTAGTTATTTTTTCTTTAGTTAAATAATTCTATAAGAATTACAATTTGCAAAAGCTCTATTTAATTCAGAATCTTCCTGTGTTTTTTTTGTTATGTGTTATTTAGGTTGGCTTTTTGATGGCTGACTGGGACGTTGACTGAACCATCTAACGGAGTTGCTTGAACGACTTGTCGCTGTATCTGGTTGCCTCACTCTACTTCAACAGGTAGTTATTTTTTCTTTAGTTAAATAATTCTATAACAATTACAATTTGCAAAAGCTCTATTTAATTCAAAAAGTTCCTGTGTTTCTTTTTTGTTATGTTTTACTCAGGTTGGCTCTTTGATGACTGACGGGGTAGTTGACTGAACCATCTAACGGAGTTGCTGGGATCAACCTGTCGCTGTATGTGGATGCCTCACTCTACTTCAACAGGTAGTTATTTTTTCTTCTGTTAAACAATTCTATAACAATGACAATTTGCAAAAGCTCTATTTAATTCAGAAACTTCCTGTGTTTGTTTTTTGTTATGTGTTATTCAGGTTGGCTCTTTGATGACTGACGGGGTAGTTGACTGAACCATCTAACGGAGTTGCTGGGATTGTCTTGTCGCAGTATCTGGATGCCTCACTCTACTCCAACAGGTAGTTATTTTTTCTTTAGTTAATTAATCCTATAACAATTACAATTTGCAAAAGCTCTATTTAATTCCGAAACTTCCTGTGTTTGTTTTTTGTTATGTGTTATTCAGGTTGGCTCTTTGATGACTGACGGGGTAGTTGACTGAACCATCTAACGAAGTTGCTGGGATCAACCTGTCGCTGTATCTGGATGCCTCACTCTACTTCAATATGTAGATATTTTTTCTTTAGTTTAATAATTCTATAACCTTAACAATTTGCAAAAGCTCTATTTAATTCAGAAACTTCCTGTGTTTGTTTTTTGTTATGTGTTATTCAGGTTGGCTCTTTGATGACTGACGGGGTTGTTGACTGGACCATCTAACAGAGTTGCTGGGATCAACCTGTCGCTGTATCTGGATGCCTCACTCTAATTCAATATGTAGATATTTTTTCTTTAGTTAAATAATTCTATAACCTTTACAATTTGCAAAAGCTTCATTTAATTCAGAATCTTCCTGTTTTTTTTTGTTATGTGTTATTTAGGTTGGCTGTTTGATGACTGACTGGGACGTTGACTGAACCATCTAACGGAGTTGCTGGGAACGACCTGTCGCTGTATCTGGATGCCTCGCTCTACTTCAATATGTAGATATTTTTTCTTTAGTAAAATAATTCTATAACCACTACAACTTGCAAAAGCTCTATTTAATTCAGAATCTTCCTGTTTTTTAATTTTTTATGTGTTATTCAGGTTGGCTGTTTGATGATTGACTGGGACGTTGACTGAACCATCTAACGGAGTTGCTTGGATCGACATGTCGCTGTATCTGGATGCCTCACTCTACTTCAACAGGTAGATATTTTGTCTTTAGTTAAACAATTCTGTAACACTTACAATTTGCAAAAGCTCTATTTAATTCAGAATCTTCCTGTGTTTTTGTTTTTATGTGTTATTCAGGTTGGCTTTTTGATGACTGACTGGGACGTTGACTGAACCATCACACTGAGTTGCTCTGAACGACCTGTCGCTGTATGTGGATGCCTCAGTCTACTTCAACAGGTAGTTATTTTTTCTTCTGTTAAACAATTCTATAACAATTACAATTTGCAAAAGCTCTATTTAATTCAGAAACTTCCTGTGTTTGGTTTTGTTATGTGTTTTTCAGGTTAGCTCTTTGATGACTGACGGGGTAGTTGACTGAACCATCTAACGGAGTTGCTGGGATCAACCTGTCGCTGTATCTGGATGCCTCACTCTCTACTTCAATATGTAGATATTTTTTCTTTAGTAAACTAATTCTATAACCTTTACAATTTGCAAAAGCTCTACTTAATTCAGAATCTTCCTGGTTTTTTTTATGTGTTATTTAGGTTTGCTGTTTGATGACTGACTGGGACGTTGACTGAACCATCTAACGAAGTTGCTTGGATCGACATGTCGCTGTATCTGGATGCCTCACTCTACTTCAACAGGTAGATATTTTGTCTTTAGTTAAAAAATTCTGTAACATTTACAATTTGCAAAAGCTCCATTTAATTTTGAATCTTCCTGTGTTTTTGTTCTTATGTGTTATTCAGGTTGGATTTTTGATGACTGACTGGGATGTTGACTGAACCATCTAACGGAGTTGCTCTGAACGACCTGTCGCTGTATGTGGATGCCTCACTCTACTTCAACAGGTAGTTATTTTTTCTTCTGTTAAACAATTCTATAACAATTACAATTTGCTAAAGCTCTATTTAATTCAGAAGCTTCCTGTGTTTGGTTTTGTTATGTGTTATTCAGGTTGGCTTTTTGATGACTGACGGGGTAGTTGACTGAACCATCTAACGGAGTTGCTGGGAATGACTTGTCGCTGTATCTGGATGCCTCACTCTCTACTTCAATATGTAGATATTTTTTCTTTAGTAAAATAATTCTATAACCACTACAATTTGCAAAAGCTCTATTTAATTCAGAATCTTCCTGTGTTTTTGTTCTTATGTGTTATTCAGGTTGGCTTTTTGATGACTGACTGGGACGTTGACTGAACCATCTAACGGAGTTGCTCTGAACGACCTGTCGCTGTATGTGGATGCCTCACTCTACTTCAACAGGTAGTTTTTTTCTGCTGTTGAACAATTCTATAACAATTACAATTTGCAAAAGCTCTATTTAATTCAGAAACTTCCTGTGTTTTTGTTCTTATGTGTTATTCAGGTTGGCTCTTTGATGACTGACGGGGTAGTTGGCTGAACCATCTAACGGAGTTGCTGGGATCAACCTGTCACTGTATCTGGATGCCTCACTCTACTTCACCAGGTAGTTATTTTTTCTTTAGGTAAATAATTCTATAACAATTACAATTTGCAAAAGCTCTATTTAATTCAGAATCTTCCTGTGTTTTTTTTGTTATGTGTTATTTAGGTTGGCTTTTTGATGACTGACTGGGATGTTGACTGAACCATCTAACGGAGTTGCTTGAACGACTTGTCGCTGTATCTGGATGCCTCACTCTCTACTTCATTATGTAGATATTTTTTCTTTAGTAAAATAATTCTATAACCACTACAACTTGCAAAAGCTCTATTTAATTCAGAATCTTCCTTTTTTTAAATTTTTTATGTGTTATTCAGGTTGGCTGTTTGATGACTGACTGGGACGTTGACTGAACCATCTAACGGAGTTGTTTGGATTGACGTGTCGCTGTATCTGGATGCCTCACTCTCTACTTCAATATGTAGAAATTTTTTCTGTAGTAAAATAATTCTATAACCTTTACAATTTGCAAAAGCTCTATTTAATTCAGAATCTTCCTGTTTGTTTTTTTTTGTGTTATTCAGGTTGGCTGTTTGATGACTGACTGGGACGTTGACTGAACCATCTAACGGAGTTGCTTGGATTGACGTGTCGCTGTATCTGGATGCCACACTCTACTTCAACAGGTAGAAATTTTTTCTTTAGTTAAATAATTCTATAACAATTACAATTTGCAAAAGCTCTATTTAATTCAGAAACTTCCTGTGTTTGGTTTTGTTATGTGTTATTCAGGTTAGCTCTTTGATGACTGACGGGGTAGTTGACTGAACCATCTAACGGAGTTGCTGGGATCAACCTGTCGCTGTATCTGGATGCCTCACTCTCTACTTCAATATGTAGATATTTTTCCTTTAGTAAACTAATTCTATAACCTTTACAATTTGCAAAAGCTCTATTTAATTCAGAATCTTCCTGGTTTTTTTTTATGTGTTATTTAGGTTTGCTGTATGATGACTGACTGGGACGTTGACTGAACCATCTAACGGAGTTGCTTGGATCGACATGTCGCTGTATCTGAATGCCTCACTCTACTTCAACAGGTAGATATTTTGTCTTTAGTTAAACAATTCTGTAACATTTACAATTTGCAAAAGCTCCATTTAATTTTGAATCTTCCTGTGTTTTTGTTCTGATGTGTTATTCAGGTTGGCTTTTTGATGACTGACTGGGACGTTGACTGAACCATCTAACGGAGTTGCTTGGATCGACATGTCGCTGTATCTGAATGCCTCACTCTACTTCAACAGGTAGATATTTTGTCTTTAGTTAAACAATTCTGTAACATTTACAATTTGCAAAAGCTCCATTTAATTTTGAATCTTCCTGTGTTTTTTTTCTGATGTGTTATTCAGGTTGGCTTTTTGATGACTGACTGGGATGTTGACTGAACCATCTAACGGAGTTGCTCTGAACGACCTGTCGCTGTATGTGGATGCCTCACTCTACTTCAACAGGTAGTTATTTTTTCTTCTGTTAAACAATTCTATAACAATTACAATTTGCAAAAGCTCTTTTTAATTCAGAAACTTCCTGTGTTTGGTTTTGTTATGTGTTATTCAGGTTGGCTTTTTGATGACTGACGGGGTAGTTGACTGAACCATCTAACGGAGTTGCTGGGATCAACCTGTCGCTGTATCTGGATGCCTCACTCTACTTCAACAGGTAGTTATTTTTTCTTTAGTTAAATAATTCTATAACAATTACTATTTGCAAAAGCTCTATTTAATTCAGAATCTTCCTGTGTTTTTGTTATGTGTTATTTAGGTTGGCTTTTTGATGACTGACTGGGACGTTGACTGAACCATCTAACGGAGTTGCTTGAACGACTTGTCGCTGTATCTGGATGCCTCACTCTCTACTTTAATATGTAGATATTTTTTCTTTAGAAAAATAATTCTAAAACCACTACAACTTGCAAAAGCTCTATTTAATTCAGAATCTTCCTGTGTTTTTGTTCTTATGTGTTATTCAGGTTGGCTTTTTGATGACTGGCTGGGACGTTGACTGAACCATCTAACGGAGCTGCTCTGAACGACCTGTCGCTGTATGTGGGTGCCTCACTCTACTTCAACAGGTAGTTATTTTTTCTTTAGTTAATTAATCCTATAACAATTACAATTTGCAAAAGCTCTATTTAATTCAGAAACTTCCTGTGTTTGGTTTTGTTATGTGTTATTCAGGTTGGCTTTTTGATGACTGACGGGGTAGTTGACTGAACCATCTAACGGAGTTGCTGGGATCAACCTGTCGCTGTATCTGGATGCCTCACTCTACTTCAACAGGTAGTTATTTTTTCTTTAGTTAAATAATTCTATAAGAATTACAATTTGCAAAAGCTCTATTTAATTCAGAATCTTCCTGTGTTTTTTTGTTATGTGTTATTTAGGTTGGCTTTTTGATGGCTGACTGGGACGTTGACTGAACCATCTAACGGAGTTGCTTGAACGACTTGTCGCTGTATCTGGTTGCCTCACTCTACTTCAACAGGTAGTTATTTTTTCTTTAGTTAAATAATTCTATAACAATTACAATTTGCAAAAGCTCTATTTAATTCAAAAAGTTCCTGTGTTTCTTTTTTGTTATGTTTTACTCAGGTTGGCTCTTTGATGACTGACGGGGTAGTTGACTGAACCATCTAACGGAGTTGCTGGGATCAACCTGTCGCTGTATCTGGATGCCTCACTCTACTTCAATATGTAGATATTTTTTATTTAGTTAATTAATCCTATAACAATGACAATTTGCAAAAGCTCTATTTAATTCAGAAACTTCCTGTGTTTGTTTTTTGTTATGTGTTATTCAGGTTGGCTCTTTGATGACTGACGGGGTAGTTGACTGAACCATCTAACGGAGTTGCTGGGATTGTCTTGTCGCAGTATCTGGATGCCTCACTCTACTCCAACAGGTAGTTATTTTTTCTTTAGTTAATTAATCCTATAACAATTACAATTTGCAAAAGCTCTATTTAATTCCGAAACTTCCTGTGTTTGTTTTTTGTTATGTGTTATTCAGGTTGGCTCTTTGATGACTGACGGGGTAGTTGACTGAACCATCTAACGGAGTTGCTGGGATCAACCTGTCGCTGTATCTGGATGCCTCACTCTACTTCAATATGTAGATATTTTTTCTTTAGTTTAATATTTCTATAACCTTTACAATTTGCAAAAGCTCTATTTAATTCAGACACTTCCTGTTTTGTTTTTTGTCTTGTGTTATTCAGGTTGGCTGTTTGATGACTGACTGGGATGTTGACTGAACCGTCTAACGGAGTTGCTGGGAATGACCTGTCGCTGTGTTTGGATGCCTCACTCTACATCAACAGGTAGATATTCTTTCTTTAGTTAAATAATTCTATAACATTTACAATTTGCAAAAGCTGTATTTAATTCAGAATCTTCCTGTTTTTGTTGTAATGTGTTATTCAGATTGGTGTTTGATGACTGACTGGGCTATGACTGAACCATGTAACGGAGTTGCTGGGATCGACCTGTCACTTTATCTGGATGCCTCACTCACTCTACTTCATCAAGTAGGTTTTTTTTCTTTTATTTTTATTAAGAGGAAAGACATCACTAGGAATTAAACATAATCTCTAAAGGTATGCCATTTTGTTCATAATTCTTTCAACCAAACTTGCACCTCCAACCCTGTTACTGTGTTCGCGGCTTTGCAAACTAACCTTAATCTACTATCCTCATTTCTAGCTTGCTTGCTTACTCACATCGCAATTTACCATCTATAACTTCGCACCATCGGCACCGATCACAGGGTCATATGTAACAACCACCCACACCATTTACTGCACCTAATATAATTCCAAACTAAAATGAAAAAAACTGTCTTTCGAAATGCGTTGTCTGATTGTATGTATTTGTCTTTTTTGTGTTTACCGCAATGATGAAATGTGGAACCATCTGCCTATGGGAGGCTGTTTGATGACTGACGGGAACGTTGACTGAACCATCTAACTGTGTTGCTCTGAACGACTTATCGCAGTATCTGGATGCCTCACTCTACTTCAACAGGTAGTTATATTTTCTTTAGTTAAACAATTCTAAAACTTTTACATTTTGCAAAAGCTCTATTTAATTCAGAAACTTCCTGTGTTTTTGTTCTTATGTGTTATTCAGGTTGGCTCTTTGATGACTGACGGGGTAGTTGGCTGAACCATCTAACGGAGTCGCTGGGATCAACCTGTCGCTGTATCTGGATGCCTCACTCTACTTCAACAGGTAGTTATTTTTTCTTTAGGTAAATAATTCTATAACAATTACAATTTGCAAAAGCTCTATTTAATTCAGAATCTTCCTGTTTTTTTTATGTGTTATTTAGGTTTGCTGTTTGATGACTGACTTAAGCGTTGACTGAACCATCTAACGGAGTTGCTTGGATCGACATGTCGCTGTATCTGGATGCCTCACTCTACTTCAACAGGTAGATAATTTGTCTTTAGTTAAACAATTCTGTAACATTTACAATTTGCAAAAGCTCTATTTAATTCAGAATCTTCCTGTGTTTTTGTTCTTATGTGTTATTCAGGTTGGCTTTTTGATGACTGACTGGGACGTTGACTGAACCATCTAACGGAGTTGCTCTGAACGACCTGTCGCTGTATGTGGATGCCTCACTCTACTTCAACAGGTAGTTATTTTTTCTTCTGTTGAACAATTCTATAACAATTACAATTTGCAAAAGCTCTATTTAATTCACAAACTTCCTGTGTTTTTGTTCTTATGTGTTATTCAGGTTGGCTCTTTGATGACTGACGGGGTAGTTGGCTGAACCATCTAACGGAGTTGCTGGGATCAACCTGTCGCTGTATCTGGATGCCTCACTCTACTTCAACAGGTAGTTGTTTTTTCTTTAGGTAAATAATTCTATAACAATTACAATTTGCAAAAGCTCTATTTAATTCAGAATCTTCCTGTGTTTTTTTTGTTATGTGTTATTTAGGTTGGCTTTTTGATGACTGACTGGGACGTTGACTGAACCATCTAACGGAGTTGCTGGGAATGACTTGTCGCTGTATCTGGATGCCTCACTCTCTACTTCAATATGTAGATATTTTTTCTTTAGTAAAATAATTCTATAACCACTACAACTTGCAAAAGCTCTATTTAATTCAGAATCTTCCTGTTTTTTAATTTTTTATGTGTTATTCAGGTTGGCTGTTTGATGATTGACTGGGACGTTGACTGAACCATCTAACGGAGTTGCTTGGATCGACATGTCGCTGTATCTGGATGCCTCACTCTACTTCAACAGGTAGATATTTTGTCTTTAGTTAAACAATTCTGTAACATTTACAATTTGCAAAAGCTCTATTTAATTCAGAATCTTCCTGTGTTTTTGTTTTTATGTGTTATTCAGGTTGGCTTTTTGATGACTGACTGGGACGTTGACTGAACCATCTAACTGAGTTGCTCTGAACGACCTGTCGCTGTATGTGGATGCCTCAGTCTACTTCAACAGGTAGTTATTTTTTTCTTCTGTTAAACAATTCTATAACAATTACAATTTGCAAAAGCTCTATTTAATTCAAAAACTTCCTGTGTTTGGTTTTGTTATCTATTATTCAGGTTGGCTTTTTGATGACTGACGGGGTAGTTGACTGAACCATCTAACGGAGTTGCTGGGATCAACCTGTCGCTGTATCTGGATGCCTCACTCTACTTCAATATGTAGATATTTTTTCTTTAGTAAAATAATTCTATAACCTTTACAATTTGCAAAAGCTCCATTTAATTTTGAATCTTCCTGTGTTTTTGTTCTGATGTGTTATTCAGGTTGGCTTTTTGATGACTGACTGGGATGTTGACTGAACCATCTAACGGAGTTGCTCTGAACGACCTGTCGCTGTATGTGGATGCCTCACTCTACTTCAACAGGTAGATATTTTGTCTTTAGTTAAACAATTCTATAACAATTACAATTTGCTAAAGCTCTATTTAATTCAGAAGCTTCCTGTGTTTGGTTTTGTTATGTGTTATTCAGGTTGGCTTTTTGATGACTGACGGGGTAGTTGACTGAACCATCTAACGGAGTTGCTGGGAATGACTTGTCGCTGTATCTGGATGCCTCACTCTCTACTTCAATATGTAGATATTTTTTCTTTAGTAAAATAATTCTATAACCACTACAATTTGCAAAAGCTCTATTTAATTCAGAATCTTCCAGTGTTTTTGTTCTTATGTGTTATTCAGGTTGGCTTTTTGATGACTGACTGGGATGTTGACTGAACCATCTAACGGAGTTGCTCTGAACGACCTGTCGCTGTATGTGGATGCCTCACTCTACTTCAACAGGTAGTTTTTTTCTTCTGTTGAACAATTCTATAACAATTACAATTTGCAAAAGCTCTATTTAATTCAGAAACTTCCTGTGTTTTTGTTCTTATGTGTTATTCAGGTTGGCTCTTTGATGACTGACGGGGTAGTTGGCTGAACCATCTAACGGAGTTGCTGGGATCAACCTGTCGCTGTATCTGGATGCCTCACTCTACTTCAACAGGTAGTTATTTTTTCTTTAGGTAAATAATTCTATAACAATTATAATTTGCAAAAGCTCTATTTAATTCAGAATCTTCCTGTGTTTTTTTTGTTATGTGTTATTTAGGTTGGCTTTTTGATGACTGACTGGGACGTTGACTGAACCATCTAACGGAGTTGCTTGAACGACTTGTCGCTGTATCTGGATGCCTCACTCTCTACTTCATTATGTAGATATTTTTTCTTTAGTAAAATAATTCTATAACCACTACAACTTGCAAAAGCTCTATTTAATTCAGAATCTTCCTTTTTTTTAATTTTTTATGTGTTATTCAGGTTGGCTGTTTGATGACTGACTGGGACGTTGACTGAACCATCTAACGGAGTTGCTTGGATCGACATGTCGCTGTATCTGGATGCCTCACTCTCTACTTCAATATGTAGAAATTTTTTCTGTAGTAAAATAATTCTATAACCTTTACAATTTGCAAAAGCTCTATTTAATTCAGAATCTTCCTGTTTGGTTTTTTTTGTGTTATTCAGGTTGGCTGTTTGATGACTGACTGGGACGTTGACTGAACCATCTAACGGAGTTGCTTGGATTGACGTGTCGCTGTATCTAGATGCCACTCTCTACTTCAACAGGTAGAAATTTTTTCTTTAGTTAAATAATTGTATAACAATTACAATTTGCAAAAGCTCTATTTAATTCAGAAACTTCCTGTGTTTGGTTTTGTTATGTGTTATTCAGGTTAGCTCTTTGATGACTGATGGGGTGGTTGACTGAACCATCTAACGGAGTTGCTGGGATCAACCTGTCGCTGTATCTGGATGCCTCACTCTCTACTTCAATATGTAGATATTTTTCCTTTAGTAAACTAATTTTATAACCTTTACAATTTGCAAAAGCTCTATTTAATTCAGAATCTTCCTGGTTTTTTTTATGTGTTATTTAGGTTTGCTGTTTGATGACTGACTGGGACGTTGACTGAACCATCTAACGGAGTTGCTTGGATCGACATGTCGCTGTATCTGAATGCCTCACTCTACTTCAACAGGTAGATATTTTGTCTTTAGTTAAACAATTCTGTAACATTTACAATTTGCAATAGCTCCATTTAATTTTGAATCTTCCTGTGTTTTTGTTCTTATGTGTTATTCAGGTTGGCTTTTTGATGACTGACTGGGACGTTGATTGAACCATCTAACGGAGTTGCTTGGATCGACATGTCGCTGTATCTGAATGCCTCACTCTACTTCAACAGGTAGATATTTTGTCTTTAGTTAAACAATTCTGTAACATTTACAATTTGCAAAAGCTCCATTTAATTTTGAATCTTCCTGTGTTTTTTTTCTGATGTGTTATTCAGGTTGGCTTTTTGATGACTGACTGGGATGTTGACTGAACCATCTAACGGAGTTGCTCTGAACGACCTGTCGCTGTATGTGGATGCCTCACTCTACTTCAACAGGTAGTTATTTTTTCTTCTGTTAAACAATTCTATAACAATTACAATTTGCAAAAGCTCTTTTTAATTCAGAAACTTCCTGTGTTTGGTTTTGTTATGTGTTATTCAGGTTGGCTTTTTGATGACTGACGGGGTAGTTGACTGAACCATCTAACGGAGTTGCTGGGATCAACCTGTCGCTGTATCTGGATGCCTCACTCTACTTCAACAGGTAGTTATTTTTTCTTTAGTTAAATAATTCTATAACAATTACTATTTGCAAAAGCTCTATTTAATTCAGAATCTTCCTGTGTTTTTGTTATGTGTTATTTAGGTTGGCTTTTTGATGACTGACTGGGACGTTGACTGAACCATCTAACGGAGTTGCTTGAACGACTTGTCGCTGTATCTGGATGCCTCACTCTCTACTTTAATATGTAGATATTTTTTCTTTAGAAAAATAATTCTATAACCACTACAACTTGCAAAAGCTCTATTTAATTCAGAATCTTCCTGTGTTTTTGTTCTTATGTGTTATTCAGGTTGGCTTTTTGATGACTGGCTGGGACGTTGACTGAACCATCTAACGGAGCTGCTCTGAACGACCTGTCGCTGTATGTGGGTGCCTCACTCTACTTCAACAGGTAGTTATTTTTTCTTTAGTTAATTAATCCTATAACAATTACAATTTGCAAAAGCTCTATTTAATTCAGAAACTTCCTGTGTTTGGTTTTGTTATGTGTTATTCAGGTTGGCTTTTTGATGACTGACGGGGTAGTTGACTGAACCATCTAACGGAGTTGCTGCGATCAACCTGTCGCTGTATCTGGATGCCTCACTCTACTTCAACAGGTAGTTAATTTTTCTGTAGTTAAATAATTCTATAAGAATTACAATTTGCAAAAGCTCTATTTAATTCAGAATCTTCCTGTGTTTTTTTTGTTATGTGTTATTTAGGTTGGCTTTTTGATGGCTGACTGGGACGTTGACTGAACCATCTAACGGAGTTGCTCTGAACGACCTGGCGCTGTATCTGGATGCCTCACTCTACTTCAACAGGTAGTTATTTTTTCTTTAGTTAAATAATTCTATAACAATTACAATTACAATTACAATTTGCAAAAACTGTATTTAATTCAGAATCTTCCTCTGTTTGGTTTTGTTATGCGTTATTCAGGTTGGCTCTTTGATGACTGACGGGGTAGTTGACTGAACCATCTAACGGAGTTGCTGGGATCAACCTGTCGCTGTATCTGGATGCCTCACTCTCTACTTCAATATGTAGATATTTTTTCTTTAGTAAAGTTATTCTATAACCTTTACAATTTGCAAAAGCTCTATTTAATTCAGAATCTTCCTGTTTTTTTTATGTGTTATTTAGGTTTGCTGTTTGATGACTGACTTAAGCGTTGACTGAACCATCTAACGGAGTTGCTTGGATCGACATGTCGCTGTATCTGGATGCCTTACTCTACTTCAACAGGTAGATATTTTGTCTTTAGTTAAACAATTCTGTAACAATTACAATTTGCAAAAGCTCTATTTAATTCAGAATTTTCCTGTGTTTTTGTTCTTATGTGTTATTCAGGTTAGCTTTTTGATGACTGACTGGGACGTTGACTGAACCATCTAACGGAGTTGCTCTGAACGACCTGTCGCTGTATGTGGATGCCTCACTCTACTTCAACAGGTAGTTATTTTTTCTTCTGTTGAACAATTCTATAACGATTACAATTTGCAAAAGCTCTATTTAATTCAGAAACTTCCTGTGTTTTTGTTCTTATGTGTTATTCAGGTTGGCTCTTTGATGACTGACGGGGTAGTTGGCTGAACCATCTAACGGAGTTGCTGGGATCAACCTGTCGCTGTATCTGGATTCCTCACTCTACTTCAACAGGTGGTTATTTTTTCTTTAGGTAAATAATTCTATAACAATTACAATTTGCAAAAGCTCTATTTAATTCAGAATCTTCCTGTGTTTTTTTTGTTATGTGTTATTTAGGTTGGCTTTTTGATGACTGACTGGGACGTTGACTGAACCATCTAACGGAGTTGCTGGGAATGACTTGTCGCTGTATCTGGATGCCTCACTCTCTACTTCAATATGTAGATATTTTTTCTTTAGTAAAATAATTCTATAACCACTACAACTTGCAAAAGCTCTATTTAATTCAGAATCTTCCTGTTTTTTAACTTTTTATGTGTTATTCAGGTTGGCTGTTTGATGACTGACTGGGACGTTGACTGAACCATCTAACGAAGTTGCTTGGATCGACATGTCGCTGTATCTGGATGCCTCACTCTACTTCAACAGGTAGATATTTTGTCTTTAGTTAAACAATTCTGTAACATTTACAATTTGCAAAAGCTCCATTTAATTTTGAATCTTCCTGTGTTTTTGTTCTTATGTGTTATTCAGGTTGGCTTTTTGATGACTGACTGGGATGTTGACTGAACCATCTAACGGAGTTGCTCTGAACGACCTGTCGCTGTATGTGGATGCCTCACTCTACTTCAACAGGTAGTTATTTTTTCTTCTGTTAAACAATTCTATCACTCACTCTACTTCATCAAGTAGGTTTTTTTTCTTTTATTTTTATTAAGAGGAAAGACATCACTAGGAATTAAACATAATCTCTAAAGGTATGCCATTTTGTTCATAATTCTTTCAACCAAACTTGCACCTCCAACCCTGTTACTGTGTTCGCGGCTTGGCAAACTAACCTTAATCTACTATCCTCATTTCTAGCTTGCTTGCTTACTCACATCGCAATTTACCATCTATAACTTCGCACCATCGGCACCGATCACAGGGTCATATGTAACAACCACCCACACCATTTACTGCACCTAATATAATTCCAAACTAAAATGAAAAAAACTGTCTTTCGAAATGCGTTGTCTGATTGTATGTATTTGTCTTTTTTGTGTTTACCGCAATGATGAAATGTGGAACCATCTGCCTATGGGAGGCTGTTTGATGACTGACGGG
The DNA here is from genome assembly GCF_032118995.1 of Asterias amurensis. NCBI lineage: Eukaryota > Metazoa > Echinodermata > Asteroidea > Forcipulatida > Asteriidae > Asterias > Asterias amurensis. The sequence goes on along the minus strand of NC_092653.1, from coordinate 17,332,413 downwards.
AACGTTGACTGAACCATCTAACTGTGTTGCTCTGAACGACTTATCGCAGTATCTGGATGCCTCACTCTACTTCAACAGGTAGTTATATTTTCTTTAGTTAAACAATTCTAAAACTTTTACATTTTGCAAAAGCTCTATTTAATTCAGAATCTTCCTGTGTTTTTTTTGTTATGTGTTATTTAGGTTGGCTTTTTGATGGCTGACTGGGACGTTGACTGAACCATCTAACGGAGTTGCTTGAACGACTTGTCGCTGTATCTGGTTGCCTCACTCTACTTCAACAGGTAGTTATTTTTTCTTTAGTTAAATAATTCTATAACAATTACAATTTGCAAAAGCTCTATTTAATTCAAAAGTTCCTGTGTTTCTTTTTTGTTATGTTTTACTCAGGTTGGCTCTTTGATGACTGACGGGGTAGTTGACTGAACCATCTAACGGAGTTGCTGGGATCAACCTGTCGCTGTATCTGGATGCCTCACTCTACTTCAATATGTAGATATTTTTTCTTTAGTAAAATAATTCTATAACCTTTACAATTTGCAAAAGCTCTATTTAATTCAGAATCTTCCTGTTTTTTTTTTTTTATGTGTTATTCAGGTTGGCTGTTTGATGACTGACTGGGACGTTGACTGAACCATCTAACGGAGTTGTTTGGATTGACGTGTCGCTGTATCTGGATGCCACACTCTACTTCAACAGGTAGATATTTTTTCTTTAGTTAAATAATTCTATAACAATTACAATTTGCAAAAGCTCTATTTAATTCAGAAACTTCCTGTGTTTGGTTTTGTTATGTGTTATTCAGGTTAGCTCTTTGATGACTGTCGGGGTAGTTGACTGAACCATCTAACGGAGTTGCTGGGATCAACCTGTCGCTGTATCTGGATGCCTCACTCTCTACTTCAATATGTAGATATTTTTCCTTTAGTAAACTAATTCTATAACCTTTTCAATTTGCAAAAGCTCTATTTAATTCAGAATCTTCCTGTTTTTTTTTTTATGTGTTATTTAGGTTTCCTGTTTGATGACTGACTGGGACGTTGACTGAACCATCTAACGGAGTTGCTTGGATCGACATGTCGCTGTATCTGGATGCCTCACTCTACTTCAACAGGTAGATATTTTGTCTTTAGTTAAACAATTCTGTAACATTTACAATTTGCAAAAGCTCCATTTAATTTTGAATCTTCCTGTGTTTTTGTTCTTATGTGTTATTCAGGTTGGCTTTTTGATGACTGACTGGGATGTTGACTGAACCATCTAACGGAGTTGCTCTGAACGACCTGTCACTGTATGTGGATGCCTCACTCTACTTCAACAGGTAGTTATTTTTTCTTCTGTTAAACAATTCTATAACAATTACAATTTGCAAAAGCTCTATTTAATTCAGAAACTTCCTGTGTTTGGTTTTGTTATGTGTTATTCAGGTTGGCTTTTTGATGACTGACGGGGTAGTTGACTGAACCATCTAACGGAGTTGCTGGGATCAACCTGTCGCTGTATCTGGATGCCTCACTCTACTTCAACAGGTAGTTATTTTTTCTTTAGTTAAATAATTCTATAACAATTACAATTTGCAAAAGCTCTATTTAATTCAGAATCTTCCTGTGTTTTTTTGTTATGTGTTATTCAGGTTGGCTCTTTGGTGACTGACTGGGATGTTGACTGAACCATCTAACGGAGTTGCTTGGATTGACGTGTCGCTGTATCTGAATGCCTCACTCTACTTCAACAGGTAGATATTTTTTCTTTAGTTAAACAATTCTGTAACATTTACAATTTGCAAAAGCTCTATTTAATTCAGAATCTTCCTGTGTTTTTGTTCTTATGTGTTACTCAGGTTGGCTTTTTGATGACTGACTGGGAAATGACTGAACCATCTAACGGAGTTGCTCTGAACGACCTGGCGCTGTATCTGGATGCCTCACTCTACTTCAACAGGTAGTTATTTTTTCTTTAGTTAAATAATTCTATAACAATTACAATTTGCAAAAACTCTATTTAATTCAGAATCTTCCTCTGTTTGGTTTTGTTATGCGTTATTCAGGTTGGCTCTTTGATGACTGACGGGGTAGTTGACTGAACCATCTAACGGAGTTGCTGGGATCAACCTGTCGCTGTATCTGGATGCCTACTCTCTAGTTCAATATGTAGATATTTTTTCTTTAGTAAAGTTATTCTATAACCTTTACAATTTGCAAAAGCTCTATTTAATTCAGAATCTTCCTGTTTTTTTTTATGTGTTATTTAGGTTTGCTGTTTGATGACTGACTTAAGCGTTGACTGAACCATCTAACGGAGTTGCTTGGATCGACATGTCGCTGTATCTGGATGCCTCACTCTACTTCAACAGGTAGATAATTTGTCTTTAGTTAAACAATTTTGTAACATTTACAATTTGCAAAAGCTCTATTTAATTTAGAATCTTCCTGTGTTTTTGTTCTTATGTGTTATTCAGGTTGGCTTTTTGATGACTGACTGGGACGTTGACTGAACCATCTAACGGAGTTGCTCTGAACGACCTGTCGCTGTATGTGGATGCCTCACTCTACTTCAACAGGTAGTTATTTTTTCTTCTGTTGAACAATTCTATAACAATTACAATTTGCAAAAGCTCTATTTAATTCACAAACTTACTGTGTTTTTGTTCTTATGTGTTATTCAGGTTGGCTCTTTGATGACTGACGGGGTAGTTGGCTGAACCATCTAACGGAGTTGCTGGGATCAACCTGTCGCTGTATCTGGATGCCTCACTCTACTTCAACAGGTAGTTGTTTTTTCTTTAGGTAAATAATTCTATAACAATTACAATTTGCAAAAGCTCTATTTAATTCAGAATCTTCCTGTGTTTTTTTTGTTATGTGTTATTTAGGTTGGCTTTTTGATGACTGACTGGGACGTTGACTGAACCATCTAACGGAGTTGCTGGGAATGACTTGTCGCTGTATCTGGATGCCTCACTCTCTACTTCAATATGTAGATATTTTTTCTTTAGTAAAATAATTCTATAACCACTACAACTTGCAAAAGCTCTATTTAATTCAGAATCTTCCTGTTTTTTAATTTTTTATGTGTTATTCAGGTTGGCTGTTTGATGATTGACTGGGACGTTGACTGAACCATCTAACGGAGTTGCTTGGATCGACATGTCGCTGTATCTGGATGCCTCACTCTACTTCAACAGGTAGATATTTTGTCTTTAGTTAAACAATTCTGTAACATTTACAATTTGCAAAAGCTCTATTTAATTCAGAATCTTCCTGTGTTTTTGTTTTTATGTGTTATTCAGGTTGGCTTTTTGATGACTGACTGGGAAATGACTGAACCATCTAACGGAGTTGCTCTGAACGACCTGGCGCTGTATCTGGATGCCTCACTCTACTTCAACAGGTAGTTATTTTTTCTTTAGTTAAATAATTCTATAACAATTACAATTTGCAAAAACTCTATTTAATTCAGAATCTTCCTCTGTTTGGTTTTGTTATGCGTTATTCAGGTTGGCTCTTTTATGACTGACGGGGTAGTTGACTGAACCATCTAACGGAGTTGCTGGGATCAACCTGTCGCTGTATCTGGATGCCTACTCTCTAGTTCAATATGTAGATATTTTTTCTTTAGTAAAGTTATTCTATAACCTTTACAATTTGCAAAAGCTCTATTTAATTCAGAATCTTCCTGTTTTTTTTTATGTGTTATTTAGGTTTGCTGTTTGATGACTGACTTAAGCGTTGACTGAACCATCTAACGGAGTTGCTTGGATCGACATGTCGCTGTATCTGGATGCCTCACTCTACTTCAACAGGTAGATAATTTGTCTTTAGTTAAACAATTCTGTAACATTTACAATTTGCAAAAGCTCTATTTAATTCAGAATCTTCCTGTATTTTTGTTCTTTTGTGTTATTCAGGTTGGCTTTTTGATGACTGACTGGGACGTTGACTGAACCATCTAACGGAGTTGCTCTGAACGACCTGTCGCTGTATGTGGATGCCTCCCTCTACTTCAACAGGTAGTTATTTTTTCTTCTGTTGAACAATTCTATAACAATTACAATTTGCAAAAGCTCTGTTTAATTCACAAACTTCCTGTGTTTTTGTTCTTATGTGTTATTCAGGTTGGCTCTTTGATGACTGACGGGGTAGTTGGCTGAACCATCTAACGGAGTCGCTGGGATCAACCTGTCGCTGTATCTGGATGCCTCACTCTACTTCAACAGGTAGTTATTTTTTCTTTAGTTAAATAATTCTATAACAATTACAATTTGCAAAAGCTCTATTTAATTCAGAATCTTCCTGTGTTTTTTTTGTTATGTGTTATTTAGGTTGGCTTTTTGATGACTGACTGGGACGTTGACTGAACCATCTAACGGAGTTGCTTGGATCGACATGTCGCTGTATCTGGATGCCTCACTCTACTTCAACAGGTAGATATTTTGTCTTTAGTTAAACAATTCTGTAACATTTACAATTTGCAAAAGCTCTATTTAATTCAGAATCTTCCTGTGTTTTTGTTTTTATGTGTTATTCAGGTTGGCTTTTTGATGACTGACTGGGACGTTGACTGAACCATCTAACGGAGTTGCTCTGAACGACCTGTCGCTGTATGTGGATGCCTCAGTCTACTTCAACAGGTAGATATTTTTTCTTTAGTTAAATAATTCTATAACAATTACAATTTGCAAAAGCTCTATTTAATTTAGAAACTTCCTGTGTTTGGTTTTGTTATGTGTTATTCAGGTTAGCTCTTTGATGACTGACGGGGTAGTTGACTGAACCATCTAACGGAGTTGCTGGGATCAACCTGTCGCTGTATCTGGATGCCTCACTCTCTACTTCAATATGTAGATATTTTTCCTTTAGTAAACTAATTCTATAACCTTTACAATTTGCAAAAGCTCTATTTAATTCAGAATCTTCCTGTTTTTTAATTTTTTATGTGTTATTCAGGTTGGCTGTTTGATGACTGACTGGGACGTTGACTGAACCATCTAACGGAGTTGCTGGGATCAACCTGTCGCTGTATCTGGATGCCTCACTCTACTTCAATATGTAGATATTTTGTCTTTAGTTAAACAATTCTGTAACATTTACAATTTGCAAAAGCTCTATTTAATTCAGAATCTTCCTGTGTTTTTGTTTTTATGTGTTATTCAGGTTGGCTTTTTGATGACTGACTGGGACGTTGACTGAACCATCTAACGGAGTTGCTCTGAACGACCTGGCGCTGTATGTGGATGCCTCACTCTACTTCAACAGGTAGTTATTTTTTCTTTAGTTAAATAATTCTATAACAATTACAATTTGCAAAAACTCTATTTAATTCAGAATCTTCCTCTGTTTGGTTTTGTTATGCGTTATTCAGGTTGGCTCTTTGATGACTGACGGGGTAGTTGACTGAACCATCTAACGGAGTTGCTGGGATCAACCTGTCGCTGTATCTGGATGCCTCACTCTCTACTTCAATATGTAGATATTTTTTCTTTAGTAAAGTTATTCTATAACCTTTACAATTTGCAAAAGCTCTATTTAATTCAGAAACTTCCTGTGTTTGGTTTTGTTATGTGTTATTCAGGTTAGCTCTTTGATGACTGACGGGGTAGTTGACTGAACCATCTAACGGAGTTGCTGGGATCAACCTGTCGCTGTATCTGGATGCCTCACCCTCTACTTCAATATGTAGATATTTTTCCTTTAGTAAACTAATTCTATAACCTTTACAATTTGCAAAAGCTCTATTTAATTCAGAATCTTCCTGGTTTTTTTTATGTGTTATTTAGGTTTGCTGTTTGATGACTGACTGGGACGTTGACTGAACCATCTAACGGAGTTGCTTGGATCGACATGTCGCTGTATCTGAATGCCTCACTCTACTTCAACAGGTAGATATTTTGTCTTTAGTTAAACAATTCTGTAACATTTACAATTTGCAAAAGCTCCATTTAATTTTGAGTCTTCCTGTGTTTTTGTTCTGATGTGTTATTCAGGTTGGCTTTTTGATGACTGACTGGGACGTTGATTGAACCATCTAACGGAGTTGCTTGGATCGACATGTCGCTGTATCTGAATGCCTCACTCTACTTCAACAGGTAGATATTTTGTCTTTAGTTAAACAATTCTGTAACATTTACAATTTGCAAAAGCTCCATTTAATTTTGAATCTTCCTGTGTTTTTTTTCTGATGTGTTATTCAGGTTGGCTTTTTGATGACTGACTGGGATGTTGACTGAACCATCTAACGGAGTTGCTCTGAACGACCTGTCGCTGTATGTGGATGCCTCACTCTACTTCAACAGGTAGTTATTTTTTCTTCTGTTAAACAATTCTATAACAATTACAATTTGCAAAAGCTCTTTTTAATTCAGAAACTTCCTGTGTTTGGTTTTGTTATGTGTTATTCAGGTTGGCTTTTTGATGACTGACGGGGTAGTTGACTGAACCATCTAACGGAGTTGCTGGGATCAACCTGTCGCTGTATCTGGATGCCTCACTCTACTTCAACAGGTAGTTATTTTTTCTTTAGTTAAATAATTCTATAACAATTACTATTTGCAAAAGCTCTATTTAATTCAGAATCTTCCTGTGTTTTTGTTATGTGTTATTTAGGTTGGCTTTTTGATGACTGACTGGGACGTTGACTGAACCATCTAACGGAGTTGCTTGAACGACTTGTCGCTGTATCTGGATGCCTCACTCTCTACTTTAATATGTAGATATTTTTTCTTTAGAAAAATAATTCTATAACCACTACAACTTGCAAAAGCTCTATTTAATTCAGAATCTTCCTGTGTTTTTGTTCTTATGTGTTATTCAGGTTGGCTTTTTGATGACTGGCTGGGACGTTGACTGAACCATCTAACGGAGCTGCTCTGAACGACCTGTCGCTGTATGTGGGTGCCTCACTCTACTTCAACAGGTAGTTATTTTTTCTTTAGTTAATTAATCCTATAACAATTACAATTTGCAAAAGCTCTATTTAATTCAGAAACTTCCTGTGTTTGGTTTTGTTATGTGTTATTCAGGTTGGCTTTTTGATGACTGACGGGGTAGTTGACTGAACCATCTAACGGAGTTGCTGGGATCAACCTGTCGCTGTATCTGGATGCCTCACTCTACTTCAACAGGTAGTTATTTTTTCTTTAGTTAAATAATTCTATAAGAATTACAATTTGCAAAAGCTCTATTTAATTCAGAATCTTCCTGTGTTTTTTTTGTTATGTGTTATTTAGGTTGGCTTTTTGATGGCTGACTGGGACGTTGACTGAACCATCTAACGGAGTTGCTCTGAACGACCTGGCGCTGTATCTGGATGCCTCACTCTACTTCAACAGGTAGTTATTTTTTCTTTAGTTAAATAATTCTATAACAATTACAATTTGCAAAAACTGTATTTAATTCAGAATCTTCCTCTGTTTGGTTTTGTTATGCGTTATTCAGGTTGGCTCTTTGATGACTGACGGGGTAGTTGACTGAACCATCTAACGGAGTTGCTGGGATCAACCTGTCGCTGTATCTGGATGCCTCACTCTCTACTTCAATATGTAGATATTTTTTCTTTAGTAAAGTTATTCTATAACCTTTACAATTTGCAAAAGCTCTATTTAATTCAGAATCTTCCTGTTTTTTTTTATGTGTTATTTAGGTTTGCTGTTTGATGACTGACTTAAGCGTTGACTGAACCATCTAACGGAGTTGCTTGGATCGACATGTCGCTGTATCTGGATGCCTTACTCTACTTCAACAGGTAGATATTTTGTCTTTAGTTAAACAATTCTGTAACATTTACAATTTGCAAAAGCTCTATTTAATTCAGAATCTTCCTGTGTTTTTGTTCTTATGTGTTATTCAGGTTAGCTTTTTGATGACTGACTGGGACGTTGACTGAACCATCTAACGGAGTTGCTCTGAACGACCTGTCGCTGTATGTGGATGCCTCACTCTACTTCAACAGGTAGTTATTTTTTCTTCTGTTGAACAATTCTATAACAATTACAATTTGCAAAAGCTCTATTTAATTCAGAAACTTCCTGTGTTTTTGTTCTTATGTGTTATTCAGGTTGGCTCTTTGATGACTGACGGGGTAGTTGGCTGAACCATCTAACGGAGTTGCTGGGATCAACCTGTCGCTGTATCTGGATTCCTCACTCTACTTCAACAGGTGGTTATTTTTTCTTTAGGTAAATAATTCTATAACAATTACAATTTGCAAAAGCTCTATTTAATTCAGAATCTTCCTGTGTTTTTTTTGTTATGTGTTATTTAGGTTGGCTTTTTGATGACTGACTGGGACGTTGACTGAACCATCTAACGGAGTTGCTGGGAATGACTTGTCGCTGTATCTGGATGCCTCACTCTCTACTTCAATATGTAGATATTTTTTGTTTAGTAAAATAATTCTATAACCACTACAACTTGCAAAAGCTCTATTTAATTCAGAATCTTCCTGTTTTTTAACTTTTTATGTGTTATTCAGGTTGGCTGTTTGATGACTGACTGGGACGTTGACTGAACCATCTAACGGAGTTGCTCTCAACGACATGTCGCTGTAACTGGATACCTCACTCTACTCCAACAGGTAGTTATTTTTTCCTTAGTTAAAAAATTCTATAACGTTTACAATTTGCAAAAGCTCCATTTAATTCATAATCTTCCTGTGTTTTTTTGTTATGTGTTATTCAGGTTGGCTGTTTGATGACTGACTGGGACGTTGACTGAACCATATAAGGGAGTTGCTTGGATTGACGTGTCGCTGTATCTGAATGCCTCACTCTACTTCAACAGGTAGATATTTTTTCTTTAGTTAAATAATTCTATAACAATTACAATTAGCAAAAGCTTTATTTAATTCAGAAACTTCCTGTGTTTGGTTTTGTTATGTGTTATTCAGGTTCGCTCTTTGATGACTGACGGGGTAGTTGACTGAACCATCTAACAGAGTTGCTGGGATCAACCTGTCTCTGTATCTGGATGCCTCACTATTTACTTCAATATGTAGATATTTTTTCTTTAGTAAAATAATTCTACAACCTTTACAATTTGCAAAAGCTCTATTTAATTCAGAATCTTCCTGTTTTTTTTTTTATGTGTTATTTAGGTTGGCTTTTTGATGACTGACTGGGACGTTGACTGAACCATCTAACGGAGTTGCTCTGAACGACCTGTCGCTATATGTGGATGCCTCACTCTACTTCAACAGGTAGTTATTTTTTCTTATGTTAAACAATTCTATAACAATTACAATTTGCAAAAGCTCTATTTAACTCAGAAACTTCCTGTGTTTGGTTTTGTTATGTGTTATTCAGGTTGGCTCTTTGATGACTGACGGGGTAGTTGGCTGAACCATCTAACGGAGTTGCTGGGATCAACCTGTCGCTGTATCTGGATGCCTCACTCTACTTCAACAGGTAGTTATTTTTTCTTTAGGTAAATAATTCTATAACAATTACAATTTGCAAAAGCTCTATTTAATTCAGAATCTTCCTGTGTTTTTGTTATGTGTTATTTAGGTTGGCTTTTTGATGACTGACTGGGACGTTGACTGAACCATCTAACGGAGTTGCTTGAACGACTTGTCGCTGTATCTGGATGCCTCACTCTCTACTTTAATATGTAGATATTTTTTCTTTAGAAAAATAATTCTATAACCACTACAACTTGCAAAAGCTCTATTTAATTCAGAATCTTCCTGTGTTTTTGTTCTTATGTGTTATTCAGGTTGGCTTTTTGATGACTGACTGGGACGTTGACTGAACCATCTAACGGAGCTGCTCTGAACGACCTGTCGCTGTATGTGGGTGCCTCACTCTACTTCAACAGGTAGTTATTTTTTCTTTAGTTAATTAATCCTATAACAATTACAATTTGCAAAAGCTCTATTTAATTCAGAAACTTCCTGTGTTTGGTTTTGTTATGTGTTATTCAGGATGGCTTTTTGATGACTGACTGGGTAGTTGACTGAACCATCTAACGGAGTTGCTGGGATCAACCTGTCGCTGTATCTGGATGCCTCACTCTACTTCAACAGGTAGTTATTTTTTCTTTAGTTAAATAATTCTATAAGAATTACAATTTGCAAAAGCTCTATTTAATTCAGAATCTTCCTGTGTTTTTTTTTTTATTTGTTATTTAGGTTGGCTTTTTGATGGCTGACTGGGACGTTGACTGAACCATCTAACGGAGTTGCTTGAACGACTTGTCGCTGTATCTGGATGCCTCACTCTACTTCAACAGGTAGTTATTTTTTCTTTAGTTAAATAATTCTATAACAATTACAATTTGCAAAAGCTCTATTTAATTCAAAAAGTTCCTGTGTTTCTTTTTTGTTATGTTTTACTCAGGTTGGCTCTTTGATGACTGACGGGGTAGTTGACTGAACCATCTAACGGAGTTGCTGGGATCAACCTGTCGCTGTATCTGGATGCCTCACTCTACTTCAATATGTAGATATTTTTTATTTAGTTAATTAATCCTATAACAATGACAATTTGCAAAAGCTCTATTTAATTCAGAAACTTCCTGTGTTTGTTTTTTGTTATGTGTTATTCAGGTTGGCTCTTTGATGACTGACGGGGTAGTTGACTGAACCATCTAACGGAGTTGCTGGGATTGTCCTGTCGCAGTATCTGGATGCCTCACTCTACTCCAACAGGTAGTTATTTTTTCTTTAGTTAATTAATCCTATAACAATTACAATTTGCAAAAGCTCTATTTAATTCCGAAACTTCCTGTGTTTGTTTTTTGTTATGTGTTATTCAGGTTGGCTCTTTGATGACTGACGGGGTAGTTGACTGAACCATCTAACGGAGTTGCTGGGATCAACCTGTCGCTGTATCTGGATGCCTCACTCTACTTCAATATGTAGATATTTTTTCTTTAGTTTAATATTTCTATAACCTTTACAATTTGCAAAAGCTCTATTTAATTCAGACACTTCCTGTTTTGTTTTTTGTCTTGTGTTATTCAGGTTGGCTGTTTGATGACTGACTGGGTTGTTGACTGAACCGTCTAACGGAGTTGCTGGGAATGACCTGTCGCTGTGTCTGGATGCCTCACTCTACATCAACAGGTAGATATTCTTTCTTTAGTTAAATAATTCTATAACATTTACAATTTGCAAAAGCTGTATTTAATTCAGAATCTTCCTGTTTTTGTTGTTATGTGTTATTCAGATTGGTGTTTGATGACTGACTGGGCTATGACTGAACCATGTAACGGAGTTGCTGGGATCGACCTGTCACTTTATCTGGATGCCTCACTCACTCTACTTCATCAAGTAGGTTTTTTTTCTTTTATTTTTATTAAGAGGAAAGACATCACTAGGAATTAAACATAATCTCTAAAGGTATGCCATTTTGTTCATAATTCTTTCAACCAAACTTGCACCTCCAACCCTGTTACTGTGTTCGCGGCTTGGCAAACTAACCTTAATCTACTATCCTCATTTCTAGCTTGCTTGCTTGCTTACTCACATCGCAATTTACCATCTATAACTTCGCACCATCGGCACCGATCACAGGGTCATATGTAACAACCACCCACACCATTTACTGCACCTAATATAATTCCAAACTAAAATGAAAAAAACTGTCTTTCGAAATGCGTTGTCTGATTGTATGTATTTGTCTTTTTTGTGTTTACCGCAATGATGAAATGTGGAACCATCTGCCTATGGGAGGCTGTTTGATGACTGACGGGAACGTTGACTGAACCATCTAACTGTGTTGCTCTGAACGACTTATCGCAGTATCTGGATGCCTCACTCTACTTCAACAGATAGTTATATTTTCTTTAGTTAAACAATTCTAAAACTTTTACATTTTGCAAAAGCTCTATTTAATTCAGAAACTTCCTGTGTTTGTTTTTTGTTATGTGTTATTCAGGTTGGCTCTTTGATGACTGACGGGGTAGTTGACTGAACCATCTAACGAAGTTGCTGGGATCAACCTGTCGCTGTATCTGGATGCCTCACTCTACTTCAATATGTAGATATTTTTTCTTTAGTTTAATAATTCTATAACCTTAACAATTTGCAAAAGCTCTATTTAATTCAGAAACTTCCTGTGTTTGTTTTTTGTTATGTGTTATTCAGGTTGGCTCTTTGATGACTGACGGGGTTGTTGACTGGACCATCTAACAGAGTTGCTGGGATCAACCTGTCGCTGTATCTGGATGCCTCACTCTAATTCAATATGTAGATATTTTTTCTTTAGTTAAATAATTCTATAACCTTTACAATTTGCAAAAGCTTCATTTAATTCAGAATCTTCCTGTTTTTTTTGTTATGTGTTATTTAGGTTGGCTGTTTGATGGCTGACTGGGACGTTGACTGAACTATCTAACGGAGTTGCTGGGAACGACCTGTCGCTGTATCTGGATGCCTCGCTCTAATTCAACAGGTAGATATTTTTTCTTTAGTTAAAAAATTCTGTAACAATAACAATTTGCAAAAGCTCTGTTTAATTCAGAATCTTCCTGTTTTTTAATTTTTTATGTGTTATTCAGGTTAGCTGTTTGATGACTGACTGGGACGTTGACTGACCCATCTAACGGAGTTGCTCTGAACGACCTGTCGCTGTAACTGGATGCCTCACTCTACTCCAACAGGTAGTTATTTTTTCCTTAGTTAAATAATTCTATAACGTTTACAATTTGCAAAAGCTCCATTTAATTCAGAATCTTCCTGTGTTTTTTTTGTTATGTGTTATTCAGGTTGGCTGTTTGATGACTGACTGGGAGGTTGACTGAACCATCTAACGGAGTTGCTTGGATTGACGTGTCGCTGTATCTGGATGCCTCACTCTACTTCAACAGGTAGATATTTTTTCTTTAGTTAAATAATTCTATAACAATTACAATTTGCAAAAGCTCTATTTAATTCAGAAACATCCTGTGTTTGGTTTTGTTATGTGTTATTCAGGTTGGCTATTTGATGACTACGGGGTAGTTGACTGAACCATCTAACGGAGTTGCTGGGATCAACCTGTCGCTGTATCTGGATGCCTCACTCTCTACTTCAATATGTAGATATTTTTCCTTTAGTAAACTAATTCTATAACCTTTACAATTTGCAAAAGCTCTATTTAATTCAGAATCTTTTTTTCTTTTTTTATGTGTTATTTAGGTTTGCTGTTTGATGACTGACTTGGACGTTGACTGAACCATCTAACGGAGTTGCTTGAATCGACATGTCGCTGTATCTGGATGCCTCAGTCTACTTCAACAGGTAGTTATTTTTTCTGCTGTTAAACAATTCTATAACAATTACAATTTGCTAAAGCTCTATTTAATTCAAAAACTTCCTGTGTTTGGTTTTGTTATCTGTTATTCAGGTTGGCTTTTTGATGACTGACGGGGTAGTTGACTGAACCATCTAACGGAGTTGCTGGGATCAACCTGTCGCTGTATCTGGATGCCTCACTCTACTTCAATATGTAGATATTTTTTCTTTAGTAAAATAATTCTATAACCTTTACAATTTGCAAAAGCTCTATTTAATTCAGAATCTTCCTGTTTTGTTTTTTTTATGTGTTATTCAGGTTGGCTGTTTGATGACTGACTGGGACGTTGACTGAACCATCTAACGGAGTTGTTTGGATTGACGTGTCGCTGTATCTGGATGCCACACTCTACTTCAACAGGTAGATATTTTTTCTTTAGTTAAATAATTCTATAACAATTACAATTTGCAAAAGCTCTATTTAATTCAGAAACTTCCTGTGTTTGGTTTTGTTATGTGTTATTCAGGTTAGCTCTTTGATGACTGTCGGGGTAGTTGACTGAACCATCTAACGGAGTTGCTGGGATCAACCTGTCGCTGTATCTGGATGCCTCACTCTCTACTTCAATATGTAGATATTTTTCCTTTAGTAAACTAATTCTATAACCTTTACAATTTGCAAAAGCTCTATTTAATTCAGAATCTTCCTGTTTTTTTTTTTATGTGTTATTTAGGTTTCCTGTTTGATGACTGACTGGGACGTTGACTGAACCATCTAACGGAGTTGCTTGGATCGACATGTCGCTGTATCTGGATGCCTCACTCTACTTCAACAGGTAGATATTTTGTCTTTAGTTAAACAATTCTGTAACATTTACAATTTGCAAAAGCTCCATTTAATTTTGAATCTTCCTGTGTTTTTGTTCTTATGTGTTATTCAGGTTGGCTTTTTGATGACTGACTGGGATGTTGACTGAACCATCTAACGGAGTTGCTCTGAACGACCTGTCACTGTATGTGGATGCCTCACTCTACTTCAACAGGTAGTTATTTTTTCTTCTGTTAAACAATTCTATAACAATTACAATTTGCAAAAGCTCTATTTAATTCAGAAACTTCCTGTGTTTGGTTTTGTTATGTGTTATTCAGGTTGGCTTTTTGATGACTGACGGGGTAGTTGACTGAACCATCTAACGGAGTTGCTGGGATCAACCTGTCGCTGTATCTGGATGCCTCACTCTACTTCAACAGGTAGTTATTTTTTCTTTAGTTAAATAATTCTATAACAATTACAATTTGCAAAAGCTCTATTTAATTCAGAATCTTCCTGTGTTTTTTTGTTATGTGTTATTCAGGTTGGCTCTTTGGTGACTGACTGGGATGTTGACTGAACCATCTAACGGAGTTGCTTGGATTGACGTGTCGCTGTATCTGAATGCCTCACTCTACTTCAACAGGTAGATATTTTTTCTTTAGTTAAACAATTCTGTAACATTTACAATTTGCAAAAGCTCTATTTAATTCAGAATCTTCCTGTGTTTTTGTTCTTATGTGTTACTCAGGTTGGCTTTTTGATGACTGACTGGGAAATGACTGAACCATCTAACGGAGTTGCTCTGAACGACCTGGCGCTGTATCTGGATGCCTCACTCTACTTCAACAGGTAGTTATTTTTTCTTTAGTTAAATAATTCTATAACAATTACAATTTGCAAAAACTCTATTTAATTCAGAATCTTCCTCTGTTTGGTTTTGTTATGCGTTATTCAGGTTGGCTCTTTGATGACTGACGGGGTAGTTGACTGAACCATCTAACGGAGTTGCTGGGATCAACCTGTCGCTGTATCTGGATGCCTACTCTCTAGTTCAATATGTAGATATTTTTTCTTTAGTAAAGTTATTCTATAACCTTTACAATTTGCAAAAGCTCTATTTAATTCAGAATCTTCCTGTTTTTTTTTATGTGTTATTTAGGTTTGCTGTTTGATGACTGACTTAAGCGTTGACTGAACCATCTAACGGAGTTGCTTGGATCGACATGTCGCTGTATCTGGATGCCTCACTCTACTTCAACAGGTAGATAATTTGTCTTTAGTTAAACAATTCTGTAACATTTACAATTTGCAAAAGCTCTATTTAATTCAGAATCTTCCTGTATTTTTGTTCTTTTGTGTTATTCAGGTTGGCTTTTTGATGACTGACTGGGACGTTGACTGAACCATCTAACGGAGTTGCTCTGAACGACCTGTCGCTGTATGTGGATGCCTCCCTCTACTTCAACAGGTAGTTATTTTTTCTTCTGTTGAACAATTCTATAACAATTACAATTTGCAAAAGCTCTATTTAATTCACAAACTTCCTGTGTTTTTGTTCTTATGTGTTATTCAGGTTGGCTCTTTGATGACTGACGGGGTAGTTGGCTGAACCATCTAACGGAGTCGCTGGGATCAACCTGTCGCTGTATCTGGATGCCTCACTCTACTTCAACAGGTAGATATTTTGTCTTTAGTTAAACAATTCTGTAACATTTACAATTTGCAAAAGCTCTATTTAATTCAGAATCTTCCTGTGTTTTTGTTTTTATGTGTTATTCAGGTTGGCTTTTTGATGACTGACTGGGACGTTGACTGAACCATCTAACGGAGTTGCTCTGAACGACCTGTCGCTGTATGTGGATGCCTCAGTCTACTTCAACAGGTAGATATTTTTTCTTTAGTTAAATAATTCTATAACAATTACAATTTGCAAAAGCTCTATTTAATTTAGAAACTTCCTGTGTTTGGTTTTGTTATGTGTTATTCAGGTTAGCTCTTTGATGACTGACGGGGTAGTTGACTGAACCATCTAACGGAGTTGCTGGGATCAACCTGTCGCTGTATCTGGATGCCTCACTCTCTACTTCAATATGTAGATATTTTTCCTTTAGTAAACTAATTCTATAACCTTTACAATTTGCAAAAGCTCTATTTAATTCAGAATCTTCCTTTTTTTTTATGTGTTATTTAGGTTTGCTGTTTGATGACTGACTGGGACGTTGACTGAACCATCTAACGGAGTTGCTTGGATCGACATGTCGCTGTATCTGGATGCCTCACTCTACTTCAACAGGTAGATATTTTTTCTTTATTTAAACAATTCTGTAACATTTACAATTTGCAAAAGCTCTATTTAATTCAGAATCTTCCTGTGTTTTATTTCTTATGTGTTACTCAGGTTGGCTTTTTGATGACTGACTGGGACGTTGACTGAACCATCTAACGGAGTTGCTCTGAACGACCTGGCGCTGTATGTGGATGCCTCACTCTACTTCAACAGGTAGTTATTTTTTCTTTAGTTAAATAATTCTATAACAATTACAATTTGCAAAAACTCTATTTAATTCAGAATCTTCCTCTGTTTGGTTTTGTTATGCGTTATTCAGGTTGGCTCTTTGATGACTGACGGGGTAGTTGACTGAACCATCTAACGGAGTTGCTGGGATCAACCTGTCGCTGTATCTGGATGCCTCACTCTCTACTTCAATATGTAGATATTTTTTCTTTAGTAAAGTTATTCTATAACCTTTACAATTTGCAAAAGCTCTATTTAATTCAGAATCTTCCTGTTTTTTTTATGTGTTATTTAGGTTTGCTGTTTGATGACTGACTTAAGCGTTGACTGAACCATCTAACGGAGTTGCTTGGATCGACATGTCGCTGTATCTGGATGCCTCACTCTACTTCAACAGGTAGATAATTTGTCTTTAGTTAAACAATTTTGTAACATTTACAATTTGCAAAAGCTCTATTTAATTTAGAATCTTCCTGTGTTTTTGTTCTTATGTGTTATTCAGGTTGGCTTTTTGATGACTGACTGGGACGTTGACTGAACCATCTAACGGAGTTGCTCTGAACGACCTGTCGCTGTATGTGGATGCCTCACTCTACTTCAACAGGTAGTTATTTTTTCTTCTGTTGAACAATTCTATAACAATTACAATTTGCAAAAGCTCTATTTAATTCACAAACTTCCTGTGTTTTTGTTCTTATGTGTTATTCAGGTTGGCTCTTTGATGACTGACGGGGTAGTTGGCTGAACCATCTAACGGAGTTGCTGGGATCAACCTGTCGCTGTATCTGGATGCCTCACTCTACTTCAACAGGTAGTTGTTTTTTCTTTAGGTAAATAATTCTATAACAATTACAATTTGCAAAAGCTCTATTTAATTCAGAATCTTCCTGTGTTTTTTTTGTTATGTGTTATTTAGGTTGGCTTTTTGATGACTGACTGGGACGTTGACTGAACCATCTAACGGAGTTGCTGGGAATGACTTGTCGCTGTATCTGGATGCCTCACTCTCTACTTCAATATGTAGATATTTTTTCTTTAGTAAAATAATTCTATAACCACTACAACTTGCAAAAGCTCTATTTAATTCAGAATCTTCCTGTTTTTTAATTTTTTATGTGTTATTCAGGTTGGCTGTTTGATGATTGACTGGGACGTTGACTGAACCATCTAACGGAGTTGCTTGGATCGACATGTCGCTGTATCTGGATGCCTCACTCTACTTCAACAGGTAGATATTTTGTCTTTAGTTAAACAATTCTGTAACATTTACAATTTGCAAAAGCTCTATTTAATTCAGAATCTTCCTGTGTTTTTGTTTTTATGTGTTATTCAGGTTGGCTTTTTGATGACTGACTGGGAAATGACTGAACCATCTAACGGAGTTGCTCTGAACGACCTGGCGCTGTATCTGGATGCCTCACTCTACTTCAACAGGTAGTTATTTTTTCTTTAGTTAAATAATTCTATAACAATTACAATTTGCAAAAACTCTATTTAATTCAGAATCTTCCTCTGTTTGGTTTTGTTATGCGTTATTCAGGTTGGCTCTTTGATGACTGACGGGGTAGTTGACTGAACCATCTAACGGAGTTGCTGGGATCAACCTGTCGCTGTATCTGGATGCCTACTCTCTAGTTCAATATGTAGATATTTTTTCTTTAGTAAAGTTATTCTATAACCTTTACAATTTGCAAAAGCTCTATTTAATTCAGAATCTTCCTGTTTTTTTTTATGTGTTATTTAGGTTTGCTGTTTGATGACTGACTTAAGCGTTGACTGAACCATCTACCGGAGTTGCTTGGATCGACATGTCGCTGTATCTGGATGCCTCACTCTACTTCAACAGGTAGATAATTTGTCTTTAGTTAAACAATTCTGTAACATTTACAATTTGCAAAAGCTCTATTTAATTCAGAATCTTCCTGTATTTTTGTTCTTTTGTGTTATTCAGGTTGGCTTTTTGATGACTGACTGGGACGTTGACTGAACCATCTAACGGAGTTGCTCTGAACGACCTGTCGCTGTATGTGGATGCCTCCCTCTACTTCAACAGGTAGTTATTTTTTCTTCTGTTGAACAATTCTATAACAATTACAATTTGCAAAAGCTCTATTTAATTCACAAACTTCCTGTGTTTTTGTTCTTATGTGTTATTCAGGTTGGCTCTTTGATGACTGACGGGGTAGTTGGCTGAACCATCTAACGGAGTCGCTGGGATCAACCTGTCGCTGTATCTGGATGCCTCACTCTACTTCAACAGGTAGTTATTTTTTCTTTAGGTAAATAATTCTATAACAATTACAATTTGCAAAAGCTCTATTTAATTCAGAATCTTCCTGTGTTTTTTTTGTTATGTGTTATTTAGGTTGGCTTTTTGATGACTGACTGGGACGTTGACTGAACCATCTAACGGAGTTGCTTGGATCGACATGTCGCTGTATCTGGATGCCTCACTCTACTTCAACAGGTAGATATTTTGTCTTTAGTTAAACAATTCTGTAACATTTACAATTTGCAAAAGCTCTATTTAATTCAGAATCTTCCTGTGTTTTTGTTTTTATGTGTTATTCAGGTTGGCTTTTTGATGACTGACTGGGACGTTGACTGAACCATCTAACGGAGTTGCTCTGAACGACCTGTCGCTGTATGTGGATGCCTCAGTCTACTTCAACAGGTAGATATTTTTTCTTTAGTTAAATAATTCTATAACAATTACAATTTGCAAAAGCTCTATTTAATTTAGAAACTTCCTGTGTTTGGTTTTGTTATGTGTTATTCAGGTTAGCTCTTTGATGACTGACGGGGTAGTTGACTG
This sequence comes from Asterias amurensis, assembly GCF_032118995.1. Taxonomy (NCBI): domain Eukaryota; kingdom Metazoa; phylum Echinodermata; class Asteroidea; order Forcipulatida; family Asteriidae; genus Asterias; species Asterias amurensis. Next base: position 17,313,057 of record NC_092653.1, on the reverse strand, counting down.
AACCATCTAACGGAGTTGCTGGGATCAACCTGTCGCTGTATCTGGATGCCTCACTCTCTACTTCAATATGTAGATATTTTTCCTTTAGTAAACTAATTCTATAACCTTTACAATTTGCAAAAGCTCTATTTAATTCAGAATCTTCCTGTTTTTTAATTTTTTATGTGTTATTCAGGTTGGCTGTTTGATGACTGACTGGGACGTTGACTGAACCATCTAACGGAGTTGCTGGGATCAACCTGTCGCTGTATCTGGATGCCTCACTCTACTTCAATATGTAGATATTTTGTCTTTAGTTAAACAATTCTGTAACATTTACAATTTGCAAAAGCTCTATTTAATTCAGAATCTTCCTGTGTTTTGTTTTTATGTGTTATTCAGGTTGGCTTTTTGATGACTGACTGGGACGTTGACTGAACCATCTAACGGAGTTGCTCTGAACGACCTGTCGCTGTATGTGGATGCCTCAGTCTACTTCAACAGGTAGTTATTTTTTCTTTAGTTAAATAATTCTATAACAATTACAATTTGCAAAAGCTCTATTTAATTCAGAAACTTCCTGTGTTTGGTTTTGTTATGTGTTATTCAGGTTAGCTCTTTGATGACTGACGGGGTAGTTGACTGAACCATCTAACGGAGTTGCTGGGATCAACCTGTCGCTGTATCTGGATGCCTCACTCTCTACTTCAATATGTAGATATTTTTCCTTTAGTAAACTAATTCTATAACCTTTACAATTTGCAAAAGCTCTATTTAATTCAGAATCTTCCTTTTTTTTGATGTGTTATTTAGGTTTGCTGTTTGATGACTGACTGGGACGTTGACTGAACCATCTAACGGAGTTGCTTGGATCGACATGTCGCTGTATCTGGATGCCTCACTCTACTTCAACAGGTAGATATTTTTTCTTTATTTAAACAATTCTGTAACATTTACAATTTGCAAAAGCTCTATTTAATTCAGAATCTTCCTGTGTTTTATTTCTTATGTGTTACTCAGGTTGGCTTTTTGATGACTGACTGGGACGTTGACTGAACCATCTAACGGAGTTGCTCTGAACGACCTGGCGCTGTATGTGGATGCCTCACTCTACTTCAACAGGTAGTTATTTTTTCTTTAGTTAAATAATTCTATAACAATTACAATTTGCAAAAACTCTATTTAATTCAGAATCTTCCTCTGTTTGGTTTTGTTATGCGTTATTCAGGTTGGCTCTTTGATGACTGACGGGGTAGTTGACTGAACCATCTAACGGAGTTGCTGGGATCAACCTGTCGCTGTATCTGGATGCCTCACTCTCTACTTCAATATGTAGATATTTTTTCTTTAGTAAAGTTATTCTATAACCTTTACAATTTGCAAAAGCTCTATTTAATTCAGAATCTTCCTGTTTTTTTTATGTGTTATTTAGGTTTGCTGTTTGATGACTGACTTAAGCGTTGACTGAACCATCTAACGGAGTTGCTTGGATCGACATGTCGCTGTATCTGGATGCCTCACTCTACTTCAACAGGTAGATAATTTGTCTTTAGTTAAACAATTTTGTAACATTTACAATTTGCAAAAGCTCTATTTAATTTAGAATCTTCCTGTGTTTTTGTTCTTATGTGTTATTCAGGTTGGCTTTTTGATGACTGACTGGGACGTTGACTGAACCATCTAACGGAGTTGCTCTGAACGACCTGTCGCTGTATGTGGATGCCTCACTCTACTTCAACAGGTAGTTATTTTTTCTTCTGTTGAACAATTCTATAACAATTACAATTTGCAAAAGCTCTATTTAATTCACAAACTTCCTGTGTTTTTGTTCTTATGTGTTATTCAGGTTGGCTCTTTGATGACTGACGGGGTAGTTGGCTGAACCATCTAACGGAGTTGCTGGGATCAACCTGTCGCTGTATCTGGATGCCTCACTCTACTTCAACAGGTAGTTGTTTTTTCTTTAGGTAAATAATTCTATAACAATTACAATTTGCAAAAGCTCTATTTAATTCAGAATCTTCCTGTGTTTTTTTTGTTATGTGTTATTTAGGTTGGCTTTTTGATGACTGACTGGGACGTTGACTGAACCATCTAACGGAGTTGCTGGGAATGACTTGTCGCTGTATCTGGATGCCTCACTCTCTACTTCAATATGTAGATATTTTTTCTTTAGTAAAATAATTCTATAACCACTACAACTTGCAAAAGCTCTATTTAATTCAGAATCTTCCTGTTTTTTAATTTTTTATGTGTTATTCAGGTTGGCTGTTTGATGATTGACTGGGACGTTGACTGAACCATCTAACGGAGTTGCTTGGATCGACATGTCGCTGTATCTGGATGCCTCACTCTACTTCAACAGGTAGATATTTTGTCTTTAGTTAAACAATTCTGTAACATTTACAATTTGCAAAAGCTCTATTTAATTCAGAATCTTCCTGTGTTTTTGTTTTTATGTGTTATTCAGGTTGGCTTTTTGATGACTGACTGGGACGTTGACTGAACCATCTAACGGAGTTGCTCTGAACGACCTGTCGCTGTATGTGAATGCCTCAGTCTACTTCAACAGGTAGTTATTTTTTCTTCTGTTAAACAATTCTATAACAATTACAATTTGCAAAAGCTCTATTTAATTCAAAAACTTCCTGTGTTTGGTTTTGTTATCTGTTATTCAGGTTGGCTTTTTGATGACTGACTGGGATGTTGACTGAACCATCTAACGGAGTTGCTCTGAACGACCTGTCGCTGTATGTGGATGCCTCACTCTACTTCAACAGGTAGTTATTTTTTCTTCTGTTAAACAATTCTATAACAATTACAATTTGCTAAAGCTCTATTTAATTCAGAAGCTTCCTGTGTTTGGTTTTGTTATGTGTTATTCAGGTTGGCTTTTTGATGACTGACGGGGTAGTTGACTGAACCATCTAACGGAGTTGCTGGGAATGACTTGTCGCTGTATCTGGATGCGTCACTCTCTACTTCAATATGTAGATATTTTTTCTTTAGTAAAATAATTCTATAACCACTACAATTTGCAAAAGCTCTATTTAATTCAGAATCTTCCTGTGTTTTTGTTCTTATGTGTTATTCAGGTTGGCTTTTTGATGACTGACTGGGACAATGACTGAACCATCTAACGGAGTTGCTCTGAACGACCTGTCGCTGTATGTGGATGCCTCACTCTACTTCAACAGGTAGTTTTTTTCTTCTGTTGAACAATTCTATAACAATTACAATTTGCAAAAGCTCTATTTAATTCAGAAACTTCCTGTGTTTTTGTTCTTATGTGTTATTCAGGTTGGCTCTTTGATGACTGACGGGGGAAGTTGGCTGAACCATCTAACGGAGTTGCTGGGATCAACCTGTCGCTGTATCTGGATGCCTCACTCTACTTCAACAGGTAGTTATTTTTTCTTTAGGTAAATAATTCTATAACAATTATAATTTGCAAAAGCTCTATTTAATTCAGAATCTTCCTGTGTTTTTTTTGTTATGTGTTATTTAGGTTGGCTTTTTGATGACTGACTGGGACGTTGACTGAACCATCTATCGGAGTTGCTTGAACGACTTGTCGCTGTATCTGGATGCCTCACTCTCTACTTCATTATGTAGAAATTTTTTCTGTAGTAAAATAATTCTATAACCGTTACAATTTGCAAAAGCTCTATTTAATTCAGAATCTTCCTTTTTTTTAATTTTTTATGTGTTATTCAGGTTGGCTGTTTGATGACTGACTGGGACGTTGACTGAACCATCTAACGGAGTTGCTTGGATCGACATGTCGCTGTATCTGGATGCCTCACTCTCTACTTCAATATGTAGAAATTTTTTCTGTAGTAAAATAATTCTATAACCTTTACAATTTGCAAAAGCTCTATTTAATTCAGAATCTTCCTGTTTGGTTTTTTTTGTGTTATTCAGGTTGGCTGTTTGATGACTGACTGGGACGTTGACTGAACCATCTAACGGAGTTGCTTGGATTGACGTGTCGCTGTATCTGGATGCCACACTCTACTTCAACAGGTAGAAATTTTTTCTTTAGTTAAATAATTGTATAACAATTACAATTTGCAAAAGCTCTATTTAATTCAGAAACTTCCTGTGTTTGGTTTTGTTATGTGTTATTCAGGTTAGCTCTTTGATGACTGACGGGGTAGTTGACTGAACCATCTAACGGAGTTGCTGGGATCAACCTGTCGCTGTATCTGGATGCCTCACTCTCTACTTCAATATGTAGATATTTTTCCTTTAGTAAACTAATTCTATAACCTTTACAATTTGCAAAAGCTCTATTTAATTCAGAATCTTCCTGGTTTTTTTTATGTGTTATTTAGGTTTGCTGTTTGATGACTGACTGGGACGTTGACTGAACCATCTAACGGAGTTGCTTGGATCGACATGTCGCTGTATCTGAATGCCTCACTCTACTTCAACAGGTAGATATTTTGTCTTTAGTTAAACAATTCTGTAACATTTACAATTTGCAAAAGCTCCATTTAATTTTGAATCTTCCTGTGTTTTTGTTCTGATGTGTTATTCAGGTTGGCTTTTTGATGACTGACTGGGACGTTGATTGAACCATCTAACGGAGTTGCTTGGATCGACATGTCGCTGTATCTGAATGCCTCACTCTACTTCAACAGGTAGATATTTTGTCTTTAGTTAAACAATTCTGTAACATTTACAATTTGCAAAAGCTCCATTTAATTTTGAATCTTCCTGTGTTTTTTTTCTGATGTGTTATTCAGGTTGGCTTTTTGATGACTGACTGGGATGTTGACTGAACCATCTAACGGAGTTGCTCTGAACGACCTGTCGCTGTATGTGGATGCCTCACTCTACTTCAACAGGTAGTTATTTTTTCTTCTGTTAAACAATTCTATAACAATTACAATTTGCAAAAGCTCTTTTTAATTCAGAAACTTCCTGTGTTTGGTTTTGTTATGTGTTATTCAGGTTGGCTTTTTGATGACTGACGGGGTAGTTGACTGAACCATCTAACGGAGTTGCTGGGATCAACCTGTCGCTGTATCTGGATGCCTCACTCTACTTCAACAGGTAGTTATTTTTTCTTTAGTTAAATAATTCTATAACAATTACTATTTGCAAAAGCTCTATTTAATTCAGAATCTTCCTGTGTTTTTGTTATGTGTTATTTAGGTTGGCTTTTTGATGACTGACTGGGACGTTGACTGAACCATCTAACGGAGTTGCTTGAACGACTTGTCGCTGTATCTGGATGCCTCACTCTCTACTTTAATATGTAGATATTTTTTCTTTAGAAAAATAATTCTATAACCACTACAACTTGCAAAAGCTCTATTTAATTCAGAATCTTCCTGTGTTTTTGTTCTTATGTGTTATTCAGGTTGGCTTTTTGATGACTGGCTGGGACGTTGACTGAACCATCTAACGGAGCTGCTCTGAACGACCTGTCGCTGTATGTGGGTGCCTCACTCTACTTCAACAGGTAGTTATTTTTTCTTTAGTTAATTAATCCTATAACAATTACAATTTGCAAAAGCTCTATTTAATTCAGAAACTTCCTGTGTTTGGTTTTGTTATGTGTTATTCAGGTTGGCTTTTTGATGACTGACGGGGTAGTTGACTGAACCATCTAACGGAGTTGCTGGGATCAACCTGTCGCTGTATCTGAATGCCTCACTCTACTTCAACAGGTAGATATTTTGTCTTTAGTTAAACAATTCTGTAACATTTACAATTTGCAAAAGCTCCATTTAATTTTGAATCTTCCTGTGTTTTTGTTCTGATGTGTTATTCAGGTTGGCTTTTTGATGACTGACTGGGACGTTGATTGAACCATCTAACGGAGTTGCTTGGATCGACATGTCGCTGTATCTGAATGCCTCACTCTACTTCAACAGGTAGATATTTTGTCTTTAGTTAAACAATTCTGTAACATTTACAATTTGCAAAAGCTCCATTTAATTTTGAATCTTCCTGTGTTTTTTTTCTGATGTGTTATTCAGGTTGGCTTTTTGATGACTGACTGGGATGTTGACTGAACCATCTAACGGAGTTGCTCTGAACGACCTGTCGCTGTATGTGGATGCCTCACTCTACTTCAACAGGTAGTTATTTTTTCTTCTGTTAAACAATTCTATAACAATTACAATTTGCAAAAGCTCTTTTTAATTCAGAAACTTCCTGTGTTTGGTTTTGTTATGTGTTATTCAGGTTGGCTTTTTGATGACTGACGGGGTAGTTGACTGAACCATCTAACGGAGTTGCTGGGATCAACCTGTCGCTGTATCTGGATGCCTCACTCTACTTCAACAGGTAGTTATTTTTTCTTTAGTTAAATAATTCTATAACAATTACTATTTGCAAAAGCTCTATTTAATTCAGAATCTTCCTGTGTTTTTGTTATGTGTTATTTAGGTTGGCTTTTTGATGACTGACTGGGACGTTGACTGAACCATCTAACGGAGTTGCTTGAACGACTTGTCGCTGTATCTGGATGCCTCACTCTCTACTTTAATATGTAGATATTTTTTCTTTAGAAAAATAATTCTATAACCACTACAACTTGCAAAAGCTCTATTTAATTCAGAATCTTCCTGTGTTTTTGTTCTTATGTGTTATTCAGGTTGGCTTTTTGATGACTGGCTGGGACGTTGACTGAACCATCTAACGGAGCTGCTCTGAACGACCTGTCGCTGTATGTGGGTGCCTCACTCTACTTCAACAGGTAGTTATTTTTTCTTTAGTTAATTAATCCTATAACAATTACAATTTGCAAAAGCTCTATTTAATTCAGAAACTTCCTGTGTTTGGTTTTGTTATGTGTTATTCAGGTTGGCTTTTTGATGACTGACGGGGTAGTTGACTGAACCATCTAACGGAGTTGCTGGGATCAACCTGTCGCTGTATCTGGATGCCTCACTCTACTTCAACAGGTAGTTATTTTTTCTTTAGTTAAATAATTCTATAAGAATTACAATTTGCAAAAGCTCTATTTAATTCAGAATCTTCCTGTGTTTTTTTTGTTATGTGTTATTTAGGTTGGCTTTTTGATGGCTGACTGGGACGTTGACTGAACCATCTAACGGAGTTGCTCTGAACGACCTGGCGCTGTATCTGGATGCCTCACTCTACTTCAACAGGTAGTTATTTTTTCTTTAGTTAAATAATTCTATAACAATTACAATTTGCAAAAACTGTATTTAATTCAGAATCTTCCTCTGTTTGGTTTTGTTATGCGTTATTCAGGTTGGCTCTTTGATGACTGACGGGGTAGTTGACTGAACCATCTAACGGAGTTGCTGGGATCAACCTGTCGCTGTATCTGGATGCCTCACTCTCTACTTCAATATGTAGATATTTTTTCTTTAGTAAAGTTATTCTATAACCTTTACAATTTGCAAAAGCTCTATTTAATTCAGAATCTTCCTGTTTTTTTTTATGTGTTATTTAGGTTTGCTGTTTGATGACTGACTTAAGCGTTGACTGAACCATCTAACGGAGTTGCTTGGATCGACATGTCGCTGTATCTGGATGCCTTACTCTACTTCAACAGGTAGATATTTTGTCTTTAGTTAAACAATTCTGTAACATTTACAATTTGCAAAAGCTCTATTTAATTCAGAATCTTCCTGTGTTTTTGTTCTTATGTGTTATTCAGGTTAGCTTTTTGATGACTGACTGGGACGTTGACTGAACCATCTAACGGAGTTGCTCTGAACGACCTGTCGCTGTATGTGGATGCCTCACTCTACTTCAACAGGTAGTTATTTTTTCTTCTGTTGAACAATTCTATAACAATTACAATTTGCAAAAGCTCTATTTAATTCAGAAACTTCCTGTGTTTTTGTTCTTATGTGTTATTCAGGTTGGCTCTTTGATGACTGACGGGGTAGTTGGCTGAACCATCTAACGGAGTTGCTGGGATCAACCTGTCGCTGTATCTGGATTCCTCACTCTACTTCAACAGGTGGTTATTTTTTCTTTAGGTAAATAATTCTATAACAATTACAATTTGCAAAAGCTCTATTTAATTCAGAATCTTCCTGTGTTTTTTTTGTTATGTGTTATTTAGGTTGGCTTTTTGATGACTGACTGGGACGTTGACTGAACCATCTAACGGAGTTGCTGGGAATGACTTGTCGCTGTATCTGGATGCCTCACTCTCTACTTCAATATGTAGATATTTTTTCTTTAGTAAAATAATTCTATAACCACTACAACTTGCAAAAGCTCTATTTAATTCAGAATCTTCCTGTTTTTTAACTTTTTATGTGTTATTCAGGTTGGCTGTTTGATGACTGACTGGGACGTTGACTGAACCATCTAACGGAGTTGCTCTCAACGACATGTCGCTGTAACTGGATACCTCACTCTACTCCAACAGGTAGTTATTTTTTCCTTAGTTAAATAATTCTATAACGTTTACAATTTGCAAAAGCTCCATTTAATTCATAATCTTCCTGTGTTTTTTTGTTATGTGTTATTCAGGTTGGCTGTTTGATGACTGACTGGGACGTTGACTGAACCATCTAAGGGAGTTGCTTGGATTGACGTGTCGCTGTATCTGAATGCCTCACTCTACTTCAACAGGTAGATATTTTTTCTTTAGTTAAATAATTCTATAACAATTACAATTAGCAAAAGCTTTATTTAATTCAGAAACTTCCTGTGTTTGGTTTTGTTATGTGTTATTCAGGTTCGCTCTTTGATGACTGACGGGGTAGTTGACTGAACCATCTAACAGAGTTGCTTGGATCAACCTGTCTCTGTATCTGGATGCCTCACTATTTACTTCAATATGTAGATATTTTTTCTTTAGTAAAATAATTCTACAACCTTTACAATTTGCAAAAGCTCTATTTAATTCAGAATCTTCCTGTTTTTTTTTTTATGTGTTATTTAGGTTGGCTTTTTGATGACTGACTGGGACGTTGACTGAACCATCTAACGGAGTTGCTCTGAACGACCTGTCGCTATATGTGGATGCCTCACTCTACTTCAACAGGTAGTTATTTTTTCTGATGTTAAACAATTCTATAACAATTACAATTTGCAAAAGCTCTATTTAACTCAGAAACTTCCTGTGTTTGGTTTTGTTATGTGTTATTCAGGTTGGCTCTTTGATGACTGACGGGGTAGTTGGCTGAACCATCTAACGGAGTTGCTGGGATCAACCTGTCGCTGTATCTGGATGCCTCACTCTACTTCAACAGGTAGTTATTTTTTCTTTAGGTAAATAATTCTATAACAATTACAATTTGCAAAAGCTCTATTTAATTCAGAATCTTCCTGTGTTTTTGTTATGTGTTATTTAGGTTGGCTTTTTGATGACTGACTGGGACGTTGACTGAACCATCTAACGGAGTTGCTTGAACGACTTGTCGCTGTATCTGGATGCCTCACTCTCTACTTTAATATGTAGATATTTTTTCTTTAGAAAAATAATTCTATAACCACTACAACTTGCAAAAGCTCTATTTAATTCAGAATCTTCCTGTGTTTTTGTTCTTATGTGTTATTCAGGTTGGCTTTTTGATGACTGACTGGGACGTTGACTGAACCATCTAACGGAGCTGCTCTGAACGACCTGTCGCTGTATGTGGGTGCCTCACTCTACTTCAACAGGTAGTTATTTTTTCTTTAGTTAATTAATCCTATAACAATTACAATTTGCAAAAGCTCTATTTAATTCAGAAACTTCCTGTGTTTGGTTTTGTTATGTGTTATTCAGGATGGCTTTTTGATGACTGACTGGGTAGTTGACTGAACCATCTAACGGAGTTGCTGGGATCAACCTGTCGCTGTATCTGGATGCCTCACTCTACTTCAACAGGTAGTTATTTTTTCTTTAGTTAAATAATTCTATAAGAATTACAATTTGCAAAAGCTCTATTTAATTCAGAATCTTCCTGTGTTTTTTTTTTTATTTGTTATTTAGGTTGGCTTTTTGATGGCTGACTGGGACGTTGACTGAACCATCTAACGGAGTTGCTTGAACGACTTGTCGCTGTATCTGGATGCCTCACTCTACTTCAACAGGTAGTTATTTTTTCTTTAGTTAAATAATTCTATAACAATTACAATTTGCAAAAGCTCTATTTAATTCAAAAAGTTCCTGTGTTTCTTTTTTGTTATGTTTTACTCAGGTTGGCTCTTTGATGACTGACGGGGTAGTTGACTGAACCATCTAACGGAGTTGCTGGGATCAACCTGTCGCTGTATCTGGATGCCTCACTCTACTTCAATATGTAGATATTTTTTATTTAGTTAATTAATCCTATAACAATGACAATTTGCAAAAGCTCTATTTAATTCAGAAACTTCCTGTGTTTGTTTTTTGTTATGTGTTATTCAGGTTGGCTCTTTGATGACTGACGGGGTAGTTGACTGAACCATCTAACGGAGTTGCTGGGATTGTCCTGTCGCAGTATCTGGATGCCTCACTCTACTCCAACAGGTAGTTATTTTTTCTTTAGTTAATTAATCCTATAACAATTACAATTTGCAAAAGCTCTATTTAATTCCGAAACTTCCTGTGTTTGTTTTTTGTTATGTGTTATTCAGGTTGGCTCTTTGATGACTGACGGGGTAGTTGACTGAACCATCTAACGGAGTTGCTGGGATCAACCTGTCGCTGTATCTGGATGCCTCACTCTACTTCAATATGTAGATATTTTTTCTTTAGTTTAATATTTCTATAACCTTTACAATTTGCAAAAGCTCTATTTAATTCAGACACTTCCTGTTTTGTTTTTTGTCTTGTGTTATTCAGGTTGGCTGTTTGATGACTGACTGGGTTGTTGACTGAACCGTCTAACGGAGTTGCTGGGAATGACCTGTCGCTGTGTCTGGATGCCTCACTCTACATCAACAGGTAGATATTCTTTCTTTAGTTAAATAATTCTATAACATTTACAATTTGCAAAAGCTGTATTTAATTCAGAATCTTCCTGTTTTTGTTGTTATGTGTTATTCAGATTGGTGTTTGATGACTGACTGGGCTATGACTGAACCATGTAACGGAGTTGCTGGGATCGACCTGTCACTTTATCTGGATGCCTCACTCACTCTACTTCATCAAGTAGGTTTTTTTTCTTTTATTTTTATTAAGAGGAAAGACATCACTAGGAATTAAACATAATCTCTAAAGGTATGCCATTTTGTTCATAATTCTTTCAACCAAACTTGCACCTCCAACCCTGTTACTGTGTTCGCGGCTTGGCAAACTAACCTTAATCTACTATCCTCATTTCTAGCTTGCTTGCTTGCTTACTCACATCGCAATTTACCATCTATAACTTCGCACCATCGGCACCGATCACAGGGTCATATGTAACAACCACCCACACCATTTACTGCACCTAATATAATTCCAAACTAAAATGAAAAAAACTGTCTTTCGAAATGCGTTGTCTGATTGTATGTATTTGTCTTTTTTGTGTTTACCGCAATGATGAAATGTGGAACCATCTGCCTATGGGAGGCTGTTTGATGACTGACGGGAACGTTGACTGAACCATCTAACTGTGTTGCTCTGAACGACTTATCGCAGTATCTGGATGCCTCACTCTACTTCAACAGATAGTTATATTTTCTTTAGTTAAACAATTCTAAAACTTTTACATTTTGCAAAAGCTCTATTTAATTCAGAAACTTCCTGTGTTTGTTTTTTGTTACGTGTTGTTCAGGTTGGCTCTTTGATGACTGACGGGGTAGTTGACTGAACCATCTAACGAAGTTGCTGGGATCAACCTGTCGCTGTATCTGGATGCCTCACTCTACTTCAATATGTAGATATTTTTTCTTTAGTTTAATAATTCTATAACCTTAACAATTTGCAAAAGCTCTATTTAATTCAGAAACTTCCTGTGTTTGTTTTTTGTTATGTGTTATTCAGGTTGGCTCTTTGATGACTGACGGGGTTGTTGACTGGACCATCTAACAGAGTTGCTGGGATCAACCTGTCGCTGTATCTGGATGCCTCACTCTAATTCAATATGTAGATATTTTTTCTTTAGTTAAATAATTCTATAACCTTTACAATTTGCAAAAGCTTCATTTAATTCAGAATCTTCCTGTTTTTTTTGTTATGTGTTATTTAGGTTGGCTGTTTGATGACTGACTGGGACGTTGACTGAACTATCTAACGGAGTTGCTGGGAACGACCTGTTGCTGTATCTGGATGCCTCGCTCTAATTCAACAGGTAGATATTTTTTCTTTAGTTAAAAAATTCTGTAACAATAACAATTTGCAAAAGCTCTGTTTAATTCAGAATCTTCCGGTTTTTTAATTTTTTATGTGTTATTCAGGTTAGCTGTTTGATGACTGACTGGGACGTTGACTGACCCATCTAACGGAGTTGCTCTGAACGACCTGTCGCTGTAACTGGATGCCTCACTCTACTCCAACAGGTAGTTATTTTTTCCTTAGTTAAATAATTCTATAACGTTTACAATTTGCAAAAGCTCCATTTAATTCAGAATCTTCCTGTGTTTTTTTTGTTATGTGTTATTCAGGTTGGCTGTTTGATGACTGACTGGGAGGTTGACTGAACCATCTAACGGAGTTGCTTGGATTGACGTGTCGCTGTATCTGGATGCCTCACTCTACTTCAACAGGTAGATATTTTTTCTTTAGTTAAATAATTCTATAACAATTACAATTTGCAAAAGCTCTATTTAATTCAGAAACTTCCTGTGTTTGGTTTTGTTATGTGTTATTCAGGTTGGCTATTTGATGACTACGGGGTAGTTGACTGAAACATCTAACGGAGTTGCTGGGATCAACCTGTCGCTGTATCTGGATGCCTCACTCTCTACTTCAATATGTAGATATTTTTCCTTTAGTAAACTAATTCTATAACCTTTACAATTTGCAAAAGCTCTATTTAATTCAGAATCTTTTTTTCTTTTTTTATGTGTTATTTAGGTTTGCTGTTTGATGACTGACTTGGACGTTGACTGAACCATCTAACGGAGTTGCTTGAATCGACATGTCGCTGTATCTGGATGCCTCACTCTACTCCAACAGGTAGTTAATTTTTCCTTAGTTAAACAATTCTATAACGTTTACAATTTGCAAAAGCTCTATTTAATTCAGAATCTTCCTGTGTTTTTGTTCTTATGTGTTATTCAGGTTGGCTTTTTGATGACTGACTGGGACGTTGACTGAACCATCTAACGGAGTTGCTCTGAACGACCTGTCGCTGTATGTGGATGCCTCAGTCTACTTCAACAGGTAGTTATTTTTTCTTCTGTTAAACAATTCTATAACAATTACAATTTGCTAAAGCTCTATTTAATTCAAAAACTTCCTGTGTTTGGTTTTGTTATCTGTTATTCAGGTTGGCTTTTTGATGACTGACGGGGTAGTTGACTGAACCATCTAACGGAGTTGCTGGGATCAACCTGTCGCTGTATCTGGATGCCTCACTCTACTTCAATATGTAGATATTTTTTCTTTACTAAATTAATTCTATAACCTTTACAATTTCCAAAAGCTCTATTTAATTCAGAATCTTCCTGTTTTTTGTTTTTATGTGTTATTCAGGTTGGCTGTTTGTTGACTGACTGGGACGTTGACTGAACCACCTAACGGAGTTGCTTGGATTGACGTGTCGCTGTATCTGGATGCCACACTCTACTTCAACAGGTAGATATTTTTTCTTTAGTTAAATAATTCTATAACAATTACAATTTGCAAAGGCTCTATTTAATTCAGAAACTTCCTGTGTTTGGTTTTGTTATGTGTTATTCAGATTAGCTCTTTGATGACTGACGGGGTAGTTGACTGAACCATCTAACGGAGTTGCTGGGATCAACCTGTCGCTGTATCTGGATGCCTCACTCTCTACTTCAATATGTAGATATTTTTCCTTTAGTAAACTAATTCTATAACCTTTACAATTTGCAATAGCTCTACTTAATTCAGAATCTTCCTGTTTTTTTTTTATGTGTTATTTAGGTTTGCTGTTTGATGACTGACTGGGACGTTGACTGAACCATCTAACGGAGTTGCTTGGATCGACATGTCGCTGTATCTGGATGCCTCACTCTACTTCAACAGGTAGATATTTTGTCTTTAGTTAAACAATTCTGTACCATTTACAATTTGCAAAAGCTCCATTTAATTTTAAATCTTCCTGTGTTTTTGTTCTTATGTGTTATTCAGGTTGGCTTTTTGATGACTGACTGGGATGTTGACTGAACCATCTAACGGAGTTGCTCTGAACGACCTGGCGCTGTATCTGGATGCCTCACTCTACTTCAACAGGTAGTTATTTTTTCTTTAGTTAAATAATTCTATAACAATTACAATTTGCAAAAACTCTATTTAATTCAGAATCTTCCTCTGTTTGGTTTTGTTATGCGTTATTCAGGTTGGCTTTTTGATGACTGACTGGGATGTTGACTGAACCATCTAACGGAGTTGCTTGGATTGTCCTGTCGCAGTATCTGGATGCCTCACTCTACTCCAAGAGGTAGTTATTTTTTCTTTAGTTAATTAATCCTATAACAATTACAATTTGCAAAAGCTCTATTTAATTCCGAAACTTCCTGTGTTTGTTTTTTGTGATGTGTTATTCAGGTTGGCTCTTTGATGACTGACGGGGTAGTTGACTGAACCATCTAACGAAGTTGCTGAGATCAACCTGTCGCTGTATCTGGATGCCTCACTCTACTTCAATATGTATATATTTTTTCTTTAGTTTAATAATTCTATAACCTTTAAAATTTGCAAAAGCTTTATTTAATTCAGAAACTTCCTGTGTTTGTTTTTTGTTATGTGTTATTCAGGTTGGCTTTTTGATGACTGACGGGGTTGTTGACTGGACCATCTAACAGAGTTGCTGGGATCAACCTGTCGCTGTATCTGGATGCCTCACTCTAATTCAATATGTAGATATTTTTTCTTTAGTAAAAAAATTCTATAACCTTTACAATTTGCAAAAGCTCTATTTAATTCAGAATCTTCCTGTTTTTTTTTTTATGTGTTATTCAGGTTGGCTGTTTGATGACTGACTGGGATGTTGACTGAACCATCTAACGGAGTTGCTTGGATTGACGTGTCGCTGTATCTGAATGCCTCACTCTACTTCAACAGGTAGATATTTTTTCTTTAGTTAAATAATTCTATAACAATTACAATTTGCAAAAGCTTTATTTAATTCAGAAACTTCCTGTGTTTGTTTTTTGTTATGTGTTATTCAGGTTGGCTCCTTGATGACTGACGGGGTTGTTGACTGGACCATCTAACAGAGTTGATGAGATCAACCTGTCGCTGTATCTGGATGCCTCACTCTAATTCAATATGTAGATATTTTTTCTTTAGTTTAATATTCCTATAACCTTTACAATTTGCAAAAGCTCTATTTAATTCAGACACTTCCTGTTTTGTTTTTTTGTCTTGTGTTATTCAGGTTGGCTGTTTGATGACTGACTGGGATGTTGACTGAACCATCTAACGAAGTTGCTGAGATCAACCTGTCGCTGTATCTGGATGCCTCACTCTACTTCGATATGTATATATTTTTTCTTTAGTTTAATAATTCTATAACCTTTACTATTTGCAAAAGCTTTATTTAATTCAGAAACTTCCTGTGTTTGTTTTTTGTTATGTGTTATTCAGGTTGGCTCCTTGATGACTGACGGGGTTGTTGACTGGACCATCTAACAGAGTTGCTGGGATCAACCTGTCGCTGTATCTGGATGCCTCACTCTAATTCAATATGTAGATATTTTTTCTTTAGTAAAAAAATTCTATAACCTTTACAATTTGCAAAAGCTCTATTTAATTCAGAATCTTCCTGTTTTTTTTTTATGTGTTATTCAGGTTGGCTGTTTGATGACTGACTGGAACGTTGACTGAACCATCTAACGGAGTTGCTTGGATTGACGTGTCGCTGTATCTGGATGCCACACACTTCTTCAACGGGTAGATATTTTTTCTTTAGTTAAATAATTCTATAACAATTACAATTTGCAAAAGCTCTATTTAATTCAGAAACTTCCTGTGTTTGGTTTTGTTATGTGTTATTCAGGTTAGCTCTTTGATGACTGACGGGGTAGTTGACTGAACCATCTAACGAAGTTGCTGGGATCAACCTGTCGCTGTATCTTGATGCCTCACTCTCTACTTCAATATGTAGATATTTTTCCTTTAGTAATCTAATTCTATAACCTTTACAATTTGCAAAAGCTCTATTTAATTCAGAATCTTCCTGTTTTTTTTTTATGTGTTATTTAGGTTTGCTGTTTGATGACTGACTGGGACGTTGACTGAACCATCTAACGGAGTTGCTTGGATCGACATGTCGCTGTATCTGGATGCCTCACTCTACTTCAACAGGTAGATATTTTTTCTTCTGTTAAACAATTCTATAACAATTACAATTTGCAAAAGCTCTATTTAATTCAGAAACTTCCTGTGTTTGGTTTTGTTATGTGTTATTCAGGTTGGCTTTTTGATGACTGACGGGGTAGTTGACTGAACCATCTAACGGAGTTGCTGGGATCAACCTGTCGCTGTATCTGGATGCCTCACTCTACTTCAACAGGTAGTTATTTTTCTTTAGTTAAATAATTCTATAACAATTACAATTTGCAAAAGCTCTATTTAATTCAGAATCTTCCTGTGTTTTTTTGTTGTGTGTTATTCAGGTTGGCTCTTTGGTGACTGACTGGGATGTTGACTGAACCATCTAACGGAGTTGCTTGGATTGACGTGTCGCTGTATCTGGATGCCTCACTCTACTTCAACAGGTAGATATTTTTTCTTTAGTTAAACAATTCTGTAACATTTACAATTTGCAAAAGCTCTATTTAATTCAGAATCTTCCTGTGTTTTTGTTCTTATGTGTTATTCAGGTTGGCTTTTTGATGACTGACTGGGACGTTGACTGAACCATCTAACGGAGTTGCTCTGAACGACCTGGCGGTGTATCTGGATGCCTCACTCTACTTCAACAGGTAATTATTTTTTCTTTAGTTAAATAATTCTATAACAATTACAATTTGCAAAAACTCTATTTAATTCAGAATCTTCCTCTGTTTGGTTTTGTTATGCGTTATTCAGGTTGGCTCTTTGATGACTGACGGGGTAGTTGACTGAACCATCTAACGGAGTTGCTGGGATCAACCTGTCGCTGTATCTGGATGCCTCACTCTCTACTTCAATATGTAGATATTTTTTCTTTAGTAAAGTTATTCTATAACCTTTACAATTTGCAAAAGCTCTGTTTAATTCAGAATCTTCCTGTTTTTTTTATGTGTTATTTAGGTTTGCTGTTTGATGACTGACTTAAGCGTTGACTGAACCATCTAACGGAGTTGCTTGGATCGACATGTCGCTGTATCTGGATGCCTTACTCTACTTCAACAGGTAGATATTTTGTCTTTAGTTAAACAATTCTGTAACATTTACAATTTGCAAAAGCTCTATTTAATTCAGAATCTTCCTGTGTTTTTGTTCTTATGTGTTATTCAGGTTAGCTTTTTGATGACTGACTGGGACGTTGACTGAACCATCTAACGGAGTTGCTCTGAACGACCTGTCGCTGTATGTGGATGCCTCACTCTACTTCAACAGGTAGTTATTTTTTCTTCTGTTGAACAATTCTATAACAATTACAATTTGCAAAAGCTCTATTTAATTCAGAAACTTCCTGTGTTTTTGTTCTTATGTGTTATTCAGGTTGGCTCTTTGATGACTGACGGGGTAGTTGGCTGAACCATCTAACGGAGTTGCTGGGATCAACCTGTCGCGGTATCTGGATTCCTCACTCTACTTCAACAGGTAGTTATTTTTTCTTTAGGTAAATAATTCTATAACAATTACAATTTGCAAAAGCTCTATTTAATTCAGAATCTTCCTGTGTTTTTTTGTTATGTGTTATTTAGGTTGGCTTTTTGATGACTGACTGGGACGTTGACTGAACCATCTAACGGAGTTGCTGGGAATGACTTGTCGCTGTATCTGGATGCCTCACTCTCTACTTCATCATGTAGATATTTTTTCTTTAGTAAAATAATTCTATAACCACTACAACTTGCAAAAGCTCTATTTAATTCAGAATCTTCCTGTTTTTTAACTTTTTATGTGTTATTCAGGTTGGCTGTTTGATGACTGACTGGGACGTTGACTGAACCATCTAACGGAGTTGCTCTGAACGACATGTCGCTGTAGCTGGATACCTCACTCTACTCCAACAGGTAGTTATTTTTTCCTTAGTTAAATAATTCTATAACGTTTACAATTTGCAAAAGCTCCGTTTAATTCATAATCTTCCTGTGTTTTTTGTTATGTGTTATTCAGGTTGGCTGTTTGATGACTGACTGGGACGTTGACTGAACCATCTAAGGGAGTTGCTTGGATTGACGTGTCGCTGTATCTGAATGCCTCACTCTACTTCAACAGGTAGATATTTTTTCTTTAGTTAAACAATTCTATAACAATTACAATTTGCAAAAGCTCTATTTAATTCAGAAACTTCCTGTGTTTGGTTTTGTTATGTGTTACTCAGGTTGGCTCTTTGATGACTGACGGGGTAGTTGGCTGAACCATCTAACGGAGTTGCTGGGATCAACCTGTCGCTGTATCTGGATGCCTCACTCTACTTCAACAGGTAGTTATTTTTTCTTTAGGTAAATAATTCTATAACAATTACAATTTGCAAAAGCTCTATTTAATTCAGAATCTTCCTGTGTTTTTGTTATGTGTTATTTAGGTTGGCTTTTTGATGACTGACTGGGACGTTGACTGAACCATCTAACGGAGTTGCTTGAACGACTTGTCGCTGTATCTGGATGCCTCACTCTCTACTTTAATATGTAGATATTTTTTCTTTAGTAAAATAATTCTATAACCACTACAACTTGCAAAAGCTCTATTTAATTCAGAATCTTCCTGTGTTTTTGTTCTTATGTGTTATTCAGGTTGGCTTTTTGGTGACTGACTGGGACGTTGACTGAACCATCTAACGGAGCTGCTCTGAACGACCTGTCGCTTTATGTGGGTGCCTCACTCTACTTCAACAGGTAGTTATTTTTTCTTTAGTTAATTAATCCTATAACAATTACAATTTGCAAAAGCTCTATTTAATTCAGAAACTTCCTGTGTTTGGTTTTGTTTTGTGTTATTCAGGTTGGCTTTTTGATGACTGACGGGGTAGTTGACTGAACCATCTAACGGAGTTGCTGGGATCAACCTGTCGCTGTATCTGGATGCCTCACTCTACTCCAACAGGTAGTTATTTTTTCTTTAGTTAAATAATTCTATAAGAATTACAATTTGCAAAAGCTCTATTTAATTCAGAATCTTCCTGTGTTTTTTTTGTTATGTGTTATTTAGGTTGGCTTTTTGATGACTGACTGGGACGTTGACTGAACCATCTAACGGAGTTGCTTGAACGACTTGTCGCTGTATCTGGATGCCTCACTCTACTTTAACAGGTAGTTATTTTTTCTTTAGTTAAATAATTCTATAACAATTACAATTTGCAAAAGCTCTATTTAATTCAAAAAGTTCCTGTGTTTCTTTTTTGTTATGTTTTACTCAGGTTGGCTCTTTGATGACTGACGGGGTAGTTGACTGAACCATCTAACGGAGTTGCTGGGATCAACCTGTCGCTGTATCTGGATGCCTCACTCTACTTCAATATGTAGATATTTTTTATTTAGTTAATTAATCCTATAACAATGACAATTTGCAAAAGCTCTATTTAATTCAGAAACTTCCTGTGTTTGTTTTTTGTTATGTGTTATTCAGGTTGGCTCTTTGATGACTGACGGGGTAGTTGACTGAACCATCTAACGGAGTTGCTGGGATCAACCTGTCGCTGTATCTGGATGCCTCACTCTACTTCAATATGTAGATATTTTTTCTTTAGTTTAATATTTCTATAACCTTTACAATTTGCAAAAGCTCTATTTAATTCAGACACTTCCTGTTTTGTTTTTTGTCTTGTGTTATTCAGGTTGGCTGTTTGATGACTGACTGGGATGTTGACTGAACCGTCTAACGGAGTTGCTGGGAATGACCTGTCGCTGTGTCTGGATGCCTCACTCTACATCAACAGGTAGATATTCTTTCTTTAGTTAAATAATTCTATAACATTTACAATTTGCAAAAGCTGTATTTAATTCAGAATCTTCCTGTTTTTGTTGTTATGTGTTATTCAGATTGGTGTTTGATGACTGACTGGGCTATGACTGAACCATGTAACGGAGTTGCTGGGATCGACCTGTCACTTTATCTGGATGCCTCACTCACTCTACTTCATCAAGTAGGTTTTTTTTCTTTTATTTTTATTAAGAGGAAAGACATCACTAGGAATTAAACATAATCTCTAAAGGTATGCCATTTTGTTCATAATTCTTTCAACCAAACTTGCACCTCCAACCCTGTTACTGTGTTCGCGGCTTTGCAAACTAACCTTAATCTACTATCCTCATTTCTAGCTTGCTTGCTTACTCACATCGCAATTTACCATCTATAACTTCGCACCATCGGCACCGATCACAGGGTCATATGTAACAACCACCCACACCATTTACTGCACCTAATATAATTCCAAACTAAAATGAAAAAAACTGTCTTTCGAAATGCGTTGTCTGATTGTATGTATTTGTCTTTTTTGTGTTTACCGCAATGATGAAATGTGGAACCATCTGCCTATGGGAGGCTGTTTGATGACTGACGGGAACGTTGACTGAACCATCTAACTGTGTTGCTCTGAACGACTTATCGCAGTATCTGGATGCCTCACTCTACTTCAACAGGTAGTTATATTTTCTTTAGTTAAACAATTCTAAAACTTTTACATTTTGCAAAAGCTCTATTTAATTCAGAAACTTCCTGTGTTTGTTTTTTGTTATGTGTTATTCAGGTTGGCTCTTTGATGACTGACGAGGACGTTGACTGAACCATCTAACGGAGTTGCTGGGATCAACCTGTCGCTGTATCTGGATGCCTCACTCTACTTCAATATGTAGATATTTTTTATTTAGTTAATTAATCCTATAACAATGACAATTTGCAAAAGCTCTATTTAATTCAGAAACTTCCTGTGTTTGTTTTTTGTTATGTGTTATTCAGGTTGGCTCTTTGATGACTGACAGGGTAGTTGACTGAACCATCTAACGGAGTTGCTGGGATCAACCTGTCGCTGTATCTGGATGCCTCACTCTACTTCAATATGTAGATATTTTTTCTTTAGTTTAATATTCCTATAACCTTTACAATTTGCAAAAGCTCTATTTAATTCAGACACTTCCTGTTTTGTTTTTTTGTCTTGTGTTATTCAGGTTGGCTGTTTGATGACTGACTGGGATGTTGACTGAACCGTCTAACGGAGTTGCTGGGAATGACCTGTCGCTGTATCTGGATGCCTCACTCTACATCAACAGGTAGATATTCTTTCTTTAGTTAAATAATTCTATAACATTTACAATTTGCAAAAGCTGTATTTAATTCAGAATCTTCCTGTTTTTGTTGTTATGTGTTATTCAGATTGGTGTTTGATGACTGACTGGGCTATGACTGAACCATGTAACGGAGTTGCTGGGATCGACCTGTCACTTTATCTGGATGCCTCACTCACTCTACTTCATCAAGTAGGTTTTTTTTCTTTTATTTTTATTAAGAGGAAAGACATCACTAGGAATTAAACATAATCTCTAAAGGTATGCCATTTTGTTCATAATTCTTTCAACCACACTTGCACCTCCAACCCTGTTACTGTGTTCGCGGCTTTGCAAACTAACCTTAATCTACTATCCTCATTTCTAGCTTGCTTGCTTACTCACATCGCAATTTACCATCTATAACTTCGCACCATCGGCACCGATCACAGGGTCATATGTAACAACCACCCACACCATTTACTGCACCTAATATAATTCCAAACTAAAATGAAAAAAACTGTCTTTCGAAATGCGTTGTCTGATTGTATGTATTTGTCTTTTTTGTGTTTACCGCAATGATGAAATGTGGAACCATCTGCCTATGGGAGGCTGTTTGATGACTGACGGGAACGTTGACTGAACCATCTAACTGTGTTGCTCTGAACGACTTATCGCAGTATCTGGATGCCTCACTCTACTTCAACAGGTAGTTATATTTTCTTTAGTTAAACAATTCTAAAACTTTTACATTTTGCAAAAGCTCTATTTAATTCAAAAACTTCCTGTGTTTCTTTTTTGTGATGTGTTACTCAGGTTGGCTCTTTGATGACTGACGAGGACGTTGACTGAACCTCCTAACGGAGTTGCTTGGATTGTCCTGTCGCAGTATCTGGATGCCTCACTCTACTTCAACAGGTAGTTATTTTTTCTTTAGTTAATTAATCCTATAACAGTTACAATTTGCAAAAGCTCTATTTAATTCAGAAACTTCCTGTGTTTGTTTTTTGTTATGTGTTATTCAGGTTGGCTCTTTGATGACTGACGGGGTAGTTGACTGAACCATCTAACGAAGTTGCTGAGATCAACCTGTCGCTGTATCTGGATGCCTCACTCTGCTTCAATATGTAGATATTTTTTCTTTAGTTTAATAATTCTATAACCTTTACAATTTGCAAAAGCTCTATTTAATTCAGAAACTTCCTGTGTTTGTTTTTTGTTATGTGTTATTCAGGTTGGCTCCTTGATGACTGACGGGGTTGTTGACTGGACCATCTAACAGAGTTGCTGGGATCAACCTGTCGCTGTATCTGGATGCCTCACTCTAATTCAATATGTAGATATTTTTTCTTTAGTAAAACAATTCTATAACCTTTACAATTTGCAAAAGCTCTATTTAATTCAGAATCTTCCTGTTTTTTTTTTGTTATGTGTTATTCAGGTTGGCTGTTTGATGACTGACTGGGACGTTGACTGAACCATCTAACGGAGTTGCTCTGAACGACCTGTCGCTGTATGTGGATGCCTCACTCTACTTCAACAGGTAGTTATTTTTTCTTTAGTTAAATAATTCTATAACAATTACAATTTGCAAAAGCTCTATTTAATTCAGAATCTTCCTGTGTTTTTTTGTTATGTGTTATTCAGGTTGGCTCTTTGATGACTGACGGGGTAGTTGACTGAACCATCTAACGGAGTTGCTGGGATCAACCTGTCGCTGTATCTGGATGCCTCACTCTACTTCAACAGGTAGTTATTTTTTCTTTAGTTAAATAATTCTATAACAATTACAATTTGCAAAAGCTCTATTTAATTCAGAATCTTCCTGTGTTTTTTTGTTATGTGTTATTCAGCTTGGCTCTTTGGTGACTGACTGGGATGTTGACTGAACCATCTAACGGAGTTGCTTGGATTGACGTGTCGCTGTATCTGGATGCCTCACTCTACTTCAACAGGTAGATATTTTTTCTTTAGTTAAACAATTCTCTAACATTTACAATTTGCAAAAGCTCTGTTTAATTCAGAATCTTCCTGTGTTTTTGTTCTTATGTGTTATTCAGGTTGGCTTTTTGATGACTGACTGGGACGTTGACTGAACCATCTAACGGAGTTGCTCTGAACGACCTGTCGCTGTATCTGGATGCCTCACTCTACTTCAACAGGTAGTTATTTTTTCTTTAGTTAAATAATTCTATAACAATTACAATTTGCAAAAACTCTATTTAATTCAGAATCTTCCTCTGTTTGGTTTTGTTATGTGTTATTCAGGTTGGCTCTTTGATGACTGACGGGGTAGTTGACTGAACCATCTAACGGAGTTGCTGGGATCAACCTGTCGCTGTATCTGGATGCCTCACTCTCTACTTCAATATGTAGATATTTTCTCTTTAGTAAAGTTATTCTATAACCTTTACAATTTGCAAAAGCTCTATTTAATTCAGAATCTTCCTGTTTTTTTTATGTGTTATTTAGGTTTGCTGTTTGATGACTGACTTAAGCGTTGACTGAACCATCTAACGGAGTTGCTTGGATCGACATGTCGCTGTATCTGGATGCCTTACTCTACTTCAACAGGTAGATATTTTGTCTTTAGTTAAACAATTCTGTAACATTTACAATTTGCAAAAGCTCTATTTAATTCAGAATCTTCCTGTGTTTTTGTTCTTATGTGTTATTCAGGTTAGCTTTTTGATGACTGACTGGGACGTTGACTGAACCATCTAACGGAGTTGCTCTGAACGACCTGTCGCTGTATGTGGATGCCTCACTCTACATCAACAGGTAGTTATTTTTTCTTCTGTTGAACAATTCTGTAACAATTACAATTTGCAAAAGCTCTATTTAATTCAGAAACTTCCTGTGTTTTTGTTCTTATGTGTTATTCAGGTTGGCTCTTTGATGACTGACGGGGTAGTTGGCTGAACCATCTAACGGAGTTGCTGGGATCAACCTGTCGCTGTATCTGGATTCCTCACTCTACTTCAACAGGTAGTTGTTTTTTCTTTAGGTAAATAATTCTATAACAATTACAATTTGCAAAAGCTCTATTTAATTCAGAATCTTCCTGTGTTTTTTTGTTATGTGTTATTTAGGTTGGCTTTTTGATGACTGACTGGGACGTTGACTGAACCATCTAACGGAGTTGCTGGGAATGACTTGTCGCTGTATCTGGATGCCTCACTCTCTACTTCAATATGTAGATATTTTTTCTTTAGTAAAATAATTCTATAACCACTACAACTTGCAAAAGCTCTATTTAATTCAGAATCTTCCTGTTTTTTAACTTTTTATGTGTTATTCAGGTTGGCTGTTTGATGACTGACTGGGACGTTGACTGAACCATCTAACGGAGTTGCTCTGAACGACATGTCGCTGTAACTGGATACCTCACTCTACTCCAACAGGTAGTTATTTTTTCCTTAGTTAAATAATTCTATAATGTTTACAATTTGCAAAAGCTCCATTTAATTCATAATCTTCCTGTGTTTTTTTTGTTATGTGTTATTCGGGTGAGCTGTTTGATGACTGACGGGGTAGTTGGCTGAACCATCTAACGGAGTTGCTGGGATCGACATGTCGCTGTATCTGGATGCCTTACTCTACTTCAACAGGTAGATATTTTGTCTTTAGTTAAACAATTCTGTAACATTTACAATTTGCAAAAGCTCTATTTAATTCAGAATCTTCCTGTTTTTTTTTTATGTGTTATTTAGGTTGGCTTTTTGATGACTGACTGGGACGTTGACTGAACCATCTAACGGAGTTGCTCTGAACGACCTGTCGCTGTATGTGGATGCCTCACTCTACTTCAACAGGTAGTTATTTTTTCTTCTGTTAAACAATTCTATAACAATTACAATTTGCAAAAGCTCTATTTAATTCAGAAACTTCCTGTGTTTGGTTTTGTTATGTGTTATTCAGGTTGGCTCTTTGATGACTGACGGGGTAGTTGGTTGAACCATCTAACGGAGTTGCTGGGATCAACCTGTCGCTGTATCTGGATGCCTCACTCTACTTCAACAGGTAGTTATTTTTTCTTTAGGTAAATAATTCTATAACAATTACAATTTGCAAAAGCTCTATTTAATTCAGAATCTTCCTGTGTTTTTGTTATGTGTTATTTAGGTTGGCTTTTTGATGACTGACTGGGACGTTGACTGAACCATCTAACGGAGTTGCTTGAACGACTTGTCGCTGTATCTGGATGCCTCACTCTCTACTTTAATATGTAGGTATTTTTTCTTTAGTAAAATAATTCTATAACCACTACAACTTGCAAAAGCTCTATTTAATTCAGAATCTTCCTGTTTTTTAATTTTTTATGTGTTGTTCAGGTTGGCTGTTTGATGACTGACTTGGACGTTGACTGAACCATCTAACGGAGTTGCTTGGATCGACATGTCGCTGTATCTTTATGCCTCACTCTACTTCAACAGGTAGATATTTTGTCTTTAGTTAAACAATTCTGTAACATTTACAAATTGCAAAAGCTCTATTTAATTCAGAATCTTCCTGTGTTTTTGTTCTTATGTGTTATTCAGGTTGGCTTTTTGATGACTGACTGGGACGTTGACTGAACCATCTAACGGAGTTGCTCTGAACGACCTGTCGCTGTATGTGGGTGCCTCACTCTACTTCAACAGGTAGTTATTTTTTCTTTAGTTAATTAATCCTATAACAATTACAATTTGCAAAAGCTCTATTTAATTCAGAAACTTCCTGTGTTTGGTTTTGTTATGTGTTATTCAGGTTGGCTTTTTGATGACTGACGGGGTAGTTGACTGAACCATCTAACGGAGTTGCTGGGATCAACCTGTCGCTGTATCTGGATGCCTCACTCTACTTCAACAGGTAGTTATTTTTTCTTTAGTTAAATAATTCTATGAGAATTACAATTTGCAAAAGCTCTATTTAATTCAGAATCTTCCTGTGTTTTTTTTGTTATTTGTTATTTAGGTTGGCTTTTTGATGGCTGACTGGGACGTTGACTGAACCATCTAACGGAGTTGCTTGAACGACTTGTCGCTGTATCTGGATGCCTCACTCTACTTCAACAGGTAGTTATTTTTTCTTTAGTTAAATAATTCTATAACAATTACAATTTGCAAAAGCTCTATTTAATTCAAAAAGTTCCTGTGTTTCTTTTTTGTTATGTTTTACTCAGGTTGGCTCTTTGATGACTGACGGGGTAGTTGACTGAACCATCTAATGGAGTTGCTGGGATCAACCTGTCGCTGTATCTGGATGCCTCACTCTACTTCAATATGTAGATATTTTTTATTTAGTTAATTAATCCTATAACAATGACAATTTGCAAAAGCTCTATTTAATTCAGAAACTTCCTGTGTTTGTTTTTTGTTATGTGTTATTCAGGTTGGCTCGTTGATGACTGACGGGGTAGTTGACTGAACCATCTAACGGAGTTGCTGGGATCAACCTGTCGCTGTATCTGGATGCCTCACTCTACTTCAATATGTAGAAATTTTTTCTTTAGTTTAATATTTCTATAACCTTTACAATTTGCAAAAGCTCTATTTAATTCAGACACTTCCTGTTTTGTTTTTTGTCTTGTGTTATTCAGGTTGGCTGTTTAATGACTGACTGGGATGTTGACTGAACCGTCTAACGGAGTTGCTGGGAATGACCTGTCGCTGTGTCTGGATGCCTCACTCTACATCAACAGGTAGATATTCTTTCTTTAGTTAAATAATTCTATAACATTTACAATTTGCAAAAGCTGTATTTAATTCAGAATCTTCCTGTTTTTGTTGTTATGTGTTATTCAGATTGGTGTTTGATGACTGACTGGGCTATGACTGAACCATGTAACGGAGTTGCTGAGATCGACCTGTCACTTTATCTGGATGCCTCACTCACTCTACTTCATCAAGTAGGTTTTTTTTCTTTTATTTTTATTAAGAGGAAAGACATCACTAGGAATTAAACATAATCTCTAAAGGTATGCCATTTTGTTCATAATTCTTTCAACCAAACTTGCACCTCCAACCCTGTTACTGTGTTCGCGGCTTGGCAAACTAACCTTAATCTACTATCCTCATTTCTAGCTTGCTTGCTTACTCACATCGCAATTTACCATCTATAACTTCGCACCATCGGCACCGATCACAGGGTCATATGTAACAACCACCCACACCATTTACTGCACCTAATATAATTCCAAACTAAAATGAAAAAAACTGTCTTTCGAAATGCGTTGTCTGATTGTATGTATTTGTCTTTTTTGTGTTTACCGCAATGATGAAATGTGGAACCATCTGCCTATGGGAGGCTGTTTGATGACTGACGGGAACGTTGACTGAACCATCTAACTGTGTTGCTCTGAACAACTTATCGCAGTATCTGGATGCCTCACTCTACTTCAACAGGTAGTTATATTTTCTTTAGTTAAACAATTCTAAAACTTTTACATTTTGCAAAAGCTCTATTTAATTCAGAAACTTCCTGTGTTTGTTTTTTGTTATGTGTTATTCAGGTTGGCTCTTTGATGACTGACGGGGTAGTTGACTGAACCATCTAACGAAGTTGCTGGGATCAACCTGTCGCTGTATCTGGATGCCTCACTCTACTTCAATATGTAGATATTTTTTCTTTAGTTTAATAATTCTATAACCTTAACAATTTGCAAAAGCTCTATTTAATTCAGAAACTTCCTGTGTTTGTTTTTGTTATGTGTTATTCAGGTTGGCTTTTTGATGACTGACGGGGTTGTTGACTAGACCATCTAACAGAGTTGCTGGGATCAACCTCTCGCTGTATCTGGATGCCTCACTCTAATTCAATATGTAGATATTTTTTCTTTAGTTAAATAATTCTATAACCTTTACAATTTACAAAAGCTTCATTTAATTCAGAATCTTCCTGTTTTTTTTGTTATGTGTTATTTAGGTTGGCTGTTTGATGACTGACTGGGACGTTGACTGAACTATCTAACGGAGTTGCTGGGAACGACCTGTCGCTGTATCTGGATGCCTCGCTCTACTTCAACAGGTAGATATTTTTTCTTTAGTTAAAAAATTCTGTAACAATAACAATTTGCAAAAGCTCTGTTTAATTCAGAATCTTCCTGTTTTTTAATTTTTTATGTGTTATTCAGGTTAGCTGTTTGATGACTGACTGGGACGTTGACTGACCCATCTAACGGAGTTGCTCTGAACGACCTGTCGCTGTAACTGGATGCCTCACTCTACTCCAACAGGTAGTTATTTTTTCCTTAGTTAAATAATTCTATAACGTTTACAATTTGCAAAAGCTCCATTTAATTCAGAATCTTCCTGTGTTTTTTTTGTTATGTGTTATTCAGGTTGGCTGTTTGATGACTGACTGGGAGGTTGACTGAACCATCTAACGGAGTTGCTTGGATTGACGTGTCGCTGTATCTGGATGCCTCACTCTACTTCAACAGGTAGATATTTTTTCTTTAGTTAAATAATTCTATAACAATTACAATTTGCAAAAGCTCTATTTAATTCAGAAACTTCCTGTGTTTGGTTTTGTTATGTGTTATTCAGGTTGGCTATTTGATGACTACGGGGTAGTTGACTGAACCATCTAACGGAGTTGCTGGGATCAACCTGTCGCTGTATCTGGATGCCTCACTCTCTACTTCAATATGTAGATATTTTTCCTTTAGTAAACTAATTCTATAACCTTTACAATTTGCAAAAGCTCTATTTAATTCAGAATCTTTTTTTCTTTTTTTATGTGTTATTTAGGTTTGCTGTTTGATGACTGACTGGGACGTTGACTGAACCATCTAACGGAGTTGCTTGGATCGACATGTCGCTGTATCTGGATGCCTCACTCTACTCCAACAGGTAGTTATTTTTTCCTTAGTTAAACAATTCTATAACGTTTACAATTTGCAAAAGCTCTATTTAATTCAGAATCTTCCTGTGTTTTTGTTCTTATGTGTTATTCAGGTTGGCTTTTTGATGACTGACTGGGACGTTGACTGAACCATCTAACGGAGTTGCTCTGAACGACCTGTCGCTGTATGTGGATGCCTCAGTCTACTTCAACAGGTATTTATTTTTTCTTCTGTTAAACAATTCTATAACAATTACAATTTGCTAAAGCTCTATTTAATTCAAAAACTTCCTGTGTTTGGTTTTGTTATCTGTTATTCAGGTTGGCTTTTTGATGACTGACGGGGTAGTTGACTGAACCATCTAACGGAGTTGCTGGGATCAACCTGTCGCTGTATCTGGATGCCTCACTCTACTTCAATATGTAGATATTTTTTCTTTACTAAATTAATTCTATAAACTTTACAATTTCCAAAAGCTCTATTTAATTCAGAATCTTCCTGTTTTTTTTTTTTATGTGTTATTCAGGTTGGCTGTTTGTTGACTGACTGGGACATTGACTGAACCACCTAACGGAGTTGCTTGGATTGACGTGTCGCTGTATCTGGATGCCACACTCTACTTCAACAGGTAGATATTTTTTCTTTAGTTAAATAATTCTATAACAATTACAATTTGCAAAGGCTCTATTTAATTCAGAAACTTCCTGTGTTTGGTTTTGTGATGTGTTATTCAGATTAGCTCTTTGATGACTGACGGGGTAGTTGACTGAACCATCTAACGGAGTTGCTGGGATCAACCTGTCGCTGTATCTGGATGCCTCACTCTCTACTTCAATATGTAGATATTTTTCCTTTAGTAAACTAATTCTATAACCTTTACAATTTGCAAAAGCTCTACTTAATTCAGAATCTTCCTGTTTTTTTTTTATGTGTTATTTAGGTTTGCTGTTTGATGACTGACTGGGACGTTGACTGAACCATCTAACGGAGTTGCTTGGATCGACATGTCGCTGTATCTGGATGCCTCACTCTACTTCAACAGGTAGATATTTTGTCTTTAGTTAAACAATTCTGTAACATTTACAATTTGCAAAAGCTCCATTTAATTTTAAATCTTCCTGTGTTTTTGTTCTTATGTGTTATTCAGGTTGGCTTTTTGATGACTGACTGGGATGTTGACTGAACCATCTAACGGAGTTGCTCTGAACGACCTGGCGCTGTATCTGGATGCCTCACTCTACTTTAACAGGTAGTTATTTTTTCTTTAGTTAAATAATTCTATAACAATTACAATTTGCAAAAACTCTATTTAATTCAGAATCTTCCTCTGTTTGGTTTTGTTATGCGTTATTCAGGTTGGCTTTTTGATGACTGACTGGGATGTTGACTGAACCATCTAACGGAGTTGCTTGGATTGTCCTGTCGCAGTATCTGGATGCCTCACTCTACTCCAACAGGTAGTTATTTTTTCTTTAGTTAATTAATCCTATAACAATTACAATTTGCAAAAGCTCTATTTAATTCTGAAACTTCCTGTGTTTGTTTTTTGTTATGTGTTATTCAGGTTGGCTCTTTGATGACTGACGGGGTAGTTGACTGAACCATCTAACGAAGTTGCTGAGATCAACCTGTCGCTGTATCTGGATGCCTCACTCTACTTCAATATGTATATATTTTTTCTTTAGTTTAATAATTCTATAACCTTTACAATTTGCAAAAGCTTTATTTAATTCAGAAACTTCCTGTGTTTGTTTTTTGTTATGTGTTATTCAGGTTGGCTCCTTGATGACTGACGGGGTTGTTGACTGGACCATCTAACAGAGTTGCTGGGATCAACCTGTCGCTGTATCTGGATGCCTCACTCTAATTCAATATGTAGATATTTTTTCTTTAGTAAAAAAATTCTATAACCTTTACAATTTGCAAAAGCTCTATTTAATTCAGAATCTTCCTGTTTTGTTTTTTTTATGTGTTATTCAGGTTGGCTGTTTGATGACTGACTGGGACGTTGACTGAACCATCTAACGGAGTTGCTTGGATTGACGTGTCGCTGTATCTGAATGCCTCACTCTACTTCAACACGTAGATATTTTTTCTTTAGTTAAATAATTCTATAACAATTACAATTTGCAAAAGCTCTATTTAATTCAGAAACTTCCTGTGTTTGGTTTTGTTATGTGTTATTCAGGTTGGCTCTTTGATGACTGACGGGGTAGTTGACTGAACCATCTAACAGAGTTGCTGGGATCAACCTGTCTCTATATCTGGATGCCTCACTATTTACTTCAATATGTAGATATTTTTTCTTTAGTAAAATAATTCTACAACCTTTACAATTTGCAAAAGCTCTATTTAATTCAGAATCTTCCTGTTTTTTTTTTATGTGTTATTTAGGTTGGCTTTTTGATGACTGACTGGGACGTTGACTGAACCATCTAACGGAGCTGCTCTGAACGACCTGTCGCTGTGTGTGGGTGCCTCACTCTACTTCAACAGGTAGTTATTTTTTCTTTAGTTAATTAATCCTATAACAATTACAATTTGCAAAAGCTCTATTTAATTCAGAAACTTCCTGTGTTTGGTTTTGTTATGTGTTATTCAGGTTGGCTTTTTGATGACTGACGGGGTAGTTGAC
Organism: Asterias amurensis; assembly: GCF_032118995.1. Classification (NCBI taxonomy): domain Eukaryota; kingdom Metazoa; phylum Echinodermata; class Asteroidea; order Forcipulatida; family Asteriidae; genus Asterias; species Asterias amurensis. The sequence continues at coordinate 17,281,225 of NC_092653.1, read as the reverse complement.
TGAACCATCTAACGGAGTTGCTGGGATCAACCTGTCGCTGTATCTGGATGCCTCACTCTACTTCAACAGGTAGTTATTTTTTCTTTAGTTAAATAATTCTATAAGAATTACAGTTTGCAAAAGCTCTATTTAATTCAGAATCTTCCTGTGTTTTTTTTGTTATTTGTTATTTAGGTTGGCTTTTTGATGGCTGACTGGGACGTTGACTGAACCATCTAACGGAGTTGCTTGAACGACTTGTCGCTGTATCTGGATGCCTCACTCTACTTCAACAGGTACTTATTTTTTCTTTAGTTAAATAATTCTATAACAATTACAATTTGCAAAAGCTCTATTTAATTCAAAAAGTTCCTGTGTTTCTTTTTTGTTATGTTTTACTCAGGTTGGCTCTTTGATGACTGACGGGGTAGTTGACTGAACCATCTAACGGAGTTGCTGGGATCAACCTGTCGCTGTATCTGGATGCCTCACTCTACTTCAATATGTAGATATTTTTTATTTAGTTAATTAATCCTATAACAATGACAATTTGCAAAAGCTCTATTTAATTCAGAAACTTCCTGTGTTTGTTTTTTGTTATGTGTTATTCAGGTTGGCTCTTTGATGACTGACGGGGTACTTGACTGAACCATCTAACGGAGTTGCTGGGATTGTCCTGTCGCAGTATCTGGATGCCTCACTCTACTCCAACAGGTAGTTATTTTTTCTTTAGTTAATTAATCCTATAACAATTACAATTTGCAAAAGCTCTATTTAATTCCGAAACTTCCTGTGTTTGTTTTTTGTTATGTGTTATTCAGGTTGGCTCTTTGATGACTGACGGGGTAGTTGACTGAACCATCTAACGGAGTTGCTGGGATCAACCTGTCGCTGTATCTGGATGCCTCACTCTACTTCAATATGTAGATATTTTTTCTTTAGTTTAATATTTCTATAACCTTTACAATTTGCAAAAGCTCTATTTAATTCAGACACTTCCTGTTTTGTTTTTTGTCTTGTGTTATTCAGGTTGGCTGTTTGATGACTGACTGGGATGTTGACTGAACCGTCTAACGGAGTTGCTGGGAATGACCTGTCGCTGTGTCTGGATGCCTCACTCTACATCAACAGGTAGATATTCTTTCTTTAGTTAAATAATTCTATAACATTGACAATTTGCAAAAGCTGTATTTAATTCAGAATCTTCCTGTTTTGTTGTTATGTGTTATTCAGATTGGTGTTTGATGACTGACTGGGCTATGACTGAACCATGTAACGGAGTTGCTGGGATCGACCTGTCACTTTATCTGGATGCCTCACTCACTCTACTTCATCAAGTAGGTTTTTTTTCTTTTATTTTTATTAATAGGAAAGACATCACTAGGAATTAAACATAATCTCTAAAGGTATGCCATTTTGTTCATAATTCTTTCAACCAAACTTGCACCTCCAACCCTGTTACTGTGTTCGCGGCTTTGCAAACTAACCTTAATCTACTATCCTCATTTCTAGCTTGCTTGCTTACTCACATCGCAATTTACCATCTATAACTTCGCACCATCAGCACCGATCACAGGGTCATATGTAACAACCACCCACACCATTTACTGCACCTAATATAATTCCAAACTAAAATGAAAAAAACTGTCTTTCGAAATGCGTTGTCTGATTGTATGTATTTGTCTTTTTTGTGTTTACCGCAATGATGAAATGTGGAACCATCTGCCTATAGGAGGCTGTTTGATGACTGACGGGAACGTTGACTGAACCATCTAACTGTGTTGCTCTGAACGACTTATCGCAGTATCTGGATGCCTCACTCTACTTCAACAGGTAGTTATATTTTCTTTAGTTAAACAATTCTAAAACTTTTACATTTTGCAAAAGCTCTATTTAATTCAAAAGCTTCCTGTGTTTCTTTTTTGTGATGTGTTACTCAGGTTGGCTCTTTGATGACTGACGAGGACATTGACTGAACCTCCTAACGGAGTTGCTTGGATTGTCCTGTCGCAGTATCTGGATGCCTCACTCTACTTCAACAGGTAGTTATTTTTTCTTTAGTTAATTAATCCTATAACAGTTACAATTTGCAAAAGCTCTATTTAATTCAGAAACTTCCTGTGTTTGTTTTTTGTTATGTGTTATTCAGGTTGGCTCTTTGATGACTGACGGGGTAGTTGACTGAACCATCTAACGAAGTTGCTGAGATCAACCTGTCGCTGTATCTGGATGCCTCACTCTACTTCAATATGTAGATATTTTTTCTTTAGTTTAATAATTCTATAACCTTTACAATTTGCAAAAGCTCTATTTAATTCAGAAACTTCCTGTGTTTGTTTTTTGTTATGTGTTATTCAGGTTGGCTCCTTGATGACTGACGGGGTTGTTGACTGGACCATCTAACAGAGTTGCTGGGATCAACCTGTCGCTGTATCTGGATGCCTCACTCTAATTCAATATGTAGATATTTTTTCTTTAGTAAAAAAATTCTATAACCTTTACAATTTGCAAAAGCTCTATTTAATTCAGAATCTTCCTGTATTTTTTTTTTATGTGTTATTCAGGTTGGCTGTTTGATGACTGACTGGGACGTTGACTGAACCATCTAACGGAGTTGCTCTGAACGACCTGTCGCTGTATGTGGATGCCTCACTCTACTTCAACAGGTAGTTATTTTTTCTTCTGTTAAACAATTCTATAACAATTACAATTTGCAAAAGCTTTATTTAATTCAGAAACTTCCTGTGTTTGGTTTTGTTTTGTGTTATTCAGGTTGGCTTTTTGATGACTGACGGGGAAGTTGACTGAACCATCTAACGGAGTTGCTGGGATCAACCTGTCGCTGTATCTGGATGCCTCACTCTACTTCAACAGGTAGTTATTTTTTCTTTAGTTAAATAATTCTATAACAATTACAATTTGCAAAAGCTCTATTTAATTCAGAATCTTCCTGTGTTTTTTTGTTATGTGTTATTCAGGTTGGCTCTTTGGTGACTGACTGGGATGTTGACTGAACCATCTAACGGAGTTGCTTGGATTGACGTGTCGCTGTATCTGGATGCCTCACTCTACTTCAACAGGTAGATATTTTTTCTTTAGTTAAACAATTCTCTAACATTTCGATTTGCAAAAGCTCTATTTAATTCAGAATCTTCCTGTGTTTTTGTTCTTATGTGTTATTCAGGTTGGCTTTTTGATGACTGACTGGGACGTTGACTGAACCATCTAACGGAGTTGCTCTGAACGACCTGGCGCTGTATCTGGATGCCTCACTCTACTTCAACAGGTAGTTATTTTTTCTTTAGTTAAATAATTCTATAACAATTACAATTTGCAAAAACTCTATTTAATTCAGAATCTTCCTCTGTTTGGTTTTGTTATGTGTTATTCAGATTGGCTTTTTGATGACTGACGGGGAAGTTGACTGAACCATCTAACGGAGTTGCTGGGATCAACCTGTCGCTGTATCTGGATGCCTCACTCTACTTCAACAGGTAGTTATTTTTTCTTTAGTTAAATAATTCTATAACAATTACAATTTGCAAAAGCTCTATTTAATTCAGAATCTTCCTGTGTTTTTTTGTTATGTGTTATTCAGGTTGGCTCTTTGGTGACTGACTGGGATGTTGACTGAACCATCTAACGGAGTTGCTTGGATTGACGTGTCGCTGTATCTGGATGCCTCACTCTACTTCAACAGGTAGATATTTTTTCTTTAGTTAAACAATTCTCTAACATTTACAATTTGCAAAAGCTCTGTTTAATTCAGAATCTTCCTGTGTTTTTGTTCTTATGTGTTATTCAGGTTGGCTTTTTGATGACTGACTGGGACGTTGACTGAACCATCTAACGGAGTTGCTCTGAACGACCTGGCGCTGTATCTGGATGCCTCACTCTACTTCAACAGGTAGTTTTTTTTTCTTTAGTTAAATAATTCTATAACAATTACAATTTGCAAAAACTCTATTTAATTCAGAATCTTCCTCTGTTTGGTTTTGTTATGTGTTATTCAGGTTGGCTCTTTGATGACTGACGGGGTAGTTGACTGAACCATCTAACGGAGTTGCTGGGATCAACCTGTCGCTGTATCTGGATGCCTCACTCTCTACTTCAATATGTAGATATTTTCTCTTTAGTAAAGTTATTCTATAACCTTTACAATTTGCAAAAGCTCTATTTAATTCAGAATCTTCCTGTTTTTTTTATGTGTTATTTAGGTTTGCTGTTTGATGACTGACTTAAGCGTTGACTGAACCATCTAACGGAGTTGCTTGGATCGACATGTCGCTGTATCTGGATGCCTTACTCTACTTCAACAGGTAGATATTTTGTCTTTAGTTAAACAATTCTGTAACACTTACAATTTGCAAAAGCTCTATTTAATTCAGAATCTTCCTGTGTTTTTGTTCTTATGTGTTATTCAGGTTAGCTTTTTGATGACTGACTGGGACGTTGACTGAACCATCTAACGGAGTTGCTCTGAACGACCTGTCGCTGTATGTGGATGCCTCACTCTACATCAACAGGTAGTTATTTTTTCTTCTGTTGAACAATTCTGTAACAATTACAATTTGCAAAAGCTCTATTTAATTCAGAAACTTCCTGTGTTTTTGTTCTTATGTGTTATTCAGGTTGGCTCTTTGATGACTGACGGGGTAGTTGGCTGAACCATCTAAAGGAGTTGCTGGGATCAACCTGTCGCTGTATCTGGATTCCTCACTCTACTTCAACAGGTAGTTGTTTTTTCTTTAGGTAAATAATTCTATAACAATTACAATTTGCAAAAGCTCTATTTAATTCAGAATCTTCCTGTGTTTTTTTTGTTATGTGTTATTTAGGTTGGCTTTTTGATGACTGACTGGGACGTTGACTGAACCATCTAACGGAGTTGCTGGGAATGACTTGTCGCTGTATCTGGATGCCTCACTCTCTACTTCAATATGTAGATATTTTTTCTTTAGTAAAATAATTCTATAACCACTACAACTTGCAAAAGCTCTATTTAATTCAGAATCTTCCTGTTTTTTAACTTTTTATGTGTTATTCAGGTTGGCTTTTTGATGACTGACTGGGACGTTGACTGAACCATCTAACGGAGTTGCTGGGAATGACTTGTCGCTGTATCTGGATGCCTCACTCTCTACTTCAATATGTAGATATTTTTTCTTTAGTAAAATAATTCTATAACCACTACAACTTGCAAAAGCTCTATTTAATTCAGAATCTTCCTGTTTTTTAACTTTTTATGTGTTATTCAGGTTGGCTGTTTGATGACTGACTGGGACGTTGACTGAACCATCTAACGGAGTTGCTCTGAACGACATGTCGCTGTAACTGGATACCTCACTCTACTCCAACAGGTAGTTATTTTTTCCTTAGTTAAATAATTCTATAACGTTTACAATTTGCAAAAGCTCCATTTAATTCATAATCTTCCTGTGTTTTTTTTGTTATGTGTTATTCAGGTTAGCTGTTTGATGACTGACGGGGTAGTTGGCTGAACCATCTAACGGAGTTGCTGGGATCGACATGTCGCTGTATCTGGATGCCTTACTCTACTTCAACAGGTAGATATTTTGTCTTTAGTTAAACAATTCTGTAACATTTACAATTTGCAAAAGCTCTATTTAATTCAGAATCTTCCTGTTTTTTTTTTATGTGTTATTTAGGTTGGCTTTTTGATGACTGACTGGGACGTTGACTGAACCATCTAACGGAGTTGCTCTGAACGACCTGTCGCTGTATGTGGATGCCTCACTCTACTTCAACAGGTATTTATTTTTTCTTCTGTTAAACAATTCTATAACAATTACAATTTGCAAAAGCTCTATTTAATTCAGAAACTTCCTGTGTTTGGTTTTGTTATGTGTTATTCAGGTTGGCTCTTTGATGACTGACGGGGTAGTTGGTTGAACCATCTAACGGAGTTGCTGGGATCAACCTGTCGCTGTATCTGGATGCCTCACTCTACTTCAACAGGTAGTTATTTTTTCTTTAGGTAAATAATTCTATAACAATTACAATTTGCAAAAGCTCTATTTAATTCAGAATCTTCCTGTGTTTTTGCTATGTGTTATTTAGGTTGGCTTTTTGATGACTGACTGGGACGTTGACTGAACCATCTAACGGAGTTGCTTGAACGACTTGTCGCTGTATCTGGATGCCTCACTCTCTACTTTAATATGTAGATATTTTTTCTTTAGTAAAATAATTCTATAACCACTACAACTTGCAAAAGCTCTATTTAATTCAGAATCTTCCTGTTTTTTAATTTTTTATGTGTTGTTCAGGTTGGCTGTTTGATGACTGACTGGGACGTTGACTGAACCATCTAACGGAGTTGCTTGGATCGACATGTCGCTGTATCTGGATGCCTTACTCTACTTCAACAGGTAGATATTTTGTCTTTAGTTAAACAATTCTGTAACACTTACAATTTGCAAAAGCTCTATTTAATTCAGAATCTTCCTGTGTTTTTGTTCTTATGTGTTATTCAGGTTAGCTTTTTGATGACTGACTGGGACGTTGACTGAACCATCTAACGGAGTTGCTCTGAACGACCTGTCGCTGTATGTGGATGCCTCACTCTACATCAACAGGTAGTTATTTTTTCTTCTGTTGAACAATTCTGTAACAATTACAATTTGCAAAAGCTCTATTTAATTCAGAAACTTCCTGTGTTTTTGTTCTTATGTGTTATTCAGGTTGGCTCTTTGATGACTGACGGGGTAGTTGGCTGAACCATCTAAAGGAGTTGCTGGGATCAACCTGTCGCTGTATCTGGATTCCTCACTCTACTTCAACAGGTAGTTGTTTTTTCTTTAGGTAAATAATTCTATAACAATTACAATTTGCAAAAGCTCTATTTAATTCAGAATCTTCCTGTGTTTTTTTTGTTATGTGTTATTTAGGTTGGCTTTTTGATGACTGACTGGGACGTTGACTGAACCATCTAACGGAGTTGCTGGGAATGACTTGTCGCTGTATCTGGATGCCTCACTCTCTACTTCAATATGTAGATATTTTTTCTTTAGTAAAATAATTCTATAACCACTACAACTTGCAAAAGCTCTATTTAATTCAGAATCTTCCTGTTTTTTAACTTTTTATGTGTTATTCAGGTTGGCTTTTTGATGACTGACTGGGACGTTGACTGAACCATCTAACGGAGTTGCTGGGAATGACTTGTCGCTGTATCTGGATGCCTCACTCTCTACTTCAATATGTAGATATTTTTTCTTTAGTAAAATAATTCTATAACCACTACAACTTGCAAAAGCTCTATTTAATTCAGAATCTTCCTGTTTTTTAACTTTTTATGTGTTATTCAGGTTGGCTGTTTGATGACTGACTGGGACGTTGACTGAACCATCTAACGGAGTTGCTCTGAACGACATGTCGCTGTAACTGGATACCTCACTCTACTCCAACAGGTAGTTATTTTTTCCTTAGTTAAATAATTCTATAACGTTTACAATTTGCAAAAGCTCCATTTAATTCATAATCTTCCTGTGTTTTTTTTGTTATGTGTTATTCAGGTTAGCTGTTTGATGACTGACGGGGTAGTTGGCTGAACCATCTAACGGAGTTGCTGGGATCGACATGTCGCTGTATCTGGATGCCTTACTCTACTTCAACAGGTAGATATTTTGTCTTTAGTTAAACAATTCTGTAACATTTACAATTTGCAAAAGCTCTATTTAATTCAGAATCTTCCTGTTTTTTTTTTATGTGTTATTTAGGTTGGCTTTTTGATGACTGACTGGGACGTTGACTGAACCATCTAACGGAGTTGCTCTGAACGACCTGTCGCTGTATGTGGATGCCTCACTCTACTTCAACAGGTATTTATTTTTTCTTCTGTTAAACAATTCTATAACAATTACAATTTGCAAAAGCTCTATTTAATTCAGAAACTTCCTGTGTTTGGTTTTGTTATGTGTTATTCAGGTTGGCTCTTTGATGACTGACGGGGTAGTTGGTTGAACCATCTAACGGAGTTGCTGGGATCAACCTGTTGCTGTATCTGGATGCCTCACTCTACTTCAACAGGTAGTTATTTTTTCTTTAGGTAAATAATTCTATAACAATTACAATTTGCAAAAGCTCTATTTAATTCAGAATCTTCCTGTGTTTTTGCTATGTGTTATTTAGGTTGGCTTTTTGATGACTGACTGGGACGTTGACTGAACCATCTAACGGAGTTGCTTGAACGACTTGTCGCTGTATCTGGATGCCTCACTCTCTACTTTAATATGTAGATATTTTTTCTTTAGTAAAATAATTCTATAACCACTACAACTTGCAAAAGCTCTATTTAATTCAGAATCTTCCTGTTTTTTAATTTTTTATGTGTTGTTCAGGTTGGCTGTTTGATGACTGACTGGGACGTTGACTGAACCATCTAACGGAGTTGCTTGGATCGACATGTCGCTGTATCTTTATGCCTCACTCTACTTCAACAGGTAGATATTTTGTCTTTAGTTAAACAATTCTGTAACATTTACAAATTGCAAAAGCTCTATTTAATTCAGAATCTTCCTGTGTTTTTGTTCTTATGTGTTATTCAGGTTGGCTTTTTGATGACTGACTGGGACGTTGACTGAACCATCTAACGGAGTTGCTCTGAACGACCTGTCTCTGTATGTGGGTGCCTCACTCTACTTCAACAGGTAGTTATTTTTTCTTTAGTTAATTAATCCTATAACAATTACAATTTGCAAAAGCTCTATTTAATTCAGAAACTTCCTGTGTTTGGTTTTGTTTTGTGTTATTCAGGTTGGCTTTTTGATGACTGACGGGGTAGTTGACTGAACCATCTAACGGAGTTGCTGGGATCAACCTGTCGCTGTATCTGGATGCCTCACTCTACTTCAACAGGTAGTTATTTTTTCTTTAGTTAAATAATTCTATAAGAATTACAATTTGCAAAAGCTCTATTTAATTCAGAATCTTCCTGTGTTTTTTTGTTATGTGTTATTTAGGTTGGCTTTTTTATGACTGACTGGGACGTTGACTGAACCATCTAACGGAGTTGCTTGAATGACTTGTCGCTGTAGCTGGATGCCTCACTCTACTTCAACAGGTAGTTATTTTTTCTTTAGTTAAATAATTCTATAACAATTACAATTTGCAAAAGCTCTATTTAATTCAAAAACTTCCTGTGTTTCTTTTTTGTTATGTGTTACTCAGGTTGGCTCTTTGATGACTGACGGGGTAGTTGACTGAACCATCTAACGGAGTTGCTGGGATCAACCTGTCGCTGTATCTGGATGACTCACTCTACTTCAATATGTAGATATTTTTTATTTAGTTAATTAATCCTATAACAATGACAATTTGCAAAAGCTCTATTTAATTCAGAAACTTCCTGTGTTTGTTTTTTGTTATGTGTTATTCAGGTTGGCTCTTTGATGACTGACAGGGTAGTTGACTGAACCATCTAACGGAGTTGCTGGGATCAACCTGTCGCTGTATCTGGATGCCTCACTCTACTTCAATATGTAGATATTTTTTCTTTAGTTTAATATTCCTATGACCTTTACAATTTGCAAAAGCTCTATTTAATTCAGACACTTCCTGTTTTGTTTTTTTGTCTTGTGTTATTCAGGTTGGCTGTTTGATGACTGACTGGGATGTTGACTTAACCGTCTAACGGAGTTGCTGGGAATGACCTGTCGCTGTATCTGGATGCCTCACTCTACATCAACAGGTAGATATTCTTTCTTTAGTTAAATAATTCTATAACATTTACAATTTGCAAAAGCTGTATTTAATTCAGAATCTTCCTGTTTTTGTTGTTATGTGTTATTCAGATTGGTGTTTGATGACTGACTGGGCTATGACTGAACCATGTAACGGAGTTGCTGGGATCGACCTGTCACTTTATCTGGATGCCTCACTCACTCTTCTTCATCAAGTAGGTTTTTTTTCTTTTATTTTTATTAAGAGGAAAGACATCACTAGGAATTAAACATAATCTCTAAAGGTATGCCATTTTGTTCATAATTCTTTCAACCAAACTTGCACCTCCAACCCTGTTACTGTGTTCGCGGCTTTGCAAACTAACCTTAATCTACTATCCTCATTTCTAGCTTGCTTGCTTACTCACATCGCAATTTACCATCTATAACTTCGCACCATCGGCACCGATCACAGGGTCATATGTAACAACCACCCACACCATTTACTGCACCTAATATAATTCCAAACTAAAATGAAAAAAACTGTCTTTCGAAATGCGTTGTCTGATTGTATGTATTTGTCTTTTTTGTGTTTACCGCAATGATGAAATGTGGAACCATCTGCCTATGGGAGGCTGTTTGATGACTGACGGGAACGTTGACTGAACCATCTAACTGTGTTGCTCTGAACGACTTATCGCAGTATCTGGATGCCTCACTCTACTTCAACAGGTAGTTATATTTTCTTTAGTTAAACAATTCTAAAACTTTTACATTTTGCAAAAGCTCTATTTAATTCAAAAACTTCCTGTGTTTCTTTTTTGTGATGTGTTACTCAGGTTGGCTCTTTGATGACTGACGAGGACATTGACTGAACCTCCTAATGGAGTTGCTTGGATTGTCCTGTCGCAGTATCTGGATGCCTCACTCTACTTCAACAGGTAGTTATTTTTTCTTTAGTTAATTAATCCTATAACAGTTACAATTTGCAAAAGCTCTATTTAATTCAGAAACTTCCTGTGTTTGTTTTTTGTTATGTGTTATTCAGGTTGGCTCTTTGATGACTGACGGGGTAGTTGACTGAACCATCTAACGAAGTTGCTGAGATCAACCTGTCGCTGTATCTGGATGCCTCACTCTACTTCAATATGTAGATATTTTTTCTTTAGTTTAATAATTCTATAACCTTTACAATTTGCAAAAGCTCTATTTAATTCAGAAACTTCCTGTGTTTGTTTTTTGTTATGTGTTATTCAGGTTGGCTCCTTGATGACTGACGGGGTTGTTGACTGGACCATCTAACAGAGTTGCTGGGATCAACCTGTCGCTGTATCTGGATGCCTCACTCTAATTCAATATGTAGATATTTTTTCTTTAGTAAAAAAATTCTATAACCTTTACAATTTGCAAAAGCTCTATTTAATTCAGAATCTTCCTGTTTTTTTTTTATGTGTTATTCAGGTTGGCTGTTTGATGACTGACTGGGACGTTGACTGAACCATCTAACGGAGTTGCTCTGAACGACCTGTCGCTGTATGTGGATGCCTCACTCTACTTCAACAGGTAGTTATTTTTTCTTCTGTTAAACAATTCTATAACAATTACAATTTGCAAAAGCTTTATTTAATTCAGAAACTTCCTGTGTTTGGTTTTGTTATGTGTTATTCAGGTTGGCTTTTTGATGACTGACGGGGAAGTTGACTGAACCATCTAACGGAGTTGCTGGGATCAACCTGTCGCTGTATCTGGATGCCTCACTCTACTTCAACAGGTAGTTATTTTTTCTTTAGTTAAATAATTCTATAACAATTACAATTTGCAAAAGCTCTATTTAATTCAGAATCTTCCTGTGTTTTTTTGTTATGTGTTATTCAGGTTGGCTCTTTGGTGACTGACTGGGACGTTGACTGAACCATCTAACGGAGTTGCTGGGAATGACTTGTCGCTGTATCTGGATGCCTCACTCTCTACTTCAATATGTAGATATTTTTTCTTTAGTAAAATAATTCTATAACCACTACAACTTGCAAAAGCTCTATTTAATTCAGAATCTTCCTGTTTTTTAACTTTTTATGTGTTATTCAGGTTGGCTGTTTGATGACTGACTGGGACGTTGACTGAACCATCTAACGGAGTTGCTCTGAACGACATGTCGCTGTAACTGGATACCTCACTCTACTCCAACAGGTAGTTATTTTTTCCTTAGTTAAATAATTCTATAACGTTTACAATTTGCAAAAGCTCCATTTAATTCATAATCTTCCTGTGTTTTTTTTGTTATGTGTTATTCAGGTTAGCTGTTTGATGACTGACGGGGTAGTTGGCTGAACCATCTAACGGAGTTGCTGGGATCGACATGTCGCTGTATCTGGATGCCTTACTCTACTTCAACAGGTAGATATTTTGTCTTTAGTTAAACAATTCTGTAACATTTACAATTTGCAAAAGCTCTATTTAATTCAGAATCTTCCTGTTTTTTTTTTATGTGTTATTTAGGTTGGCTTTTTGATGACTGACTGGGACGTTGACTGAACCATCTAACGGAGTTGCTCTGAACGACCTGTCGCTGTATGTGGATGCCTCACTCTACTTCAACAGGTAGCTATTTTTTCTTCTGTTAAACAATTCTATAACAATTACAATTTGCAAAAGCTCTATTTAATTCAGAAACTTCCTGTGTTTGGTTTTGTTATGTGTTATTCAGGTTGGCTCTTTGATGACTGACGGGGTAGTTGGTTGAACCATCTAACGGAGTTGCTGGGATCAACCTGTCGCTGTATCTGGATGCCTCACTCTACTTCAACAGGTAGTTATTTTTTCTTTAGGTAAATAATTCTATAACAATTACAATTTGCAAAAGCTCTATTTAATTCAGAATCTTCCTGTGTTTTTGCTATGTGTTATTTAGGTTGGCTTTTTGATGACTGACTGGGACGTTGACTGAACCATCTAACGGAGTTGCTTGAACGACTTGTCGCTGTATCTGGATGCCTCACTCTCTACTTTAATATGTAGATATTTTTTCTTTAGTAAAATAATTCTATAACCACTACAACTTGCAAAAGCTCTATTTAATTCAGAATCTTCCTGTTTTTTAATTTTTTATGTGTTGTTCAGGTTGGCTGTTTGATGACTGACTGGGACGTTGACTGAACCATCTAACGGAGTTGCTTGGATCGACATGTCGCTGTATCTTTATGCCTCACTCTACTTCAACAGGTAGATATTTTGTCTTTAGTTAAACAATTCTGTAACATTTACAAATTGCAAAAGCTCTATTTAATTCAGAATCTTCCTGTGTTTTTGTTGTTATGTGTTATTCAGGTTGGCTTTTTGATGACTGACTGGGACGTTGACTGAACCATCTAACGGAGTTGCTCTGAACGACCTGTCGCTGTATGTGGGTGCCTCACTCTACTTCAACAGGTAGTTATTTTTTCTTTAGTTAATTAATCCTATAACAATTACAATTTGCAAAAGCTCTATTTAATTCAGAAACTTCCTGTGTTTGGTTTTGTTATGTGTTATTCAGGTTGGCTCTTTGATGACTGACGGGGTAGTTGGCTGAACCATCTAACGGAGTTGCTGGGATCAACCTGTCGCTGTATCTGGATTCCTCACTCTACTTCAACAGGTAGTTGTTTTTTCTTTAGGTAAATAATTCTATAACAATTACAATTTGCAAAAGCTCTATTTAATTCAGAATCTTCCTGTGTTTTTTTTGTTATGTGTTATTTAGGTTGGCTTTTTGATGACTGACTGGGACGTTGACTGAACCATCTAACGGAGTTGCTGGGAATGACTTGTCGCTGTATCTGGATGCCTCACTCTCTACTTCAATATGTAGATATTTTTTCTTTAGTAAAATAATTCTATAACCACTACAACTTGCAAAAGCTCTATTTAATTCAGAATCTTCCTGTTTTTTAACTTTTTATGTGTTATTCAGGTTGGCTGTTTGATGACTGACTGGGACGTTGACTGAACCATCTAACGGAGTTGCTCTGAACGACATGTCGCTGTAACTGGATACCTCACTCTACTCCAACAGGTAGTTATTTTTTCCTTAGTTAAATAATTCTATAACGTTTACAATTTGCAAAAGCTCCATTTAATTCATAATCTTCCTGTGTTTTTTTTGTTATGTGTTATTCAGGTTAGCTGTTTGATGACTGACGGGGTAGTTGGCTGAACCATCTAACGGAGTTGCTGGGATCGACATGTCGCTGTATCTGGATGCCTTACTCTACTTCAACAGGTAGATATTTTGTCTTTAGTTAAACAATTCTGTAACATTTACAATTTGCAAAAGCTCTATTTAATTCAGAATCTTCCTGTTTTTTTTTTATGTGTTATTTAGGTTGGCTTTTTGATGACTGACTGGGACGTTGACTGAACCATCTAACGGAGTTGCTCTGAACGACCTGTCGCTGTATGTTGATGCCTCACTCTACTTCAACAGGTAGTTATTTTTTCTTCTGTTAAACAATTCTATAACAATTACAATTTGCAAAAGCTCTATTTAATTCAGAAACTTCCTGTGTTTGGTTTTGTTATGTGTTATTCAGGTTGGCTCTTTGATGACTGACGGGGTAGTTGGTTGAACCATCTAACGGAGTTGCTGGGATCAACCTGTCGCTGTATCTGGATGCCTCACTCTACTTCAACAGGTAGTTATTTTTTCTTTAGGTAAATAATTCTATAACAATTACAATTTGCAAAAGCTCTATTTAATTCAGAATCTTCCTGTGTTTTTGCTATGTGTTATTTAGGTTGGCTTTTTGATGACTGACTGGGACGTTGACTGAACCATCTAACGGAGTTGCTTGAACGACTTGTCGCTGTATCTGGATGCCTCACTCTCTACTTTAATATGTAGATATTTTTTCTTTAGTAAAATAATTCTATAACCACTACAACTTGCAAAAGCTCTATTTAAATCAGAATCTTCCTGTTTTTTAATTTTTTATGTGTTGTTCAGGTTGGCTGTTTGATGACTGACTGGGACGTTGACTGAACCATCTAACGGAGTTGCTTGGATCGACATGTCGCTGTATCTTTATGCCTCACTCTACTTCAACAGGTAGATATTTTGTCTTTAGTTAAACAATTCTGTAACATTTACAAATTGCAAAAGCTCTATTTAATTCAGAATCTTCCTGTGTTTTTGTTCTTATGTGTTATTCAGGTTGGCTTTTTGATGACTGACTGGGACGTTGACTGAACCATCTAACGGAGTTGCTCTGAATGACCTGTCGCTGTATGTGGGTGCCTCACTCTACTTCAACAGGTAGTTATTTTTTCTTTAGTTAATTAATCCTATAACAATTACAATTTGCAAAAGCTCTATTTAATTCAGAAACTTCCTGTGTTTGGTTTTGTTATGTGTTATTCAGGTTGGCTTTTTGATGACTGACGGGGTAGTTGACTGAACCATCTAACGGAGTTGCTGGGATCAACCTGTCGCTGTATCTGGATGCCTCACTCTACTTCAACAGGTAGTTATTTTTTCTTTAGTTAAATAATTCTATAAGAATTACAATTTGCAAAAGCTCTATTTAATTCAGAATCTTCCTGTGTTTTTTTTGTTATGTGTTATTTAGGTTGGCTTTTTTATGACTGACTGGGACGTTGACTGAACCATCTAACGGAGTTGCTTGAATGACTTGTCGCTGTAGCTGGATGCCTCACTCTACTTCAACAGGTAGTTATTTTTTCTTTAGTTAAATAATTCTCTAACAATTACAATTTGCAAAAGCTCTATTTAATTCAAAAACTTCCTGTGTTTCTTTTTTGTTATGTGTTACTCAGGTTGGCTCTTTGATGACTGACGGGGTAGTTGACTGAACCATCTAACGGAGTTGCTGGGATCAACCTGTCGCTGTATCTGGATGCCTCACTCTACTTCAATATGTAGATATTTTTTATTTAGTTAATTAATCCTATAACAATGACAATTTGCAAAAGCTCTATTTAATTCAGAAACTTCCTGTGTTTGTTTTTTGTTATGTGTTATTCAGGTTGGCTGTTTGATGACTGACGGGGTAGTTGACTGAACCATCTAACGGAGTTGCTGGGATTGTCCTGTCGCAGTATCTGGATGCCTCACTCTACTCCAACAGGTAGTTATTTTTTCTTTAGTTAATTAATCCTATAACAATTACAATTTGCAAAAGCTCTATTTAATTCCGAAACTTCCTGTGTTTGTTTTTTGTTATGTGTTATTCAGGTTGGCTCTTTGATGACTGAGGGGGTAGTTGACTGAACCATCTAACGGAGTTGCTGGGATCAACCTGTCGCTGTATCTGGATGCCTCACTCTACTTCAATATGTAGATATTTTTTCTTTAGTTAAATAATTCTATAACATTTACAATTTGCAAAAGCTGTATTTAATTCAGAATCTTCCTGTTTTTGTTGTTATGTGTTATTCAGATTGGTGTTTGATGACTGACTGGGACGTTGACTGAACCATCTAACGGAGTTGCTGGGAATGACTTGTCGCTGTATCTGGATGCCTCACTCTCTACTTCAATATGTAGATATTTTTCCTTTAGTAAACTAATTCTATAACCTTTACAATTTGCAAAAGCTCTATTTAATTCAGAATCTTCCTTTTTTTTATGTGTTATTTAGGTTTCCTGTTTGATGATTGACTGGGACGTTGACTGAACCATCTAACGGAGTTGCTTGGATCGACATGTCGCTGTATCTGGATGCCTCACTCTACTTCAACAGGTAGATATTTTGTCTTTAGTTAAACAATTCTGTAACATTTACAATTTGCAAAAGCTCCATTTAATTTTGAATCTTCCTGTGTTTTTGTTCTTATGTGTTATTCAGGTTGGCTTTTTGATGACTGACTGGGATGTTGACTGAACCATGTAACGGAGTTGCTGGGATCGACCTGTCACTTTATCTGGATGCCTCACTCACTCTACTTCATCAAGTAGGTTTTTTTTCTTTTATTTTTATTAAGAGGAAAGACATCACTAGGAATTAAACATAATCTCTAAAGGTATGCCATTTTGTTCATAATTCTTTCAACCAAACTTGCACCTCCAACCCTGTTACTGTGTTCGCGGCTTTGCAAACTAACCTTAATCTACTATCCTCATTTCTAGCTTGCTTGCTTACTCACATCGCAATTTACCATCTATAACTTCGCACCATCGGCACCGATCACAGGGTCATATGTAACAACCACCCACACCATTTACTGCACCTAATATAATTCCAAACTAAAATGAAAAAAACTGTCTTTCGAAATGCGATGTCTGATTGTATGTATTTGTCTTTTTTGTGTTTACCGAAATGATGAAATGTGGAACCATCTGCCTATGGGAGGCTGTTTGATGACTGACGGGAACGTTGACTGAACCATCTAACTGTGTTGCTCTGAACGACTTATCGCAGTATCTGGATGCCTCACTCTACTTCAACAGGTAGTTATATTTTCTTTAGTTAAACAATTCTAAAACTTTTACATTTTGCAAAAGCTCTATTTAATTCAGAATCTTCCTGTGTTTTTTTTGTTATGTGTTATTCAGGTTGGCTGTTTGATGACTGACTGGGAGGTTGACTGAACCATCTAACGGAGTTGCTTGGATTGACGTGTCGCTGTATCTGGATGCCTCACTCTACTTCAACAGGTAGATATGTTTTCTTTAGTTAAATAGTTCTATAACAATTACAATTTGCAAAAGCTCTATTTAATTCAAAAACTTCCTGTGTTTGGTTTTGTTATCTGTTATTCAGGTTGGCTTTTTGATGACTGACGGGGTAGTTGACTGAACCATCTAACGGAGTTGCTGGGATCAACCTGTCGCTGTATCTGGATGCCTCACTCTACTTCAATATGTAGATATTTTTTCTTTAGTAAAATAATTCTATAACCTTTACAATTTGCAAAAGCTCTATTTAATTCAGAATCTTCCTGTGTTTTTTTTGTTATGTGTTATTTAGGTTGGCTTTTTTATGACTGACTGGGACGTTGACTGAACCATCTAACGGAGTTGCTTGAATGACTTGTCGCTGTAGCTGGATGCCTCACTCTACTTCAACAGGTAGTTATTTTTTCTTTAGTTAAATAATTCTCTAACAATTACAATTTGCAAAAGCTCTATTTAATTCAAAAACTTCCTGTGTTTCTTTTTTGTTATGTGTTACTCAGGTTGGCTCTTTGATGACTGACGGGGTAGTTGACTGAACCATCTAACGGAGTTGCTGGGATCAACCTGTCGCTGTATCTGGATGCCTCACTCTACTTCAATATGTAGATATTTTTTATTTAGTTAATTAATCCTATAACAATGACAATTTGCAAAAGCTCTATTTAATTCAGAAACTTCCTGTGTTTGTTTTTTGTTATGTGTTATTCAGGTTGGCTGTTTGATGACTGACGGGGTAGTTGACTGAACCATCTAACGGAGTTGCTGGGATTGTCCTGTCGCAGTATCTGGATGCCTCACTCTACTCCAACAGGTAGTTATTTTTTCTTTAGTTAATTAATCCTATAACAATTACAATTTGCAAAAGCTCTATTTAATTCCGAAACTTCCTGTGTTTGTTTTTTGTTATGTGTTATTCAGGTTGGCTCTTTGATGACTGAGGGGGTAGTTGACTGAACCATCTAACGGAGTTGCTGGGATCAACCTGTCGCTGTATCTGGATGCCTCACTCTACTTCAATATGTAGATATTTTTTCTTTAGTTAAATAATTCTATAACATTTACAATTTGCAAAAGCTGTATTTAATTCAGAATCTTCCTGTTTTTGTTGTTATGTGTTATTCAGATTGGTGTTTGATGACTGACTGGGACGTTGACTGAACCATCTAACGGAGTTGCTGGGAATGACTTGTCGCTGTATCTGGATGCCTCACTCTCTACTTCAATATGTAGATATTTTTCCTTTAGTAAACTAATTCTATAACCTTTACAATTTGCAAAAGCTCTATTTAATTCAGAATCTTCCTTTTTTTTTATGTGTTATTTAGGTTTCCTGTTTGATGATTGACTGGGACGTTGACTGAACCATCTAACGGAGTTGCTTGGATCGACATGTCGCTGTATCTGGATGCCTCACTCTACTTCAACAGGTAGATATTTTGTCTTTAGTTAAACAATTCTGTAACATTTACAATTTGCAAAAGCTCCATTTAATTTTGAATCTTCCTGTGTTTTTGTTCTTATGTGTTATTCAGGTTGGCTTTTTGATGACTGACTGGGATGTTGACTGAACCATGTAACGGAGTTGCTGGGATCGACCTGTCACTTTATCTGGATGCCTCACTCACTCTACTTCATCAAGTAGGTTTTTTTTCTTTTATTTTTATTAAGAGGAAAGACATCACTAGGAATTAAACATAATCTCTAAAGGTATGCCATTTTGTTCATAATTCTTTCAACCAAACTTGCACCTCCAACCCTGTTACTGTGTTCGCGGCTTTGCAAACTAACCTTAATCTACTATCCTCATTTCTAGCTTGCTTGCTTACTCACATCGCAATTTACCATCTATAACTTCGCACCATCGGCACCGATCACAGGGTCATATGTAACAACCACCCACACCATTTACTGCACCTAATATAATTCCAAACTAAAATGAAAAAAACTGTCTTTCGAAATGCGATGTCTGATTGTATGTATTTGTCTTTTTTGTGTTTACCGAAATGATGAAATGTGGAACCATCTGCCTATGGGAGGCTGTTTGATGACTGACGGGAACGTTGACTGAACCATCTAACTGTGTTGCTCTGAACGACTTATCGCAGTATCTGGATGCCTCACTCTACTTCAACAGGTAGTTATATTTTCTTTAGTTAAACAATTCTAAAACTTTTACATTTTGCAAAAGCTCTATTTAATTCAGAATCTTCCTGTGTTTTTTTTGTTATGTGTTATTCAGGTTGGCTGTTTGATGACTGACTGGGAGGTTGACTGAACCATCTAACGGAGTTGCTTGGATTGACGTGTCGCTGTATCTGGATGCCTCACTCTACTTCAACAGGTAGATATGTTTTCTTTAGTTAAATAATTCTATAACAATTACAATTTGCAAAAGCTCTATTTAATTCAAAAACTTCCTGTGTTTGGTTTTGTTATCTGTTATTCAGGTTGGCTTTTTGATGACTGACGGGGTAGTTGACTGAACCATCTAACGGAGTTGCTGGGATCAACCTGTCGCTGTATCTGGATGCCTCACTCTACTTCAATATGTAGATATTTTTTCTTTAGTAAAATAATTCTATAACCTTTACAATTTGCAAAAGCTCTATTTAATTCAGAATCTTCCTGTTTTGTTTTTTTTATGTGTTATTCAGGTTGGCTGTTTGATGACTGACTGGGACGTTGACTGAACCATCTAACGGAGTTGTTTGGATTGACGTGTCGCTGTATCTGGATGCCTCACTCTACTTCAACAGGTAGATATTTTGTCTTTAGTTAAACAATTCTGTAACATTTACAATTTGCAAAAGCTCCATTTAATTTTGAATCTTCCTGTGTTTTTGTTCTTATGTGTTATTCAGGTTGGCTTTTTGATGACTGACTGGGATGTTGACTGAACCATCTAACGGAGTTGCTCTGAACGACCTGTCACTGTATGTGGATGCCTCACTCTACTTCAACAGGTAGTTATTTTTTCTTCTGTTAAACAATTCTATAACAATTACAATTTGCAAAAGCTCTATTTAATTCAGAAACTTCCTGTGTTTGGTTTTGTTATGTGTTATTCAGGTTGGCTTTTTGATGACTGACGGGGTAGTTGACTGAACCATCTAACGGAGTTGCTCGGATCAACCTGTCGCTGTATCTGGATGCCTCACTCTACTTCAACAGGTAGTTATTTTTTCTTTAGTTAAATAATTCTATAACAATTACAATTTGCAAAAGCTCTATTTAATTTAGAAACTTCCTGTGTTTGGTTTTGTTATGTGTTATTCAGGTTAGCTCTTTGATGACTGACGGGGTAGTTGACTGGACCATCTAACGGAGTTGCTGGGATCAACCTGTCACTGTATCTGGATGCCTCACTCTACTTCAATATGTAGATATTTTTTCTTTAGTTTAATAATTCTATAACCTTTACAATTTGCAAAAGCTCTATTTAATTCAGAAACATCCTGTGTTTGTTTTTTGTTATGTGTTATTCAGGTTGGCTCTTTGATGACTGACGGGGTAGTTGACTGGACCATCTAACGGAGTTGCTGGGATCAACCTGTCGCTGTATCTGGATGCCTCACTCTAATTCAATATGTAGATATTTTTTCTTTAGTTAAATAATTCTATAACCTTTACAATTTGCAAAAGCTTTATTTAATTCAGAATCTTCCTGTTTTTTTTTGTTATGTGTTATTCAGGTTGGCTGTTTGATGACTGACTGGGACGTTGACTGAACTATCTAACGGAGTTGCTGGGAACGACCTGTCGCTGTATCTGGATGCCTCACTCTAATTCAACAGGTAGATATTTTTTCTTTAGTTAAAAAATTCGGTAACAATAACAATTTGCAAAAGCTCTGTTTAATTCAGAATCTTCCTGTGTTTAGTTTTTGTTATGTGTTATTCAGGTTGGCTGTTTGATGAATGATGGGACGTTGACTGAACCATCTAACAGAGTTGCTGGGATCGACCTGTCGCAGTATCTGGATGCCTCACTCTACTTCAAAATGTAGATATTTTTTCTTTAGTTAATTAATCCTATAACAATTACAATTTGCAAAAGCTCTATTTAATTCAGAAACTTCCTGTGTTTGTTTTTTGTTATGTGTTATTCAGGTTGGCTCTTTGATGACTGACGGGGTAGTTGACTGAACCATCTAACGGAGTTGCTGGGATTGTCCTGTCGCAGTATCTGGATGCCTAACTCTACTCCAACAGATAGTTATTTTTTCTTCAGTTAATTAATCCTATAACAATTACAATTTGCAAAGCTCTATTTAATTCAGAAACTTCCTGTGTTTGTTTTTTGTTATGTGTTATTCAGGTTGGCTCTTTGATGACTGACGGGGTAGTTGACTGAACCATCTAACGGAGTTGCTGGGATTGTCCTGTCGCAGTATCTGGATGCCTCACTCTCTACTTCAATATGTAGATATTTTTCCTTTAGTAAACTAATTCTATAACCTTTAAAATTTGCTAAAAGCTCTATTTAACTCAGAATCTTCCTGTTTTTTTTTATGTGTTATTTAGGTTTGCTGTTTGATGACTGACTGGGACGTTGACTGAACCATCTAACGAAGTTGCTTGGATCGACATGTCGCTGTATGTGGATGCCTCACTCTACTTCAACAGGTAGTTATTTTTTCTTCTGTTAAACAATTCTATAACAATTACAATTTGCAAAAGCTCTATTTAATTCAGATGCTTCCTGTGTTTGGTTTTGTTATGTGTTATTCAGGTTGGCTTTTTGATGACTGACGGGGTAGTTGACTGAACCATCTAACGGAGTTGCTGGGAATGACTTGTCGCTGTATCTGGATGCCTCACTCTCTACTTCAATATGTAGATATTTTTTCTTTAGTAAAATAATTCTATAACCACTACAATTTGCAAAAGCTCTATTTAATTCAGAATCTTCCTGTGTTTTTGTTCTTATGTGTTATTCAGGTTGGCTTTTTGATGACTGACTGGGACGTTGACTGAACCATCTAACGGAGTTGCTCTGAACGACCTGTCGCTGTATGTGGATGCCTCACTCTACTTCAACAGGTAGTTTTTTTCTTCTGTTGAACAATTCTATAACAATTACAATTTGCAAAAGCTCTATTTAATTCAGAAACTTCCTGTGTTTTTGTTCTTATGTGTTATTCAGGTTGGCTCTTTGATGACTGACGGGGTAGTTGGCTGAACCATCTAACGGAGTTGCTTGGATCGACATGTCGCTGTATCTGGATGCCTCACTCTCTACTTCAATATGTAGATATTTTTTCTTTAGTAAAACAATTCTATAACCACTACAACTTGCAAAAGCTCTATTTAATTCAGAATCTTCCTGTGTTTTTGTTCTTATGTGTTATTCAGGTTGGCTTTTTGATGACTGACTGGGACGTTGACTGAACCATCTAACGGAGTTGCTTGATTGACTTGTCGCTGTATCTGGATGCCTCACTCTACTTCAACAGGTAGTTATTTTTTCTTTAGGTAAATAATTCTATAACAATTACAATTTGCAAAAGCTCTATTTTATTCAGAAACTTCCTGTGTTTGTTTTTTGTTATGTTTTGTTCAGGTTGGCTCTTTGATGACTGACGGGGTAGTTGACTGAACCATCTAACGGAGTTGCTGGGATCAACCTGTCGCTGTATCTGGATGCCTCACTCTCTACTTCAATATGTAGATATTTTTTCTACAGTAAAATAATTCATAACCACTACAATTTGCAAAAGCTCTATTTAATTCAGAATCTTCCTGTTTTTTACTATTTTATGTGTTATTCAGGTTGGCTGTTTGATGACTGACTGGGACGTTGACTGAACCATCTAACGGAGTTGCTCTGAGCGACCTGTCGCAGTATCTGGATGCCTCACTCTCTACTTCAATGTGTAGATATTTTTTCTTTAGTTAAATAATTCTATAACCACTACAATTTGCAAAAGCTCTATTTAATTCAGAATCTTCCTGTTTTTTTATTTTTTATGTGTTATTCAGGTTGGCTGTTTGATGACTGACTGGGATGTTGACTGAGCCATCTAACGGAGTTGCTTTGAACGACCTGTCGCTGTATCTGGATGCCTCACTCTACTCCAACAGGTAGTTATTTTTTCCTTAGTTAAATAATTCTATAATATTTACAATTTGCAAAAGCTTTAACTAACTCAGAATCTTCCTGTGCTTAGTTTTTGTTATGTGTTGTTCAGGTTGGCTGTTAGATTTCTGATGGGACGTTGACTGAACCATCTAACGGAGTTGCTGGGATCGACCTGTCGCAGTATCTGGATGCCTCACTCTACATCAACAGGTAGATATTTTTTCTTTAGTTAAATATTTATATATCATTTACATGTTGCAAAAGCTCTATTTAATTCAGAATCTTCCTGTGTTTAGTTTTAGTTGTATGTTATTCAGGTTGACTGTTTGATGACTTACTGGGACGTTGACTGAACCATCTAACGGAGTTGCTGGGATCGACATGTCGCAGTATCTGGATGCATCACTTTACATCAACAGGTAGATATTTTTTCTCTAGTTAAATAATTCTATAACAATTACAATTTGAAATAGCTCTATTTAAATCAGAAACCTGTGTTTATTTTTTGTTACGTGTTATTCAGATTGGTTCTTTGATAACTGACAGGGACGTTGGCTGAACCATATGACGGAGTTGCTGGTATCAACTTGTCACTGTATCTGGATGCCTCGAACGTTGACTGAACCATCTAACGGAGTTGCTTGGATCGACATGTCACTGTATCTGGATGCCTCACTCTACTTCAACAGGTAGATATTTTGTCTTTAGTTAAACAATTCTGTAACATTTACAATTTGCAAAAGCTCCATTTAATTTTGACTCTTCCTGTGTTTTTGTTCTTATGTGTTATTCAGGTTTGCTTTTTGATGACTGACTGGGATGTTGACTGAACCATCTAACGGAGTTGCTCTGAACGACCTGTCGCTGTATGTGGATGTCTCACTATACTTCAACAGGTAGTTATTTTTTCTTCTGTTAAACAATTCTATAACAATTACAATTTGCAAAAGCTCTATTTAATTCAGAATCTTCCTGTGTTTAGTTTTTGTTATGTGTTATTCAGGTTGGCTGTTTGATGACTGAAGGGACGTTGACTGAACCATCTAACGGAGTTGCTGGGATCGACAAGTCGCAGGATCTGGATGCCTCACTCTACTTCAACAGGTAGATCTTTTTTCTTTAGTTAAATAATTATTTAACATTTACATGTTGCTAAAGCTCTATTTAATTCAGAATCTCCCTGTGTTTACTTTTAGTTGTATGTTATTCAGGTTGGCTGTTTGATGACAAAGGGACGTTGACTGAACCATCTATTGGAGTTGCTTGGATCAACCTGTCGCAGTATCTGGATGCCTCACTCTACATCAACAGGTATATATATTTTTTATTAAGTTAAATAATTATTTAACATTTACATGTTGCAAAAGCTCTATTTAATTCAGAACTTCCTGTGTTTAGTTTTAGTTGTATGTTATTCAGGTTGGCTGTTTGATGACTATGAAGTTGCTGGGATCGACCTGTCGCAGGATCTGGATGCCTCACTCTACTTCAACAGGTAGATATTTTGTCTTTAGTTAAATAATTCTATAACATTTACATGTTGCAAAAGCTCTATTTAATTCAGAATTTTCCTGTGTTTCCTTTGTTATGTGTTATTCAGGTTGGCTTTTTGATGACTGACTGGGACGTTGACTGAACCATCTAACGGAGTTGCTTGGAACGACCTGTCGCTGTGTCTGGATGCCTCACTCTAATTCAACAGGTAGAGTTGATTGGATCGACTTGCCGCAGTGTCTAGATGCCTCAGTCTAATTCAACAGTTAGATATTTTTTCTTTAGTTAGAAAATTCTTTAACAATTACAATTTGCAAAAAACTTTTTTAATTCAGAATCTCCCTGTGTTTACTTTTAGTTGTATGTTATTCAGGTTGGCTGTTTGATGACGAAGGGACGTAGTTGCTACGAACGACCTGTCGTAGTATCTGGATGCCTCACTCTAATTCAACAGGTATATATATTTTTTATTTAGTTAAATAATTATTTAACATTTACATGCTGCAAAAGCTCTATTTAGTTCAGAATCTTCCTGTGTTTAGCTTTAGTTGTATGTTATTCAGGTTGGCTGTTTGATGAATGATGGGACGTTGACTGAACCATCTAACGGAGTTGCTGGGATCGACCTGTTCAGTATCTGGATGCCTCACTCTACTTCAACAGGTAGATATTTTTTCTTTAGTTAAATAATTTTATAAAATTTACTTGTTGCAAAAGCTCTATTTAATTCAGAAACTTCATGTGTTTTTAGTTGTATGTTATTCAGGTTGGCTGTTGGATGACTGAAGGGACGTTGACTGAACCATCTAACGGAGTTGGTGGGATCAACTTGTCGCTGTATCTGGATGCCTCACTCTAATTCAACAGGTAGATATTTATTCTTTAGTTAAAAAATTCCAAAACAATTACAATTTGCAAAAGCTCTATTTAATTCAGAAACTTCCTGTGTTTATTTTTTGTCATGTGTTATTCAGGTTGGCTTTTTGATGACTGACGGGGTAGTTGACTGAACCATCTAACGGAGTTGCTGGGATCAACTTGTCACTGTATCTGGATGCCTCACTCTACTTCAACAGGTAGATATTTTGTCTTTAGTTACAAAATTCAATAACATTTACATGTTGCAAAAGTTCTATTTAATTCAGAATCTTCCTGTGTTTAGTTTTAGTTGTATGTTATTCAGGTTGACTGTTTGATGACTTACTGGGACGTTGACTGAACCATCTAACGGAGTTGCTGGAAACGACCTGTCGCTGTATCTGGATGCCTCACTCTACTTCAACAGGTAGATATTTTTTCTTTAGTTAAATAATTCTATAACGTTTACAATTTGCAAAAGCTTGATTAAATTCAGAATCTTCCTGTGCTTAGTTGTTGTTATGTGTTGTTCAGGTTTGCTGTTTGATGACTGATGGGACGTTGACTGAACCATCTGACGGAGTTGCTGGGATCGACCTGTAGCAGTATCTGGATGCCTCACTCTAAATCAACAGTTTTATATTTTTTCTTTAGTTAAATAATTATTTAACATTTACATGTTGCAAAAGCTCTTATTAATTCAGAATCTTCCTTTGTTTAGTTTTAGTTGTATGTTATTCAGGTTGGCTGTTTGATGACTGAAGGGACGTTGACTGAACCATCTAACGGAGTTGCTGGGATCGACAAGTCGCAGGATCTGGATGCCTCACTCTACTTCAACAGGTAGATCTTTTTTCTTTAGTTAAATAATTATTTAACATTTACATGTTGCTAAAGCTCTATTTAATTCAGAATCTCCCTGTGTTTACTTTTAGTTGTATGTTATTCAGGTTGGCTGTTTGATGACAAAGGGACGTTGACTGAACCATCTATTGGAGTTGCTTGGATCAACCTGTCGCAGTATCTGTATGCCTCACTCTACATCAACAGGTATATATATTTTTTATTAAGTTAAATAATTATTTAACATTTACATGTTGCAAAAGCTCTATTTAATTCAGAACTTCCTGTGTTTAGTTTTAGTTGTATGTTATTCAGGTTGGCTGTTTGATGACTATGAAGTTGCTGGGATCGACCTGTCGCAGGATCTGGATGCCTCACTCTACTTCAACAGGTAGATATTTTGTCTTTAGTTAAATAATTCTATAACATTTACATGTTGCAAAAGCTCTATTTAATTCAGAATTTTCCTGTGTTTCCTTTGTTATGTGTTATTCAGGTTGGCTTTTTGATGACTGACTGGGACGTTGACTGAACCATCTAACGGAGTTGCTTGGAACGACCTGTCGCTGTGTCTGGATGCCTCACTCTAATTCAACAGGTAGAGTTGCTTGGATCGACTTGCCGCAGTGTCTAGATGCCTCAATCTAATTCAACAGTTAGATATTTTTTCTTTAGTTAGAAAATTCTTTAACAATTACAATTTGCAAAAAACTTTTTTAATTCAGAATCTCCCTGTGTTTACTTTTAGTTGTATGTTATTCAGGTTGGCTGTTTGATGACGAAGGGACGTAGTTGCTACGAACGACCTGTCGTAGTATCTGGATGCCTCACTCTAATTCAACAGGTATATATATTTTTTATTTAGTTAAATAATTATTTAACATTTACATGTTGCAAAAGCTCTATTTAGTTCAGAATCTTCCTGTGTTTAGTTTTAGTTGTATGTTATTCAGGTTGGCTGTTTGATGACTGAAGGGATGTTGACTGAACCATGTAACGGAGTTGCTGGGATCGACATGTCCCAGGATCTGGATGCCTCACTCTACTTCAACAGGTAGATATTTTGTCTTTCGATAATATTTCTATAACATTTACATGTTGCAAAAGCTCTATTTAATTCAGAATCTTCCTGTGTTTAGTTTTAGTTGTATGTTATTTAGGTTGGCTATTTGATGACTGACTGGGACGTTGACTGAACCATCGAACGGAGTTGCTGGGATCGACGTTTCGCAGTATCTGGATGCCTCACTCTACATCAACAGGTAGATATTTTTTTGTAGTTAAATAATTCTATAAAATTAAAATTTGCAATAGCTCTATTTAAATCAGAAACTTCCTGTGTTTATTTTTTGTTACGTGTTGTTCAGGTTGGCTCTTTGATAACTGATGGGCACGTTGACTGAACCATCTAACGGAGTTGCTGGGATCAACTTATCACTATATCTGGATGCCTGACTCTACTTCAACAGGTAGATATTTATTCTTTAGTTAAATAATTCTATAAAAATTACAATTTGCAAAAGCTCTATTTAATTCAGGATTTTCCTGTGTTTTTTTTGGTTCTGTGTTATTCAGGTTGGCTCTTTGATGACTGACGGGGACGTTGACTGAACCATCTAACGGAGTTGGTGGGATCTACTTGTCACTGTATCTGGATACCTCACTCTACTTCAATATGTACATAGTTATTCGATAGTTAAAAAATTCCATAACAATTACACTCTGCAAAAGTTCTATTTAATTCAGAAACTTCCTGTGTTTATTTTTTGTCTTGTGTTATTCAGGTATGCTGTTTGATGACTGACTGGGACGTTGACTGAACCATCTAACGGAGTTGCTGGGAATGACCTTTCACTGTATCTGGATGCCTCACTCTACATCAACAGGTAGATATTCTTTCTTTAGTTAATTAATTCTATAACATTTACAATTTGCAAAAGCTCTATTTAATTCAAAATCTTCCTGTTTTTTTTGTTATGTGTTATTCAGGTTGGTGTTTGATGACTGACTGGGATGTTGCTGAACCATGTAACGGAGTTGCTGGGATCGACTTGTCACTTTATCTGGATGCCTCACTCACTCTACTTCATCAAGTAGGTTTTTTTCTTTTATTTTTATTAAGAGGATAGACATTACTAGGAATTTAACATAATCTCTAAAGGTATGCCATTTTGTTCATAATTCTTTCAACCAAACTTGCACCTCCAACCCAGGTACTGCGTTCGCAGCTTTGCAAACTAACCTAAATCTGCTATGCTCATTTCTAGCTTGCTTACTCACATCGCAATTTATCATCTATAATTTCGCACCATCCGCACCAATCACAGGGTCATATGCAACAACCACCCACACCATTTATTGCACCTAATATAATTCCAAACTAAAATGAAAAAACTGTCTTTCGAAATGCGTTGTCTGAGTGTATGTATTTGTCTTTTTTGTGCTTACCGCAATGATGAAACGTGGAACCATCTGCCTATCGAAGGCTGTTTGATGACTGCGGGGACGTTGCCTGAACCATCTAACGGAGTTGCTCTGAACGACCTGTCGCTGTATCTGGATGCCTAACTCTACTTCAACAGGTAGTTATTTTTTCTTTATTTAAATAATTCTAGAACAATTACGATTTGCAAAAGATCTATTTAATTCAGAAACTTCCTGTGTTTGTTTTTTGTTATGTGTTATTCAGGTTTGCTCTTTGATGACTGAAGGGGTAGTTGACTGAACATCTAACGGAGTTGCTGGGATTTGCCTGTCGCTGTATCTGGATGCCTCACTCTCTACTTCAATATATATATATTTTCTTTAGTTAAATAATTCTATAACATTTACATTTTGAAAAAGCTGTATTTAATTCAGAATCTTCCTGTGTTTAGTTTTAGTTGTATGTTATTCAGGTTGGCTGTTTGATGACGAAGGGACGTAGTTGCTAGGAACGACCTGTCGTAGTATCTGGATGCCTCACTCTAATTCAACAGGTATATATATTTTTTATTTAGTTAAATAATTATTTAACATTTACATGCTGCAAAAGCTCTATTTAGTTCAGAATCTTCCTGTGTTTAGCTTTAGTTGTATGTTATTCAGGTTGGCTGTTTGATGACTGAAGGGACGTTGACTGAACCATGTAACGGAGTTGCTGGGATCGACATGTCGCAGTATCTGGATGCCTCACTTTACATCAACAGGTAGATATTTTTTCTGTAGTTAAATAATTCTATAACAATTACAATTTGAAATAGCTCTATTTAAGTCAGAAACCTCCTGTGTTTATTTTTTGTTACATGTTATTCAGATTGGCTCTTTGATAACTGACAGGGACGTTGGCTGAACCATCTGACAGAGTTGCTGGGATCAACTTGTCACTGTATCTGGATGCCTCACTCTACTTCAACTGGTAGATATTTATCCTTTAGTTAAATAATTCTATAACATTTACATTTTGCAAAAGCTCTATTTAATTCAGAAACTTCCTGTGTTTTGTTTTTTGTTAAGTGTTATTCAGGTTGACTTTTTGATGACTGACGGGGACGTTGACTGAACCATCTAACGGAGTTGGTGGGATCAACTTGTCACTGTATCTGGATGCCTCACTCTACTTCAACAGGTAGATATTTTTTCTTTAGTTAAAAAATTCTATAACCTTTACAATTTGCAAAAGCTCTATTTAATTCAGAAACTTTTGTTTTTGTTTTTTGTCATGTGTTATTCAGGTTGGCTGTTTGATGATTGACTGGGATGTTGACTGAATCATTTAACGGAGTTGCTGGGATTGACGTGTCGCTGGATCTGGATGCCACTCTCTACTTCAACAGGTAGATATTTTTTCTGTAGTTAAATAAGTCTATAACATTTACAATTTGCAAAAGCTCTATTTAATTCAGAAACTTCCTATGTTTACTTTTTGTCATGTGTTATTCAGTTTGGCTGTTTGAAGACAGACGGAGACAGTTTGCAAAAGCTCTATTTAATTCAGAATCTTCCTGTGTTTTTTGTTATTTGTTATTCAGGTTGGCTGTTTGAAGAATGACGGAGACATTGACTGAACCATCTTACAGAGTTGCTTGGATCGATCTGTGGCTTTATATGGATGCCTCACTCTAATTCAACAAGTAGATATTTTTTTCTTTATTTAAAAAATTCTGTAACAATTACAATTTGCAAAAGCTCTATTTAATTCAGAATCTTCCTGTATTTTTGTTATGTGTTATTTAGTTTGGCTACTTGATGACTGACTGGAACATTGCATGAACCATCTAACGGAGTTGCTGGGATCAACCTGTCACTGTATCTGGATGCCTCACTCTCTACTTCGATATGTAGATATTTTTTCTTTAGTCAAATAATTCTATAACCTTTACAATTTGTAAAAGCTCTATTTAATTCAGAATCTTCCTGTGTTTTTTTGTTATGTGTTATTCAGGTTGGCTATTTGATGACTGCCTGGGTCGTTGACTGAACCATCTAATGGAGTAGTTGGGAATGACGAGCCACTGTATGTGGATGCCTTTCTCTAATTCAACAGGTAATAATATTTTCTTTAGTAAAAAAATTCTGTAACATTTACATGTTGCAAAAGCTTTATTTAATTCAAAATCTTCCTGTGCTTAGTTTTAGTTGTATGTTATTCAGGTTGGCTGTTTCATGAATGATGGGACGTTGACTGAACCATCTAACGGAGTTGCTTGGATCGACATGTCGCAGTATCTGGATGTCTCACTCTACTTCAACAGGTAGATATTTTTTCTTTAGTTAAATAATTCTGTAACAATTACAATTTGCAAAAGCTCTATTTAATTCAGAAACTTCCTGTGTTTAGTTTTTGTCATGTGTTATTCAGGTTAGCTGTTTCTTGAATGATGGGACGTTGACTGAACCATCTAATGGAGTTGCTTGGATCGACCTGTTGCATTATCTGGATGCCTCACTCTAATTCAACAGGTAGATATTTTTTCTTTAGTTAAATAATTCTGTAACAATTACAATTTGCAAAAGCTCTATTTAATTCAGAATCTTCCTGTGCCTAGTTTTAGTTGTATGTTATTCAGTTTGGCTGTTTCATGAATGATGGGATGTTGACTGACCCATCTAACGGAGTTGCTTGGATCGACATGTCGCAGTATCTGGATGCCTCACTCTACTTCAACAGGTAGATATTTTTTCTTTAGTTAAATAATTCTGTAACAATTACAATTTGCAAAAGCTCTGTTTAATTCAGAATCTTCCTGGTTTTTTTTGCTATGTGTTATTCAGGTTGGTGTTTGATGACTGACTGGGCTATGACTGAACCATGTAACGGAGTTGCTGGGATCGACCTGTCACTTTATCTGGATGCCTCACTCACTCTACTTCATCAAGTAGGTTTTTTTCTTTTATTTTTATGAAGAGGAAAGACATCACTAGGAATTTAACATAATCTCTAAAGGTATGCCATTTTGTTCATAATTCTTTCAACCAAACTTGCACCTCCAACCCAGTAACTGCGTTCGCGGCTTTGCAGACTAACCTTAATCTACTATGCTCATTTCTAGCTTGCTTGCTTACTCACATCGCAATTTACCATCTATAACTTCGCACCATCGGCACCGATCACAGGGTCATATGTAACAACCACCCAAACCATTTACTGCACCTAATATAATTCCAAACTAAAATGAAAAAAATTGTCTTTCGAAATGCGTTGTCTGATTGTATGTATTAGTCTTTTTTGTGTTTACCGCAATGATGAAATGTGGAACCATCTGCTTATGGGAGGCTGTTTGATGACTGACGGGGACGTTGACTGAACCATCTAACAGAGTTGCTTTGAACGACCTGTCGCAGTATCTGGATGCCTCACTCTAATCCAACAGGTAGTTATTTTTCTTTAGTTAAATAATTCTATAACATTTACAATTTGCAAAAGCTCTATTTAATTCAGAAACTTTCTTTGTTTCTTTTTTGTTAAGTGTTACTCAGGTTGGCTCTTTGATGACTGACTGGGACGTTGACTGAACCATCTAACGGAGTTGCTGGGAACGACCTGTCGCTGTATCTGGATGCCTCACTCTAATTCAACAGGTGGATGTTTTTTCTTTAGTTAAAAGATTCTATAACATTTACATTTGCAAAAGCTCTATTAAATTCAGAAGCTTCTTCTGTTTCTTTTTTGTTATGTGTTACTCAGGTTGGCTCTTTGACAACTGACGGGGACGTTGACTGAACCTCCTAACGGAGTTGCTTGGATAGACAAGTCACAGTATCTGGATGCCTCACTCTACTTCAACAGGTGGATAATTTTTCTTTAGTTAAAAAATTCTGTAACATGTACAATTTAAAAAGCTCTATTTAATTCAGAATCTTCCTGTGTTTTTTGTTGTTATGTGTTATTCAGGTTGGCTTTTCGATGACTGACTGGGACGTTGACTGAACCATCTAACGGAGTTGCTCTGAATGACCTCTCGCTGTATCTGGATGCCTCACTCTACTTCAACAGGTAGTTATTTTTTGTTTAGTTAAATAATTCTATAACAATTAAAAATTGCAAAAGCTCTATTTAATTCAGAAACTTCCTGCATTTGTTTTTTGTTATGTGTTATTCAGGTTGGCTCTTTGATGACTGATGGAGTAGTTTACTGAACCATCTAACGGAGTTGCTGGGAACAACCTGTCGCTGTGTCTGGATGCCTCACTCTACTTCAATATGTAGATAATTTTTCTTTAGTTAAATAATTCTATAACCTTTACAATTTGCAAAAGCTCTATTTAATTCAGAATCTTCTTGTTTTTTATTTTTTATTTGTTATTCAGGTTGGGTGTTTGATGACTGACAGGGACGTTGACTGAACCATCTAACGGAGTTGCTCTGAACGACCTGTCGCTGTATCTGGATGCCTCACTTTACTTCAACAGGTAGATATTTATTCTTTAGTTTAATAATTTGATAAAAATTACAATTTGCAAAAGCTATATTTAATTCAGAAACTTCCTGTTTTGTTTTTTTGTCATGTGTTATTCAGGTTGGCTGTTTGATGACTGACTGGGACGTTGACTGAACCATCTAACGGAGTTGCTGGGAATGACCTGTCGCTGTATCTGGATGCCTCACTCTACATCAACAGGTAGATATTTTTTCTTAAGTTAAATAATTCTATAACATTTACAGGTTGCAAAAGCTGTATTTAATTCAGAATCTTCCTTTTTTGTTTATTATGTGTTACTCAGGTTGGCTATTTGATGACTGACTGGGACATTGACTGAAACATCCATCAGAGTTGCTCTGAACGACCTGTCGCTGTATCTGGATGCCTCACTCTACTTCAACAGGTAGTTATTTTTTCATTAGTTAAATAATTCTATAACAATTACAATTTGCAAAAGCTCTGTTTAGTTCAGAAACTTCTTGTGTTTGGTTTTGTTATGTGATATTCAGGTTGGCTCTTTAAAGACTGACGGGGTAGTTGACTGAACCATTTAACTGAGTTGCTGGGATCAACCTGTCGCTGTATCTGGATGCCTCACTCTCTACTTCAATATGTAGATATTTTTTCTTTAGTTAAATAATTCTATAACCTCCACAATTTGCAAAAGCTCTATTGAATTCAGAATCTTCCTTTGTTTCTTTTTTCTTAAGTGTTACTCAGGTTGGCTCTTTGAAGACCGACTGGGTCGTTGACTGAACCACCTAACAGAGTTGCTGGGAACGACCTGTCGCTGTATCTGGATGCCTCACTCTAATTCAATAGGTGAATGGTTTTTTTTAGTTAAATAATTCTATAACATTTACCATTTGGAAAAGCTCTATTTAATTCAAAATCTTCCTGGTTTTTTTTTACGTGTTATTCAGGTTGGCTGTTTCATGACTGACTGGGACGTTGACTGAACCATCTAACGGAGTTGCTCTGAACGACCTGTCGCTGTATCTGGATTCCTCACTCTACTTCAACAGGTAGTTATTTTTTGTTTAGTTAAATAATTCTTTAACAGTTACAATTTGCAAAAGCTCTGTTTGAATCAGAATCTTCCTGTGTTTCTTTTTTGTTATGTGTTATTCAGGTTGGCTGTATGATGAAAGATGGGACGTTGACTGAACCATCTAACGGAGTTGCTGGGATCGACCTGTCGCAGTATCTGTATGCCTCACTGTACTTCAACAGGTAGAAATTTTCTTTTAGTTAAATAATTCTATAACATTTACATGTTGCAAAAGCTCTTTTTAATTCAGAATCTTCTTGTGTTTAGTTTTAGCTGTTTGTTATTCAGGTTGGCTGTTTGTTGACTGAAGGGACGTTGACTGAACCATCTAACGGAGTTGCTGGGATCGACATGTCGCAGTATCTGGATGCCTCATTCTACATTAACAGGTAAATATTTTCCTGTAGTTAAATAATTCTGTTACATTTTCAATTTGCAAAAGCTCTATTTAATTCAGAATCTTCCTGTGTTTTTTGTTGTGTGTTATTCAGGTTGGCTATTTGATGACTGACGGGACGTTGACTGAACCTCCTAACGGAGGTGCTTGGATCGGCATGCCACAGTATCTGGATGCCTCACTCTACATCAACAGGTAGATATTTTTTCTGTAGTTAAATAATTCTAAAACATTTACAATTTGCAATAGCTCTATTTAGTTCAGAAACTTCTTGTGTTTGGTTTTGTTATGTGATATTCAGGTTGGCTCTTTAAAGACTGACGGGGTAGTTGACTGAACCATCTAACGGAGTTGCTGGGATCGACCTGTCGCAGTATCTGTATGCCTCACTGTACTTCAACAGGTAGAAATTTTCTTTTAGTTAAATAATTCTATAACATTTACATGTTGCAAAAGCTCTTTTTAATTCAGAATCTTCTTGGGAGTTGCTGGGATCGACATGTCGCAGTATCTGGATGCCTCATTCTACATTAACAGGTAAATATTTTCCTGTAGTTAAATAATTCTGTTACATTTTCAATTTGCAAAAGCTCTATTTAATTCAGAATCTTCCTGTGTTTTTTGTTGTGTGTTATTCAGGTTGGCTATTTGATGACTGACGGGACGTTGACTGAACCTCCTAACGGAGGTGCTTGGATCGACATGCCGCAGTATCTGGATGCCTCACTCTACATCAACAGGTAGATATTTTTTCTGTAGTTAAATAATTCTAAAACATTTACAATTTGCAATAGCTCTATTTAAATCAGAAACTTCCTGTGTTTATTTTTTGTTACGCGTAATTCAGGTTGTCTACTTGATAACTGACGGGGACGTTGACTGAACCATCTAACGGAGTTGCTGGGATCGACATGTTGCAGTATCTGGATGCCTCACTCTACTTCAACAGGTAGATATTTTTTCTTTAGTTAAAAAATTCTGTAACATTGACAATTTGCAAAAGGTCTATTTTATTCAGAATCTTTCTGTGTTTGTTGTTGTTATGTGTTATTCAGGTTGGTTTTTTTATGACTGACTGGGGCATTGACTGAACCATCTAACGGAGTTGCTGGGATCAACCTGTCACTGTATCTGGATGCCTCAATCTACTTCAACAGGTTGTTATTTTTTCAATAGTTAAATAATTCTATAACAATTACAATTTGAAAAAGCTATATTTAATTCAGTGAATCTTCCTGGGTTTTTTTTATGTGTTATTTAGGTTGGCTGTTTGATGACTGACTGGGACGTTAACTGAACCATCTGACGGAGTTTCTCTGAACGACCTGTCGCTGTATCTGGATGCCTCACTCTACTTCAACAGGTAGTTATTTTTTCTTTAGTTAAATAATTCTACAACAATTACAATTTGCAAAAGCTCTATTTAATTCCGAAACTTCCTGTGTGTGTTTTTTGTTATGTGTTATTCAGGTTGGCTCTTTGATGACTGACGGGGTAGTTGACTGAACCATTTAACGGAGTTGCTGGGATCAACCTGTCGCTGTATCTGGATGCCTCACTCTCTACTTCAATATGTTGATATCTTTCTTTAGTTAAATAATTCTATAACCTTCACAATTTGCAAAAGCTCTATTTAATTCAGAATCTTCCTGTGTTTTTTTTTGTTATGTGTTATTCACGTTGGCTGTTTGATGACTGACTTGGACGTTGACTGAACCATCCAACGGAGTTGCTGGGAACGACCTGTCGCTGTATCTGGATGCCTCACTGTACTTCAACAGGTAGAAATTTTCTTTTAGTTAAATAATTCTATAACATTTACATGTTGCAAAAGCTCTTTTTAATTCAGAATCTTCTTGTGTTTAGTTTTAGCTGTTTGTTATTCAGGTTGGCTGTTTGATGAATGATGGGACGTTGACTGAACCATCTAACGGCGTTGCTGGGATTGACCTGTCGCAGTATCTGGATGCCTCACTCTACTTCAACAGGTAGAAATTTTTTCTTTAGTTGAATAATTCTATAACATTTACATGTTGCAAAAGCTCTTTTTTTAACGACCTGTCGC
Organism: Asterias amurensis; assembly: GCF_032118995.1. Taxonomy (NCBI): domain Eukaryota; kingdom Metazoa; phylum Echinodermata; class Asteroidea; order Forcipulatida; family Asteriidae; genus Asterias; species Asterias amurensis. Next base: position 17,244,200 of record NC_092653.1, on the reverse strand, counting down.
TGTATCTGGATGCCTCACTCTACTTCAACAGGTAGTTATTTTTTCTTTAGTTAAATAATTCTATAACAATTACAATTTGCAAAAGCTCTATTTAATTCAGAAACTTCCTGTGCTTGTTTTTTGTTATGTGTTATTCAGGTTGGCTCTTTGATGACTGACGGGGGTAGTTTACTGAACCATCTAATGGAGTTGCTGGGATCAATCTGTCGCTGTATCTGGATGCTGTATGCTGTATCTGGATGCCTCACTCTCTACTTCAACTAGTTTTTTCTGTAGTTAAATAAATCTATACCATTTGCAATAGCTCTATTTAAATCAGAAACTTCCTGTGTAAATTTTTTGCTACGTGTTATTCAGGTTGGCTCTTTGATGACTGACAGGGTAGTTTACTGAACCATCTAACGAAGTTGCTGGGATCAACCTGTCGCTGTATCTGGATGCCTCACTCTCTACTTCAATATGTAGATACTTTTTGTTTAGTTAAATAATTCTATAACATTTACAATTTGCAAAAGCTCTATTTAATTCAGAATCTTCCTCTGTTTACTTTTTGTTATGTGTTGTTCAGGTTGGCTTTTTGATGACTGACTGGGACATTGACTGAACCATCTAACGGAGTTGCTGGGAACGACCTGTCGCTGTATCTTGATGCCTCACTCTACTTCAACAGGTAGATATTTTTTCTTTATTTGAATAACTCTATAACATTCACAATTTGCAAAAGCTCTATTTAATTCAGAATCTTCCTGTGTTTACTTTATGTTATGTGTTATTCAGGTTGGCTCTTTAATGACTGATTGGGACGTTGACTGAACCATCTAACGGAGTTGCTGGGAACGACCTGTCGCTGTATCTGGATGCCTCGCTGTACTTCAACAGGTAGATATTTTTTCTTTAGTTAAATAATTATTTAATATTTACAATCTGAGAAAGCTCTATCTAATTCAGAATCTTCCTGTTGTTAGTTTTTGTTGTGTGTTATTCAGGTTGGCTCTTTGATGACTGACGGGAACAGTGAGTCAACCATCTAACAGAGTTGCTGGGATCAACCTGTCGCTGTATCTAGATGCCTCACTGTACTTCAACAGGTTGATATTTTTTCTTTAGTTAAATATGTCTGTGACATTTACAATTTGCAAAACCTCTTATTGATTCAGAAACTTCCTGTGTTTATTTTTTGTTATGTGTTATTCAGGTTATCTCTTTGATGACTGACGGGGACGTTGACTGAACCATCTAACAGAGTTGCTGGGATCGACCTGTTGCAGTAACTGGATGCCTCACTCGAAATGAACAGGTGGATATTTTTTCTTTAGTTAAATAATTCTATAACATTTACAATTCGCAAAAGCTCTATTTAATTCAGAAACTTCCTCTGTTTTGTTTTTGTTATGTGTTATTCAGGTTGGCTCTTTGATGACTGATGGGGACGTTAACTGAACCATCTAACGGAGTTGCTGGAATCGACCTGTCACAGTAACTGGATGCCTCATTCTACATCAATATGTAGATATTTTTTCTATAGTTAATAAGCTCTTTCTAATTCAGAATCTCCCTGTTCTAGACAAACAAGACTGTGTTCGTATCTGGAAAAGTTCAGCATCTTCTTTTTTGTCATCAGGGCCAAATTTCACAAACAAAAGCAGGATACTAGTCTTAAATTGTAAATGTGACATGGTATTTTGGCATAATTATTTTGTGCTTAGCTCCCTTTTGAGCTCAAGCAGCTCTGTAAATTGGGCCCAGATGGTCTCTATTTGTGTGTATGGTTTGTACTGATGTGAGTACATTGTAATCTTCTTTCAGATGATTGTGACGACTGCTTTTCTGCCCCCTGTCAACATGGACCATGAAGATGTGACATCACAGTGCAAAGAGAGATACATCATGGCTTGAGGAGATGGACATCAAGTATATCTCAGCTACATACCAGGGTGCAAAATTGAACTTGAAGGTTTTATCTATTTTAGCCAAGCTTGAGTTGGTAGTTTAGAAATCCATTAAAATGCCGAAAATACACACTTCTTGGGTCTCATAATTGAATCAAAGTCCCACATACCTTGCACGAAAACTGTATGTTAAACTGCCAGGAGCGTCACCGAGTGGGGGATATGCAAGCTTTATAAAACATTATTGATATTATTATACACTCATCTTTGAACTTTAAATCAAAATCTCAATCTAACTGTTTTTCCTTTGTTTTTTGATCATATTAAAGGATTAACAAAGTCAAACAACTTTGAGTTGGATACGTCAAGATGCTGAGCCACCTTATGCAGCACCATAAAACTCTTGATTCACCACCTCGTCTAAGGCGTAATTACAACAGATGGACACATTGTATAACAGAATGAAACCCAGGAACAAGAACCTAGTTGGCCTTGGATGGACGACATAAAAGAATTCGGCAAGCGACAAGCACAAGAAAGATCAAGGTGGAATGGTGATGAAGGGGCCTTCCTTCCGCAGTACGGAGCGACATAGGCTAGATAGATTGACATTTTGCCATTTAAAATAACACACAAAAATATTTGTAAATTTCACTTTTCGTTGGCCTGTTTTATTCATTCTTGGAAATATATGTGCTATGGTTCACTTACTCTGGATAGAGTTGTTATTTCATTCCAATTGTAACTTTTATTATTCTAATTGTGTACATGGTATCTGTTCTGTGGTACCCTCGCATGGTGGCCACCATGTTTTTTTTTACTGTATGAGGACATGTAATTATTGTGACACACATAGGGCTTAGTAACTCTTGTTAAAGGAACACGTTGCCTTGGATCGGACGAGTTGGTCTATGAAAAGCGAATATGACATTTATAAAGCGTAATTGAGTTAATTACAAGGTCATGACATTGTCTTTAGTGTTTATTTTTAGTGTGTTGAGAACCCATTAACGATGTATAAAGATCCCTTTAAACTGATTGTGGGGTGGGAGATGACAACCTTCACGTGGTCCACCCTGTTGTTAACTAATTGTCATCAAACAATAGAGCTATATATATACCTGTATGTATAGCTCTATGCACCACACTAATTGTTTAATTACCAGGTCATTACATTGTGTTTAGTATTTATTTATAGGGTGCTGAGTACCCATTAATGATGTATTAAAATACCTTTTAACTGTTATTTGTGGGGTGGGAGATGACAACCTTCACGTGGTCCACCCTGTTGTTAACTAATTGTCATCAAACAATGTTTATATAGCTCTATGACCAAACCAATTTTTTAATTACATTGTCTTTAGTGTTTATTTATAGGGTGTTGAGTACCCATTTAAGGATGTATTAAGATCCCTTTTACTAACTGTTACTAATTGTGGGGTGGGAGATGACAACCTTCACTTGGTCCACCCTGTTGTTAACTAATTGTCATCAAACAATATAACTATTACACATGTTTGTATAGCTATATGCACCAAACCAATTTTTTAATTACAAGGTCATGACATTGTCTTTAGTGTTTGTTTATAGGGTGTTTGAGTACCCACTAAGGATGTATAAGATCCCTTTTATTAACTGTTAATAATTGTGGGGTGGGAGATGACAACCTTCACGTGGTCCACCCTGTTGTTAACTAATTGTCATCAAACAATAGAGCTACTATACATGTGTTTAGCTCTATACATCAAACCATACCCTTTTAATGAAATATGTGAATGGCACATAGCACGTGCGCACTAACATTTTGGTTGGCAAAATAAAGGGTACATTGATCCATTTATACACGGGAAATGGGTGCGTTACGCAGACGCGATTTTGCGTCTGCTTGGTGCGTCTGCTTGGTGCACAACTCTAAGGCGTTTGCCAACCAACAGGGGTTGTGCGCATGCGTGAATGAATATTAGCATGTTTCCTGAAAAGGGTCAATTTACCCCAGGCAAGATGAAATTCACGGCTTTATGAACTTTCAAGAATGTTCATGATCAGTCCATGAACATGAATCACCAGTTCATAACATGTTCATCACAGCAGAACTGTTCATTCATTCAATTAATGAACATTAGATAGACCTTTATAAAATTCATGTATTTTCATGAAAGTTCACAATACAAGCTTTCCTTGCTGTTTATGAACTCTAATGAGTATTGATAACTTATCTGGCGCATATTTTTCTTTTAACTTAATTATTTCCAGTATCTGTATGTCATTGCTAGTAATGCTCATGAACAATACTATCAATCCCTTTACTTTGAAGTGTTTTCTTTTGCTAACTGAGTGTATAGTAAGTTTTAAAATGTTCAAAATATGTTGCCGGGCTTTCATTTATTCAAACTTACATTTATTTCCATACATCATGAAAACAGTACAAACATTTTGTTTTTATGGAATAATAAACAAAGTTATTTAAAAAGGCAGAGTAAAGCAGAGTTTAACATTATACATTGTACATGTATGTCTTTAGTTTGAAATAAATACATTGCTCATGTGAAACAAGCTGAAACAACTGTGTAGATGTAAAATGATCATTGGAAAATAATAGAATTACCCCCGCCCTGTAAAAAAAACTGTGCATTGTTTTGTCAAAATGTCAAAGGAACGTGTGCCTGGGTGAGTTATTATTTGTTCACCTAAACAAACTCGGGTAAAATCCGGAGGTGTTTGGTTTATATCCCGCTCCAGTCAATCCGTCTTTGTTCAACCAAAAATCATTTACAGTTGACACGGTCAGTTACCCTTGATACAATTGAAAACTTTGCACAGTGGAAGTATTATTAAAGAAATAGTTACGGTAGTAACTGTAACACTTGTGTCTACTTGGAAAAGCATCGTTGGTTAATGACTCAAATTACAGAACCACAAACCTCACTCGGTATATAATGTAGTAGGCCTAATACACTAGAACTAATCTTCAATGTCAACATAGGAATACTAATTGGAAAGCGTAACCGCGGTAACGCTTCTTATATTCATTTGTTGGGAGAATAAAAAGTGATACCTTTGTTGCATAGCCATACGTCCGTAGGCCTATGCTGTGGACTTCCACATAATTTTGTTTATTGCCATTAATTTTCAGAGTTAATGTTTCGGTCCAATAGGAGGAATAATCCCTAAAGGAAAACAATCTGAAAAGCGTTACCGCGGTAACACTTCTCATGTTAATTTAGGGGGGAAGTGTTACCCCTTTTTGCTTATCAAGCAGTGAGATGTTTCTGTACTTACCGCATTTTAAAGTTGTTGTTGCCACTACATTTCAGAGTTGAGTGTTTTGTCCAACAGGAAGAATATTACCTAAATGAATAAGATATTCAACTTTTGGAAATAAAAGGTAATACCGGTACCCCGTTTTCCATACCTGTTATGTACCAATTAGGAGTGAAATGTTTCTCAAACGATGCAATATCCAAAGTTCCTGTAGGCCTACTATATACGCTTGTTGCCATTAAATTTCAGAGTTAAATATGTCCAAATAGGAAGAATAATCCATATAGCAACACAATCTGAGAAGCATTACCGCGGTTACATTTACCGAACTTCGTAAGGAGGTGGAGAATGACTTCGAATTTGTTACCAACGCTTACGAAGGTTGAGCGATTGCCAAATATGTCCATTGGTTAGCCTATATGTTAGCATATTCGCTAGCATATTCGCCACAATGTGAGAACAGCATGAGGTTGGAGGTAAATCAGTCACTAATTCACCCTCAAACAGTGTAATATTAGTATGTTGTCTACCATCGGGTTGGGGGAGGGGTACTACAGAAAGGTGGAGGTAAATCAGTCATGAAGAAACTGTTAGCAGAAAACACTGCTAATTGGTGCTGGTATTGCCAGTTTCTGTAGCTTGTTTTAAGTGCTTAGCGAGTTTTTTTGTGCTTAAATAGCGACCAAACAGTAGAAGGCTGGGTTTCTGTAGATGTACCCTTTTTGCGGGTGATGACTCCCTTTTTGTATACCCATGCGGTAGGCCTACCCATTTGCCAAAAATTTGGGGACAGTTAATTGTAGATAGCGCCCTTGTTGATGGATTGTTTTAACCAGACTTCCGAGGCTCAGTAGGCTTTAAAAAAAAGTTTGTTGTATAACTTGGGGCTAATTGAAAACACACAAGCTAGCTAATGATAAATCCCAGTACTCGGCAAAAACACAGGAATGGTGGGCTAGGCTACTTTAGGCTTAACAGCAATTATTTCCTACAGACTAAAGAAGTCGAACATTAGTGTAGTTCAATTGTGAGCAACAAAAGTTTCATTCCCAGATAAACGTTTGAGTTTTAGACTTAGGTGATTACAGATTTTTTAAAGTTTACGTAGCCTTCCATCTTTGATACTTCTGTGAAGACATGCCTTGCGATATAGGGGGGGGGGGGTGCTTTCATACAACAATAATTATTTCAAGAATTCAGATAAATTGACTTGTTTTATTATGACCATAGGCTGTTTTTCTTAATTAAATCTGTTTACATCATTCAGAGGGTGAAGGCTTTCTTTCAATTTTTAAAACTCCAGGGAAAGAGTTGATTTAAAACCTCCCAGTGTGAGGCTTTAGGAAACACAAGGTAACAATATATTTGTACAACTCTACTAACATGAAATTGAAGAGCTGAGCCGATTTGGATATGGCCTATAGATGTTTGGGTCGTAAAACTCGGTCTGCATCCAGGAGATATGCGAGAGGGGTTGATGCACAGCTCCCTTAGCAGGTCAATCGCTTCTTTCGTAAGAGGTGTACATCTGTAATATTGAACAAAATTTAGTCAAAAATTGAGCAATACATGAAAACATTCAAAATTTAGTGAAATATTGAGCAATACATAACAACAATATTCCTGTGGCGTCAAAAAAAAAAACTCAAATGATTGAAATATTTGATAAAAACTTTGTTGTAAGTACTGAGAAGTTTAAAGCTGAGTAATTTAAAAGGAATGTTTGTTCGCCTGGACTTGCTTTCGCCAAATGTGTGCTATAAAAAATCTGCTTTAGAAAAAATTAACAACTCCCTTGTGATAAATATTGTACTGTTTTCCTTAGTATTAATTAGCATTAAGTGAAGGTTTAAGTTCACTTGTTTCATCAAATGCATGATCATAACTTTTCCTGACCAAGTTGGACAATAAAATAAAATATCACTGCCTCATGGATGAATTTAGGAAATCTTGTCTACGTTTAATAGTTATGTCTGTCAATTTCAAATATCTAATTATGATTTTTATAAACTGTATTTACTCGTCGGGTTTCTTGGCAAGATTTGGCTTTTGTTTCTGTTCGTGGCCTTAGTTTTTGCAAAGACCATTGATGTAACAGGTCTGTGGCTGATGATTTTCCCTTTATGCTTGTGCCACTGCTGCGGCAAACTTGTCATACTATATTGAAAGGCAGGTACTTGCTTCAGCCCAAGTTGTTGTAAATGTGACAAAGTGTAGACCAAACCAGTTGTATGCCAACATGTCCACGAAAGCCTAAAGAACAAAACATCTGTAATGTAAATTAAATTACTATTCAATTTTTACTAAGTGCACAAAAACGTTTCAGTTGAATGTTTTACCACCACCACCTACCATGGCAGAAGTACCTTCATGCACCTACAAACTTTCGGACATAATCTATTGATAGATTGAAATGCCCCCCCCCCAATATAACAACTCCGTAACTGAATTCCAGCCCTCTCTCTGCTTTGTGAATATTTCATGCCACCGCCCCCTCGCAAATCAATCGTACTATTTTTCTTACGCAGTTATTTGAAACTGCAGAGACTACCACAACATTTGGCTTTCCAATTCTCCTCATTACTGTTCTTTATTATTGTTAGAAATGATTATCTGTTGGAATGGAAATAAATGTCTTGAAGTGCAACGAATTGAGGAAATAGATGACCAAGTTAAGTATTTTCTTATAGTGTATTATTTGTGACGGGCATGGTACACCGTAGACTGGTCCCCTAAAGACAGGCACTTGCTTTTCAGAACAAGCGATTTTTTGGATAAACGTGCTGACGTAAGCATTCTGTATTTGTTGGTTGGCATACAAGTTTGACGTCACAATAACACTCTGAAGAATGCGTTGCGTCACGCGCGGTGGGCGCTATGGAATAAAACAACATTCCATTATGGTGCAAACATGCGCGCTGCATAGATACAAAATTAGCCATGTGGCAACAGGTGGAAATAAACCGCCACGTGAGGCTTGTGTTATTTTTACGAAAGAAGGGAGCTGACAATACATTTGAAGATTGAAAATACGACATCTTTCTTTGGAATTGATGGTTTATTGTTCAGGAACTGCGTTGGGCTGCCGCTTAGCTGGTAAAACTGTTTCTTGATTGTTTAAAATCTATTTTATTTTTAAAGGTAGACGTTGAAATGTTTTATTACGTAGTTGAATACCTTTCGCAGTATAAAACCCATTGGGGCACACTCCTTTTGTCTATCGTCAAGAGGCGTGTGTGCCTATGGTCATCATGACTATGAATTCGTTCGAATGGTCAAATGCTGTAGTGGTTAGTTTTTGGTCTCGTAACAAGGTGGGAAATTCAGAAACCCTTGTACAATTTGTACTACTTTAACAGTATAATATCTGAACCTGAATGTGTTTACTTTTTATGTCCACGTTGGTCAATATTATGATCAATGGAAAATGCCAAACCATCACAAAATGGCGGAAAATCCGGGTAATGGCAAATTGCCCTACCTTGCACATAAGGACAATGCAAGAGGTATTAAGAAACTTGGGCATAATTTATTTAGATGATGTAGGCCTAATCATTACAGGAACAGACACAGGGATTTAAAAAATTCAGAGAAGCCGATTTAAGGCACTGGACACCTTGGTTTGGTTATTATTGTCAACAACCTCCCATGGTGTATCCCATCATAAGCATAAAATAACAAACCTGTGGAAACTTGGGTTCATTTGGCCATCGAATTTGTAAGAGAACACCCTTTTATATACTTATTGACGTATTAGTATTTTTGTATTTGAATTGAGGGAGAAATTAAATCTTTCTCAATTACTTTTAATAGAGGGAGCCGTTTTTTTTTACAATTACTACCAACAGCTCTCCATTGATTGTTATCAAGACAGTTACTATGCTAACAAGTATTTTGAGAACTACAATTAAAAGTGTACCCTTTAAAACTAAATCCCCCCAAATGCGTATTTTGTCAAAAGACAATCAAATTACTTTCGAGCTACTATACCTATGTGAGTCGAGATGGAGTCGCTATGTCAGTATATACTGATGACCGTTAGAGAAAGTGAAAGCCATCAATAAACACCCTGCTCCGAAAAAATTAACGTGCTCGGGGTTGCGTACATTCCTAGTATTTTCAGGATATTAAAGACGCTATAACTATTGAATGCTTATGTTCTTTTCCAAACTATTTTACATGTGAAAATCTTATTTAAAAAAGTGGTGGCGCTTCTTCCAGACACGGCGTAAAAGTGTGCAAAAAGGCGCGACGTAAGTTTACTGGCCGCCCACGTGGCCACGGTTTGAGAAAACCAGAGGTTTGACAAAACCAGAGTTTGGCGCCCCCTATTGTCCGTCTATGGGCTCCTAATGTCTGTGGTCTTGCCCCCCTCAAGACTTTTCCTGGCAAGAACCTCACTCCGGACTTTAAACATGCAATTTAAACAGGTAATTTAATTGTGTACATCTACATTTTATTTAGAATTAAAACAATCGAACGATTAAAAAACCCAAAGGATACACTTTGTCTTTTTAATTAGACCCCTTGTGCAACCAAGACCTTTCATTGGCTGAGAGTAGTGTGCGGCGCGTACACGCGTGCATAATTTCCATTGTTTGACCCCAGTGATATTAGCGTTTCGCGTTAATTCGCATGGGGTCTGTGCTTTACCGCGCTGGGTTGGCATAGAAGTTCGACGTCACAAAACAATCTTGAGATTGCGTTGCGTCACGCAAGATGGGCGCTATGGAATAAATAACATTCCATATGGTGCAAAGATGCGCGCTGAATAGATATCCAGTTGAAACACTCATGTAGCAACCGGTAAACAAAACGGATTAAGTTTTCATTACATCAACCTCACGGAAACTTGTGTTTTTTACGAAGGAACTGGAGCTGAGAAGACCTTTTAAGATTGAGAAACCGACATCTCAAATGGAATTGATCTTGGAAAATTCAGGAACTGTGTTTGGCTGCTCGCTTCGATGGTAAGCCTTTCCTCTATAACTTAAATGTGTTATTTATTTTTTCATAAATTTATGAAACCACATTACCATCTTTTAGGATGAAAGAAATGGTTGTAACTGACAAGTTTTGGTAGCATATTTTGAAATTACCATACATAGAAACAACTAATTGTCACAAAATTGACAAAACTACTAATTACAAAGTGTTCAGAACTTTCCTTGCGTGTCAGCACGAGAGTTGTAAACTGGTGGTAGCCCGGGATACTCGACCGCAATTGTTGCAGTGCTGTTACCACGGTTAGCAAACTGTTAGACCTTCATTTCGTTTAATCGTTCTTCATCCAGCCAGTCAGTAAACTGTGACTTAATCAGTTAAACTGTGACCTAAACAACGACAGAACTTCATTGCTGCTTAATTAAAGCCGTTGGACACTTTCTGAACAGAACAAAAACTAAAAGTTCACAGATTTACAGATAACTTACAGGGTTTACAGAAGGTAATGGTGAAAGACTTCCTTTGAAATGTTGATCCATGAAATGTATTACTTTTTGAGAAAACTTTAAAACAAATTATCAATTCTCGATAACGAGAATAACGGATTTATTTTAAACACATGTCATGACACGGCGAAACGTGCGGAAACAAGGTTGGGTTTTCCCGTTATTTTTTCCTGACTCCAATGACAGATTGAGCCTAAATTTTCACAGGTTTGCTATTTTATATATAAGTTGTGATACACCTAGTGTGGGCCTTTGGACAATACTGTTTACCGATGTTGTGCGATTGCTTTAACAATTTTCAACTCGCCTAGGCCAATATTTCTTTCTTTTTTCGTCTACAGTGTAGACGACAGATTGTAGTTACTACTCATTGATGGAGGGTATGTATAAACTTTATTTTCATTTCTATTTTACTTTCCACAGTATCAACAAATCAAATGATATCTCAAGAGCGATCAATTTAAAGAATACAATATAGTAAAGATATATATCGATGCAAATAAATTTGATACCGCAGAGGGAGTGGGCGGGGGGGGGGTGGCGACGCAAATAATATTAACAACTTGATGGAGAACTGTTAGTGTTAATATTGAAAGACCTGTATGGATGCTGTTAATATATCAACTGTGAATGGCGGGCGGCGTACCACGTGGTGACTCTGTTGTTTGGGGCAAGAACTTAATACTTTTGATACACATTGAAAGAGTGTAAATCTAAAACTTCCAAAAACATTTACCGAAGGTTCAGAGTTTACCACACCCCTAAATTTGACCTAGTTTGACTCAATTCCAGGGACTTGAGTTATTCAACATCGAATTTTACGATCTATTTTCATGTACTTCCTATGGACAAAAACGTTGTGTGAAAAAGCAGATAATTGTGTTTCACAAAAATGACTAATAAAATGTATTGCATACTCAACATTTATGGTATGGTTTTTTGTGTGTTCTATGTTTATATTATCCTGACCTGCTGGGGCAAAAACTTTTTTGGTAAAATTACAAGGCACCTACTTCCCACGCGCATTGCTTTAAGGAACCAACTCATCACGTTCGAATATAAACGCCCGAGATCTGCCGAGTTTATAAAGATTTATACTGCACCAAACCTTAAAGTTTTACAACTACAGTAAAGTTTAAATTGGATGCCTTGTAGAGAAAGGCCTATCCTCAAGTATGAACATGACAGGAGCATACGAGTCTTCGGCCATTTTACAATAGGTCGCACTCCTCTCTATGCAAAACTATTGGTGGATGCTGAACAAATATGATGTTTAGAGCCAGATGCTGAGGATCTTGGCTGAGGGTGATGTGCTGGTAACCTCTCCCCTCAACATTTATGAAAACTAAGCAGTGGGAATTTGCTGCTTCTAACAGCTTTCTTCATCTCCAAGAACTGATGAGTCAATGGAAATGTTGAGATCTCAACCTGTATCAAGAAACTTGCAGAAACCAATGGATGCTGAACAAAGATTTTAATTAGAGCCAGATGCTGCGGATCTTGGCTGAGGGTGAGGTGCTGGTAACCTCTCCCCTCAACATTTGTGAAAACTTAGCAGTGGGAATTCGTGCTTCCAACAGCTTTCTTCATCTCCAAGAACTGGTGAGTCAATGGAATTGTTGCGATGTCAACAAGTGTCAAGAAAATTGCAGAAACCAATGGATGCTGAACAAAGATTATATTTAGAGCCAGATGCTGAGGATCTTGGCTGAGGGTGATGTGCTGGTAACCTCTCCCCTCAACATTTATAAACTTAGCAATAGGAATTTGCTGCTTCCGATAGCTTTCTTTATCTCCAATAACTGGTGAGTCAATGGAAATGTTGCGATCTCAACTTGAGTCAAGAAACTTGCAAATAACAATGGATGCTGAACAAAGATTTAAATTAGAGCCAGATGCTGAGGATCTTGGCTGAGGGTGATGTGCTGGTAACCTCTCCCCTCAACATTTGTGAAAACTTAGCAGTGGGAATTCGTGCTTCCAACAGCTTTCTTCATTTCCAAGAACTGGTGAGTCGATGGAAATGTTGAGATCTCAACCTTTATCAAGAAACTTGCAAAAACTAATGGATGCTGAACAAAGATTATATTTAGAGCCAGATGCTGAGTATCTTCGCTGAAGGTGATGTGCTGGTCACCTCTCGCCTCAACATTTATGAAAATTTATCAGTGGAAGTTTGCAACTTCCGTTAGCTTTCTTCATCTCCAAAAACTGGTGAGTCAATGGAAATGTTGAGATCTCAACCTGTATCAAGAAACTTGCAGAAACCAATGGATGCTGAACAAAGATTTAATTTATAGCCAGATGCTGAGGATCTTGGCTGAGGGTGATGTGCTGGTAACCTCTCCCCTCAACATTTACGAAACTTAGCAATAGGAGTTCGCTGCTTCTGATAGCTTTAATCATCTCCAAAAACTGGTGAGTCAATGGAAATGTTGAGATCTCAATGTTGGATGCTGAACAAAGATTAAATTTAGAGCCAGATGCTGAGGATCTTGGCTGAGGGTGATGTGCTGGTAACCTCTCGCCTCAACATTTTTCGAAAATTTATCAGTGGAAGTTTGCAACTTCCGTTAGCTTTCTTCATCTCCAAGAACTGGTGAGTCAATGGAAATGTTGAGATCTCAACCTTTTTCAAGAAGCTTGCAGAAGCCAAAGGATGCTAAACAAAGATTTAATTTAGAGCCAGATGCTGAGGATCTTGGCTGAGGGTGATGTGCTGGTAACCTCTCCCCTCAACATTTATGAAATTTTAGCAGTGGGAATCTGCTGCTTCCGATAGCTTTCTTCATCTCCAAGAACTGGTGAGTTAATGGAAATGTTGCGATTTCAACCTGTGTCAAGAAACTTGCAAAAACCAATGGATGCTGAACAAAGAATACATTTAGAGCCAGATGCTGAGCATCTTGGCTGAGGGTGATGTGCTGGTAACCTCTCCCCTCAACATTTATAAACTTAGCAATAGGAATTTACTGCTTCCGATAGCTTTCGTCATCTTCAAGAACTGGTGAGTCAATGGAAATGTTGAGATCTCAACCTTTTTCAAGAAGCTTGCAGAAGCCAAAGGATGCTAAACAAAGATTTAATTTAGAGCCAGATGCTGAGGATCTTGGCTGAGGGTGATGTGCTGGTAACCTCTCCCCTCAACATTTGTGAAAACTTAGCAGTGGGAATTCGTGCTTCCAACAGCTTTCTTCATTTCCAAGAACTGGTGAGTCGATGGAAATGTTGAGATCTCAACCTTTATCAAGAAACTTGCAAAAACTAAAGGATGCTGAACAAAGATTATATTTAGAGCCAGATGCTGAGTATCTTCGCTGAAGGTGATGTGCTGGTCACCTCTCGCCTCAACATTTATGAAAATTTATCAGTGGAAGTTTGCAACTTCCGTTAGCTTTCTTCATCTCCAAGAACTGGTGAGTCAATGGAAATGTTGAGATCTCAACCTGTATCAAGAAACTTGCAGAAACCAATGGATGCTGAACAAAGATTTAATTTATAGCCAGATGCTGAGGATCTTGGCTGAGGGTGATGTGCTGGTAACCTCTCCCCTCAACATTTATGAAATTTTAGCAGTGGGAATCTGCTGCTTCCGATAGCTTTCTTTATCTCCAAGAACTGGTGAGTTAATGGAAATGTTGCGATTTCAATGCAAAAACCAATGGATGCTGAACAAAGAATACATTTAGAGCCAGATGCTGAGCATCTTGGCTGAGGGTGATGTGCTGGTAACCTCTCCCCTCAACATTTATAAACTTAGCAATAGGAATTTACTGCTTCCGATAGCTTTCGTCATCTTCAAGAACTGGTGAGTCAATGGAAATGTTGAGATCTCAACCTTTTTCAAGAAGCTTGCAGAAGCCAAAGGATGCTAAACAAAGATTTAATTTAGAGCCAGATGCTGAGGATCTTGGCTGAGGGTGATGTGCTGGTAACCTCTCCCCTCAACATTTATGAAAATTTATCAGTAGGAATTTGCAGCTTCCAGGAGCTTTCTTCATCTCCAAGAACTGGTGAGTCAATGGAAATGTTGAGATCTCAACCTGTATCAAGAAACTTGGAGAAACCCATGGTTGCTGAACAAAGAATATATTTATAGCCAGAAACTGAGGATCTTGGCTGAGGGTGATGCGCTGGTAACCTTTCCCCGCAACATTTATGAAAACTTAGCAGTGGGAATTTGCTGCTTCCGACAGCTTTATTCATCTCAAACAACTGATGAGTCAATGGAAATGTTGAGATCTCAACCTGTATCAAGAAACTTGCAGAAACCAATGGATGCTGAACAAAGAATACATTTAGAGCCAGATGCTGAGCATCTTGGCTGAGGGTGATGTGCTGGTAACCTCTCCCCTCAACATTTATAAACCTAGCAATAGGAATTTACTGCTTCCGATAGCTTTCGTCATCTTCAAGAACTGGTAAGTCAATGGAAATGTTGAGATCTCAACCTTTTTCAAGAAACTTGCAGAAGCCAAAGGATGCTAAACAAAGATTTAATTTAGAGCCAGCTGCTGAGGATCGTGGCTGAGGGTGATGTGCTGGTTACCTCTCCCCTCAACATTAATGAAAATTTATCAGTGGGAATTTGCAACTTCCGATAGCTTTCTTCATCTCCAAGAACTGGTGAGTCAATGGAAATGTTGCGATCTCAACCTGTGTCAAGAAACTTGTAAAAACCAATGGATGCTGAACAAAGAATATATTTAGAGCCAGATGCTGAGGATCTTGGCTGAGGGTGATGTGCTGGTAACCTCTCCCCTCAAGAATTATGAAAACTTAGCAGTGGGAATTTGCAGCTTCCCACAGTTTTCTTCATTTCCAAGAAATGGTGAGTCGATGGAAATGTTGAGATCTCACCTGTATCAAGAAACTTGCAGAAACCAATGGATGCTGAACAAAGATTTTAATTAGAGCCAGATGCTGAGGATCTTGGCTGAGGGTGATGTGCTGGTAACCTCTCCCTCAACATTCGTGAAAACTTAGCAGTTGGAATTTTATGCTTCCAACAGCTTTCTTCATCTCCAAGAACTGGTGAGTCAACGGAAGTGTTGCGATGTCAACAAGTCTCAAGAAACTTGCTGAAACCAATGGATGCTGAACAAAGATTATATTTAGAGCCAGATGCTGAGGATCTTGGCTGAGGGTGATGTGCTGGTAACCTCTCGCCTCAACATTTATGAAAATTTAACAGTGGAAGTTTGCAACTTCCGATAGCTTTCTTCATCTCGAAGAACTGGTGAGTCAATGAAAATGTTGCGATCTAAACCTGTGTCAAGAAACTTGCAAAAACCAATGGATGCTGAACAAAGAATATTTTTTTAGAGCCAGATGCTGAGGATCTTGGCTGAGGGTGATGTGCTGGTAACCTCTCCCCTCAACATTTATGAAAACTTAGCAATAGGAATTCGCTGCTTCCGATAGCTTTCATCATCTCCAAAAACTGGTGAGTCAATGGAAATGTTGAGATCTCAATGTTAGATGCTGAACAAAGATTAAATTTAGAGCCAGATGCTGAGGATCTTGGCTGAGGGTGATGTGCTGGTAACCTCTCCCCTCAACATTTATGAAAATTTATCAGTGGAAGTTTGCAAATTCCAATAGCTTTCGTCATCTCCAAGAACTGGTGAGTCAATGGAAATGTTGAGATCTCAACCTGTATCAAGAAACTTGCAGAAACCAATGGATGCTGAACAAAGATTTAATTTATAGCCAGATGCTGAGGATCTTGGCTGAGGGTGATGTGCTGGTAACCTCTCCCCTCAACATTTATGAAAACTTAGCAATAGGAATTCGCTGCTTCTGATAGCTTTAATCATCTCCAAAAACTGGTGAGTCAATGGAAATGTTGAGATCTCAATGTTGGATGCTGAACAAAGATTAAATTTAGAGCCAGATGCTGCGGATCTTGGCTGAGGGTGATGTGCTGGTAACCTCTCGCCTCAACATTTATGAAAATTTATCAGTGGAAGTTTGCAACTTCCAATAGCTTTCGTCATCTCCAAGAACTGGTGAGTCAATGGAAATGTTGAGATCTCAACCTGTATCAAGAAACTTGCAGAAACCAATGGATGCTGAACAAATATTTAATTTATAGCCAGATGCTGAGGATCTTGGCTGAGGGTGATGTGCTGGTAACCTCTCCCCTCAACATTTATGAAAATTTATCAGTGGAAGTTTGCAACTTCCAATAGCTTTCTTCATCTCCAAGAACTGGTGAGTCAATGGAAATGTTGCGATCTCAACCTGTGTCAAGAAACTTGCAAAAACCAATGGATGCTGAACAAAGAATATATTTAGAGCCAGATGCTGAGGATCTTGGCTGAGGGTGATGTGCTGGTAACCTCTCCCCTCAACATTTATGAAAACTTAGAAATAGGAATTCGCTGCTTCCGATAGCTTTCTTCATCTCCAAGAACTGGTGAGTCAATGGAAATGTTGAGATCTCAATGTTGGATGCTGAACAAAGATTAAATTTAGAGCCAGATGCTGAGGATCTTGGCTGAGGGTGATGTGCTGGTAACCTCTCCCCTCAACATTTATGAAAATTTATCAGTGGAAGTTTGCAAATTCCAATAGCTTGCGTTATCTCCAAGAACTGGTGAGTCAATGGAAATGTTGAGATCTCAACCTGTATCAAGAAACTTGCAGAAACCAATGGATGCTGAACAAAGATTTAATTTATAGCCAGATGCTGAGGATCTTGGCTGAGGGTGATGTGCTGGTAACCTCTCGCCTCAACATTTATGAAAATTTATCAGTGGAAGTTTGCAACTTCCAATAGCTTTCTTCATCTCCAAGAACTGGTGAGTCAATGGAAATGTTGCGATCTCAACATGTGTCAAGAAACTTGTAAAAACCAATGGATGCTGAACAAAGAATATATTTAGAGCCAGATGCTGAGGATCTTGGCTGAGGGTGATGTGCTGGTAACCTCTCCCCTCAAGAATTATGAAAACTTAGCAGTGGGAATTTGCAGCTTCCCACAGTTTTCTTCATTTCCAAGAAATGGTGAGTCGATGGAAATGTTGAGATCTCACCTGTATCAAGAAAC
Source organism: Asterias amurensis (assembly GCF_032118995.1). Lineage (NCBI taxonomy): Eukaryota > Metazoa > Echinodermata > Asteroidea > Forcipulatida > Asteriidae > Asterias > Asterias amurensis. Next base: position 17,226,546 of record NC_092653.1, on the reverse strand, counting down.
TTGCAGAAACCAATGGATGCTGAACAAAGATTTTAATTAGAGCCAGATGCTGAGGATCTTGGCTGAGGGTGATGTGCTGGTAACCTCTCCCTCAACATTCGTGAAAACTTAGCAGTTGGAATTTTATGCTTCCAACAGCTTTCTTCATCTCCAAGAACTGGTGAGTCAACGGAAGTGTTGCGATGTCAACAAGTGTCAAGAAACTTGCTGAAACCAATGGATGCTGAACAAAGATTATATTTAGAGCCAGATGCTGAGGATCTTGGCTGAGGGTGATGTGCTGGTAACCTCTCGCCTCAACATTTATGAAAATTTATCAGTGGAAGTTTGCAACTTCCAAAAGCTTTCTTCATCTCCAAGAACTGGTGAGTCAATGGAAATGTTGCAATCTCAACCTGTGTCAAGAAACTTGTAAAAACCGATGGATGCTGAACAAAGAATATATTTAGAGCCAGATGCTGAGGATCTTGGCTGAGGGTGATGTGCTAGTAACCTCTCCCCTCAAGAATTATGAAAACTTAGCAGTGGGAATTTGCAGCTTCCAACAGTTTTCTTCATTTCCAAGAACTGGTGAGTCGATGGAAATGTTGAGATCTCAACCTGTATCAAGAAACTTGCAGAAACCAATGGATGCTGAACAAAGATTTTAATTAGAGCCAGATGCTGAGGATCTTGGCTGAGGGTGATGTGCTGGTAACCTCTCCCTCAACATTCGTGAAAACTTAGCAGTGGGAATTTGATGCTTCCAACAGCTTTCTTCATCTCCAAGAACTGGTGAGTCAACGGAAGTGTTGCGATGTCAACAAGTCTCATGAAACTTGCTGAAACCAATGGATGCTGAACAAAGATTATATTTAGAGCCAGATGCTGAGGATCTTGGCTGAGGGTGATGTGCTGGTAACCTCTCGCCTCAACATTTATGAAAATTTAACAGTGGAAGTTTGCAACTTCCGATAGCTTTCTTCATCTCGAAGAACTGGTGAGTCAATGAAAATGTTGCGATCTAAACCTGTGTCAAGAAACTTGCAAAAACCAATGGATGCTGAACAAAGAATATTTTTTTAGAGCCAGATGCTGAGGATCTTGGCTGAGGGTGATGTGCTGGTAACCTCTCCCCTCAACATTTATGAAAACTTAGCAATAGGAATTCGCTGCTTCCGATAGCTTTCATCATCTCCAAAAACTGGTGAGTCAATGGAAATGTTGAGATCTCAATGTTAGATGCTGAACAAAGATTAAATTTAGAGCCAGATGCTGCGGATCTTGGCTGAGGGTGATGTGCTGGTAACCTCTCGCCTCAACATTTATGAAAATTTATCAGTGGAAGTTTGCAACTTCCAATAGCTTTCTTCATCTCCAAGAACTGGTGAGTCAATGGAAATGTTGCGATCTCAACCTGTGTCAAGAAACTTGCAAAAACCAATGGATGCTGAACAAAGAATATATTTAGAGCCAGATGCTGAGGATCTTGGCTGAGGGTGATGTGCTGGTAACCTCTCCCCTCAACATTTATGAAAACTTAGAAATAGGAATTCGCTGCATCCGATAGCTTTCTTCATCTCCAAGAACTGGTGAGTCAATGGAAATGTTGAGATCTCAATGTTGGATGCTGAACAAAGATTAAATTTAGAGCCAGATGCTGAGGATCTTGGCTGAGGGTGATGTGCTGGTAACCTCTCCCCTCAACATTTATGAAAATTTATCAGTGGAAGTTTGCAAATTCCAATAGCTTGCGTCATCTCCAAGAACTGGTGAGTCAATGGAAATGTTGAGATCTCAACCTGTATCAAGAAACTTGCAGAAACCAATGGATGCTGAACAAAGATTTAATTTATAGCCAGATGATGAGGATCTTGGCTGAGGGTGATGTGCTGGTAACCTCTCGCCTCAACATTTATGAAAATTTATCAGTGGAAGTTTGCAACTTCCAATAGCTTTCTTCATCTCCAAGAACTGGTGAGTCAATGGAAATGTTGCGATCTCAACCTGTGTCAAGAAACTTGCAAAAACCAATGGATGCTGAACAAAGAATATATTTAGAGCCAGATGCTGAGGATCTTGGCTGAGGGTGATGTGCTGGTAACCTCTCCCCTCAACATTTATGAAAACTTAGAAATAGGAATTCGCTGCTTCCGATAGCTTTCTTCATCTCCAAGAACTGGTGAGTCAATGGAAATGTTGAGATCTCAATGTTGGATGCTGAACAAAGAGTAAATTTAGAGCCAGATGCTGAGGATCTTGGCTGAGGGTGATGTGCTGGTAACCTCTCCCCTCAACATTTATAAAAATTCATCAGTGGAAGTTTGCAACTTCCAATAGCTTTCGTCATCTCCAAGAACTGGTGAGTCAATGGAAATGTTGAGATCTCAACCTGTATCAAGAAACTTGCAGAAACCAATGGATGCTGAACAAAGATTTAAATTAGAGCCAGATGCTGAGGATCTTGGCTGAGGGTGATGTGCTGGTAACCTCTCCCCTCAACATTTTTGAAAACTTAGAATTAGGAATTCGCTGCTTCCGATAGCTTTCTTTAATTCCAAGAGCTGGTGAGTCAATGGAAATGTTGAGATCTCAACCTGTATCAAGAAACTTGCAGAAACCAATGGATGCTGCACAAAGATTTAATTTATAGCCAGATGCTGAGGATCTTGGCTGAGGGTGATGTGCTGGTAACCTCTCGCCTCAACATTTATGAAAATTTATCAGTGGAAGTTTGCAACTTCCAATAGCTTTCTTCATCTCCAAGAACTGGTGAGTCAATGGAAATGTTGCGATCTCAACCTGTGTCAAGAAACTTGCAAAAACCAATGGATGCTGAACAAAGAATATATTTAGAGCCAGATGCTGAGGATCTTGGCTGAGGGTGATGTGCTGGTAACCTCTCCCCTCAACATTTATGAAAACTTAGAAATAGGAATTCGCTGCTTCCGATAGCTTTCTTCATCTCCAAGAACTGGTGAGTCAATGGAAATGTTGAGATCTCAATGTTGGATGCTGAACAAAGAGTAAATTTAGAGCCAGATGCTGAGGATCTTGGCTGAGGGTGATGTGCTGGTAACCTCTCCCCTCAACATTTATAAAAATTCATCAGTGGAAGTTTGCAACTTCCAATAGCTTTCGTCATCTCCAAGAACTGGTGAGTCAATGGAACTGTTGAGATCTCAACCTGTATCAAGAAACTTGCAGAAACCAATGGATGCTGAACAAAGATTTAAATTAGAGCCAGATGCTGAGGATCTTGGCTGAGGGTGATGTGCTGGTAACCTCTCCCCTCAACATTTTTGAAAACTTAGAATTAGGAATTCGCTGCTTCCGATAGCTTTCTTCATCTCCAAGAGCTGGTGAGTCAATGGAAATGTTGAGATCTCAACCTGTATCAAGAAACTTGCAGAAACCAATGGATGCTGAACAAAGATTTAATTTAGAGCCAGATGATGAGGATCTTGGCTGAGGTTGATGTCCTGGTAACCTCTCTCCTCAACATTTCAGTAACTTAATAAGTGCACAATTTGCTGCTGCAAGCAACTTTCTTTTTCTCCAAGAACTGGTGAGTCAATGGAAATGTTGCGATCACAACCTGGCTGTGTCAAGAAACTTGCAAAAACCAATGAATGCTGAACAAAGATTATATTTCGAGCAAGATGCTGAGGATCTTGGCTGAGTGTGATGTGCTGGTAACCTCTCCCCTCAACATTGATGAAAACTTAGCAGTGGGAATTTGCTGCTTCCGATAGCTTTCTTCATCTCCAAGACCTGGTGAGTCAATGGAAATGTTGCGATCTCAACCTGTGTCAAGAAACTTGCAAAAACCAATGGATGCTGCACAAAGAATATATTTAGAGCCAGATGCTGAGGATCTTGGCTGAGGGTGATGTGCTGGTAACCTCTCCCCTCAACATTAATGAAAACTTAGCAATAGGAATTCGCTGCTTCCGATAGCTTTCTTCATCTCCAAGAACTGGTGAGTCAATGGAAATGTTGAGATCTCAATGTGGGATGCTGAACAAAGATTAAATTTAGAGCCAGATGCTGAGGATCTTGGCTGAGGGTGATGTGCTGGAAACCTCTCCCCTCAACATTTATGAAAACTTAGCAAAAGGAATTCGCTGCTTCCGATAGCTTTCTTCATCTCCAAGAACTGGTGAGTCAATGGAAATGTTGAGATCTAAATGTTGGAAGCTGAACAAAGATTTAATTTAGAACCAGATGCTGAGGATCTTGGCTGAGGGTGATGTGCTGGTAACCTCTCCCCTCAACATTTGTGAAAACTTAGCAGTGGGAATTCGTGCTTCCAACAGCTTTCTTCATTTCCAAGAACTGGTGAGTCGATGGAAATTTTGAGATCTCAACCGTTGTCAAGAAACTTGCAGAAACCAATGGATGCTGAACAAAGATCATATTTAAAGCCATATGCTGAGGATCTTGGCTGAGGGTGATGTGCTGGTAACCTCTCCCTTCAACATTTATGAAAACTTATCAGTGGAAGTTTCCAACTTCCAATAGCTTTCTTCATCTCCAAGAACTGGCGAGTCAATAGCAATGTTGAGATCTCAACCTGTATCAAGAAACTTGCAGAAACCAATGGATGCTGAACAAAGATTAAAACTAGAGCCAGATGCTGAGGATCGTGGCTGAGGGTGATGTGCTGGTAACCTCTCCCCTCAAGAATTATGGAAACTTAGCAGTGGGAATTTGCAGCTTCCAAGAGCTTTCTTCATCTCCAAGAACTGGTGAGTCAGTGGAATTGCTGCGATGTCAACATCTGTCAAGAAACTTGCAGAAACCAATGGATGCTAAACAAAGAGTATATTTAGAACCAGATGCTGAGGATCTTGGCTGAGGGTGATGTGCTGGTAACCTCTCCCCTCAACATTTATGAAAACTTAGCAGTGGGAATTTGCAGCTTCCAACAGCTTTCTTCATTTCCAAGAACTGGTGAGTCGATGGAAATGTTGAGATCTCAACCTGTATCAAGAAACTTGCAGAAACCAATGGATGCTGAACAAAGATTTTAATTAGAGCCAGATGCCGAGGATCTTGGCTGAGGGTGATGTGCTGGTAACCTCTCCCTCAACATTTGTGAAAACTTAGCAGTGGGTATTAGCTGCTTCCAACAGCTTTCTTCATCTCCAGAAACTGGTGAGTCAATAAAAATGTTGCGATCTCAACCTGGCTGTGTCAAGAAACTTGCAAAAACCAATGGATGCTGAACAAAGATCATATTTAGAGCCAGATACTCAGGATCTTGGCTGAGGGTGATGTGCTGGTAACCTCTCCCTTCAACATTTATGAAAGCTTAGCAGTGGGAATTTGCTGCTTCCGATAGCTTTCTTCATCTCCAAGAACTGGTGAGTCAATGGAAATGTTGAGATCTCAACCTGTGTCAAGAAACTTGCAAAAACCAATGGATGCTCAACAAAGAATATGTTTAGAGCCAGATGCTGAGGATCTTGGCCGAGGGTGATGTGCTGGTAACCTCTCCCCTCATCATTTATGAAAACTTAGCAAGAGGAATTTGCTGCTTCCGATAGCTTTCTTCATCTCCAAGAACTGGTGAGTCAATGGAAATGTTGAGATCTCAATGTTGGATGCTGAACAAAGATTAAATTTAGAGCCAGATGCTGAGGATCTTGGCTGAGGGTAATGTGCTGGTAACCTCTCCCCTCAACATTTGTGAAAACTTATCAGTAGGATCTTGCAGCTTCCAATAGCTTTCTTCATCTCCAAGAACTGGTGAGTCAATGGAACTGCTGCGATGCCAACATCTGTCAAGAAACTTGCAGAAACCAATGGATGCTAAACAAAGATCCTATTTAGAGCCAGATGCTGAGGATCTTGGCTGAGGGTGATGTGCTGGTAACCTCTCCCCTCAACATTTATGAAAACTTAGCAGTGGGAATTTGCAGCTTCCAACAGCTTTCTTCATTTCCAAGAACTGGTGAGTCGATGGAAATGTTGAGATCTCAACCTGTATCAAGAAACTTGCAGAAACCAATGGATGCTGAACAAAGATTTTAATTAGAGCCAGATGCCGAGGATCTTGGCTGAGGGTGATGTGCTGGTAACCTCTCCCTCAACATTTGTGAAAACTTAGCAGTGGGAATTAGCTGCTTCCAACAGCTTTCTTCATCTCCAGAAACTGGTGAGTCAATAAAAATGTTGCGATCTCAACCTGGCTGTGTCAAGAAACTTGCAAAAACCAATGGATGCTGAACAAAGATCATATTTAGAGCCAGATACTCAGGATCTTGGCTGAGGGTGATGTGCTGGTAACCTCTCCCTTCAACATTTATGAAAGCTTAGCAGTGGGAATTTGCTGCTTCCGATAGCTTTCTTCATCTCCAAGAACTGGTGAGTCAATGGAAATGTTGAGATCTCAACCTGTGTCAAGAAACTTGCAAAAACCAATGGATGCTCAACAAAGAATATGTTTAGAGCCAGATGCTGAGGATCTTGGCCGAGGGTGATGTGCTGGTAACCTCTCCCCTCATCATTTATGAAAACTTAGCAAGAGGAATTTGCTGCTTCCGATAGCTTTCTTCATCTCCAAGAACTGGTGAGTCAATGGAAATGTTGAGATCTCAATGTTGGATGCTGAACAAAGATTAAATTTAGAGCCAGATGCTGAGGATCTTGGCTGAGGGTAATGTGCTGGTAACCTCTCCCCTCAACATTTGTGAAAACTTATCAGTAGGATCTTGCAGCTTCCAATAGCTTTCTTCATCTCCAAGAACTGGTGAGTCAATGGAACTGCTGCGATGCCAACATCTGTCAAGAAACTTGCAGAAACCAATGGATGCTAAACAAAGATCCTATTTAGAGCCAGATGCTGAGGATCTTGCCTGAGGGTGATGTGCTGGTAACCTCTCCCTCAACATTTGTGAAAACTTAGCAGTGGGAATTAGCTGCTTCCAACAGCTTTCTTCATCTCCAGAAACTGGTGAGTCAATGGAACTGCTGCGATGTCAACATCTGTCAAGAAACTTGCAGAAACCAATGGATGCTAAACAAAGATCCTATTTAGAGCCAGATGCTGAGGATCTTGGCTGAGGGTGATGTGCTGGTAACCTCTCCCCTCAACATTTTTAAATGTTGAGGGGAGAGGTTACTCAACTTAAAAGTAACTTAATAAGTGCAAGTTTTGCTGCTTCAAACAACTTTCTTCATCTCCAAGAACTGGTGAGTCAATGGAAATGTTGCGATCTCAACCTGTGTCAAGAAACTTGCAAAAACCAATGGATGCTGAACAAAGATTATATTTCGAGCCAGATGCTAAGGATCTTGGCTGAGGGTGATGTGCTGGTAACCTCTCCCCTCAAAATTTAAGTAACTTAACAAGTGGAAGTTTGCTGCCTCGGACAACTTTCTTCATCTCCAAGAACTGGTGAGTTAATGGATATGTTGCGATCTCAACCTGTGTCAAGAAACTTGCAAAAACCAATGGATGCTGAACAAAGATTATATTTAGAGCAAGATGCTTAGGATCTTGGCTGAGGGTGGTGTGCTGGTAACCTCTCCCCTCAACAATTATGTAAACTTATCATTGTGAATTTGCTGCTTCCAATAGCTCTCTTCATCTCCAAGAACTGGTGAGTCAATGGAATTGTTGCGATGTCAACATGTGTCAAGAAACTTGCAGAAACCCATGGATGCTGAACAAAGATCATATTTAGAGCCAGATGCTGAGGATCTTGGCTGAGGGTGATGTGCTGGTAACCTCTCCCCTCAACATTTAAGTAACTTAATAAGTGGAAGTTTGCTGCTTCTGACAACTTTCTTCATCTCCAAGAACTGGTGAGTCAATGGATATGTTGCGATCTCAACCTGTATCAAGAAACTTGCAAAAACCAATGGATGCTGAACAAAGATTATATTTAGAGCCAGATGCTGAGGATCTTGGCTGAGGGTGATGTGCTGGTAACCTCTCCCCTCAACATTTATGAAAGCTTTACAGTGGGAATTTGCAGCTTCCAATAGCTTTCTTCATCTCCAAGAACTGATGAGTCAATGGAAATTTTGAGATCTCAACCATTGCCAAGAAACTTGCAGAAACCAATGGATGCTGAACAAAGATCAATCTTTCTCAGCTCCCATTAGGGAGTATACAGCCCCGAGCTGCCGTGGCGCTCCGAAAGCTTTTCATTTACAATATCAACCTCTACCCTCGCAGGTACCCATTTATACCCCTGGGTGAAGATCTCAACTTTTAGTCAATAAATTTGCAGAACACAATTGACTGGATTTAGTGTTGTAGTAAATTATTCTCCATCAGTTCCATCACTTCTTACAGGTTTGCAGAAATTGTAATTAATCTATCTTGATCCCCTTTTCAGATGTCGGCCAGAACCGGAGGCAAGGGATAACTGCTAGCTAAATTCACTGATGATCCTCTTTGTTCAAAGTCAGATGAAACAACCTTTAAGTCTTGACATTTTTGATGATCGATCTCGATCATGGTTAGTCTGTTTTTTTTTTTGTTTTTTTTTCATTCTCTTTCTTCAACTAAAATATATCATCAGATACAAAAATACCCAACTGACTTTTTAAAAGAAAGTGGAACTTGTTTGGGGTGAGGGAAGACGGACAAGGGCTGCTGACCTTGGTTAGACAGCTCAATAAAATTGTAGCTCAGGTAGGGCCTACAAGTTTTGTCATTTTGGCTAGAAAAGTTACAAACATCAAAATCAATATGTAGGTGCAGGGTAACTCCGTCTGGTTTTGCTTTGGTCTGTACAAGATTCATTTGGTTACAGACCAGTTCTGTTGAACTTATATCTCTTTTTAATCAATATAATTGCGATGTTCACTTATTGTTTCTGGTTGAGTAATTTGAGAGTGACTCCTTCCAGATTATAGCTGGATCCATGGAACCGCTGAGACGCTAGTTTGAACCTACCAAGGTCCCTACATCACATTTGTGATATTGCCACACACATTCAACAGTCTGTTAACTGGAGTGAGACAAACCACTGGGAAAGCGAGAAGATCAAGTAACCATACAGAGCTGAAAGTAAAGGTAAGACGTTTTTGGTTTTAGTCATATGTTACCCTGAGGCCGACTTCACAAAAAGCTAAGTTGATCTCAACTTCAAATTAGTCGTACTAAGAAGAAAAGTATGATGTACCAATACTTTTATTGTAACACTGACAGTTTGTCTTACGATGAATCTTATTGCTTTGTGAAGTCGGCCCCTGTCCTGCTTTTAAAGGAACGCGTTGCCTTGGATCAGACGAGTTGGTATATAAAAAGCGTTTGAAACCGTTTATGAAATGTATATGGTTAGAAAGATGTTTAAAAAGTACGATATAAAGATCCACACAAGTATCACTCAAAGTTGCACGGTTTTCTTTTTACGTCGCGACTTATCACGATCGGCCATTTATGGGAGTCAAAATTTTGACTCCCATAAATGGCCGACCGTTTTATTGGACGAGGTAAAAAGAAAACCACGCAATTTCGAGGCATATTTGTGTAGATCATTGTATTCTTCTTTTACATTATCTTTCTAACCAAATGCATTTTATAACAAACGTTCACAAAACGCTTTTCAAAGACCAACTCGACCAATCCAAGGCAACGTGTTCCTTTAAGGCCGACCCACACTGATACCTGTTTGTAGGGCAGTGCACATAAGAGAGTGGTTATACCCTGCCCCTTTTGTAGGGGCTGTGCCCATATACCCCCATTTTTGTAGGGACCGGTACCCATACTCCAATCTTTGTAGGGACAGTGCCCATACCCCCATCTTTGAGGGCGCAGTGCTCAAACTCTAGCTTAAGGGCATTGCCATACCCCCATCTTTTTCGGGACAGTGCCCATCCCCCATTTTTGTAGGGACATTGGCCATTCCCCATATTTTTAGGGACAGTGCTCAGACCCCCATCTTTGTCGGCCAGATAGTGTCCATAATACGTCTTTGTTGGGGTGGCTCATACTGTCACATAACCACGGGATGTGGCTCCAACCAACAAATGTAAGAAAGACGAACAAGCCATGCACACATGAAATAAATGAACAGTGAAAGAAGCACTTCTAATTTACTATATACATCAATATTTAATTATGAAATTCCTCATCGAACACTATCAATCAACATGTCCAATATTCTTTGGCTCTAATTACAATTCCTTGATTCAAATAAAATCCCCTCCAAAATTAAACCAAAATAATTTATCTATCCTTACTTCACCTAAATCAAAACTTCAAACCTCAAAACGTTCTGAACTTCACTTCACTTACTATCTTCAATGAAAATCAATAAAGAAAAACTATACTCTGTTCTCAAACTCCACAAACTTCTTTAAATGTCAATATAATAACTTGGGCTAGTAGAACCCTCCACTTAACTTCAAATCTAAATTACGTCTTAGAAAAACTTCTTATTCAAACTTCTGCTCACAACTGGAGTGTAAAACAACTCCCTTAATCTCAAATAACAATTATTTCTTTCCAACTTCTTTTCACAACTGGAGAATAAAACAACTCCCTTAATCTCAAATAGCAAAATTTCTTTCCAACTTCTTTTTCACAACTGGAGAATAAAACAACTCCCTTAATCTCAAATAGCAAAACTTCTTTCCAACTTCTTTTCACAACTGGAGAATAAAAACAACTCCCTTAATCTCAATAGCAAAACTTCTTTCCAAAATGTATGGCTATGGAAGAAGAAAATTATTCTCCTATCCCTATCTCTGCAGGGGCAGTGCCCATGTACCCCTGTCTTTGTAGGGGAAGTGCCCAGCCCCCTGTTTGTTTAGGGGCAGTGCCCATACCCTCATTTGTGTAGGGGCAGTGCCCATACCCACATCTTTGTTTGGGCAGTGCCCATACCCCAAATCGTCGTAGGGGCAGTGCCCATACCCACATTTTTGTTTGGGCAGTGCCCTTACCCATATTTTTGCAGGGCAGTGCCACTATTACACCACCCCCACCACAGTCACAGGTGGACTTGATCAGTGTGTTAATTTATAATGTATAACACAAAAAAGTTCAAGAGACAAAATAAAAATTATAAAGTAAACAAAGACAGTTAATATGATAGTTATGTGTGAAACAGTAAGAAAACGCACTATTTAATATTTTATTATAAATATTGTCATATTTCTTGTAGATCTCAACCTGTGTCAAGAAACTTGCAAAAACCAATGGATGCTGAACAAAGATTATATTTCGAGCCAGATGCTAAGGATCTTGGCTGAGGGTGATGTGCTGGTAACCTCTCCCCTCAAAATTTAAGTAACTTAACAAGTGGAAGTTTGCTGCCTCGGACAACTTTCTTCATCTCCAAGAACTGGTGAGTTAATGGATATGTTGCGATCTCAACCTGTGTCAAGAAACTTGCAAAAACCAATGGATGCTGAACAAAGATTATATTTAGAGCAAGATGCTTAGGATCTTGGCTGAGGGTGGTGTGCTGATAAATATTGTCATATTTCTTGTAGAATTAGTTTTAACTACCTTATTTTTAAATAAACTAATTTTGAACAAATTTTCTTGTTTTTTCTTATCTAGATAAACAACACTTTAACATTTAAATTACTTTTTACTACCAAATGAACTCAACACTTGGCAAAATAAATTAAAACCACGTTTTAAACATAATCTTGAGTTTTGAGTAAACCGAGGAATATGAGTGAGACGCCCTGCGCTGAGCCGATGAGCAAGAAGGATGTCCTGTAGTTACCAGTCAAGTCGTAGAGTAAACCTGGAACAAACAAAAAACATATTAGGTTTATTACAAGAAGACAACAAGGGGGTGGGTACTTTTTGAAGGACCATAACACAATGTCCACATACTTGCCTTAAACTTATTATACACTTGAAGATAATGGAGGTAAAAAGCGTCCCTTCAATTAGTACTACTTGCTGGGGTTCTGTAGTTTATAAGAAATGAGTGAAACATTGGCAAGAAAATAATTTTCATCTCAGAGACATGACGTCATTGACCACGATAGAACATTGGAAAAGTGCACGCGTGTTCGCGCTGCGCACGATAGCGTTTCACGAGTACAAGTTTCACAAAAGATGGCAGCCAATAAGGGTGTACTCTTCCTAATTTTACTAATGTCAACATTATGTCAAAAGAACAGGGAAATTACGGGTGTGACAGACATACCTGGAATGAAGCTCACTAAGATCCTGAGAAGGGCAGTTTTTACGCCTATCCATCCGTACGCACCTGCCAGTAGATCAGCCCCAAGTAGCTGTCTTGTCAGTACATCATTAAGACAAGTAAGAACACCGTCTCCAAATTGAATCAAGGATGCTGCCACCATCATCGCCCAGTAGTTGAATAACCAAGGACTGACACAATACGAAAGAGAACTAATGAAACAAACAATGCTCATCAGGCCCCAGCATGGAAGAATCTCTCTGTCAACAATAATTCCTTGGCCGAGTTTAGCAACAATGTTCCAAACACCACCTACTGCAATAAAGACTGCTGCATCTTCCAAGGAGAACCCTGTGGATTCAGCCTGTGACACAAAGTAAATTAGCCACATCCCATATGCAAACTTGTTGCAGCAAGTTATAATTGCCAGGGACCAGTAACGGCTATTACCAAGTAATCCAACGTCTAGGTTCTTTAAAGCAAGTTTTAAAGTCATGGTTAAGACAGAAAGTCTCGAGGACAAATGTGGTGTATATTGCTCGTCATGTGACACCATCTGGTAATCACTTTGCTGATCGATCGTTTCCCTAACCGACCACAGGAGGGCGCCACATACGACAACGTTCAACGAAATCCCACCAGTTAGAAGCATGGTTGCCCTCCATCCGTACGTTTCCAAGAGAAGTTGTATGACAGGTGCATACACAATCATTCCAAATGAGAAGCCCGTCTTGCCAACACCAACGGCTTGTGCATAATTCTTGATGACGTTGCGACCAATAGCATCTTTTGCAAGCACATTCATCACTCCAATCCCAGGACCTTCAGATTGAGAAAAAGAAAAGTCAATACTATCACAAAAACAAAAACCTTTAAGGCATGGCAAAGAAAGTATACATTTATTTTTTGGAACCGATTGGTTTAACCCATAGAGCTGATATGATTTACCAATAAATATCAAATGTAGATGTATACAATAAAACTAACTTGCGAAAACTTCATTTCAAAAGGTGAGTGCGTAATTCGCCGAAAACCCGGATGGACTGTCCACGCAAGAAGAATAATCCTATCATCTAGGAGTACACAATCTGAGAAGCGTTACAACAGTATCGTTTTTGAGATTCAAATTTAAGGGCATGAAAACTGATATCTTATCAATGTATAACCACTTTACTTTTTAATATGTTTTATACTGTCGAAGTTGTTGTATATAGGCTCTAACCAAAAGTTCATATTCCTGTCTGGCACATTAAAGTTTAAGAGTGATGATAACCAAACCTGTACCTTCCCTTTGATATTGTTTTTAATTATTTTGTTTAGTTAGACATATACTGAGTGCTAAAAACTGACAACAACAACGTAATCGACGAGCTTGGATGTATATCAAGTAGTTTTTACACAATACCTAAAATATGGTCTACTGGATTCCTGAGATGACACGTTACTGGTATCCTCTAAGTATTTGGGGTGGGGAAGAGCAGGAAGGTGGAGGGTTTATGAGTCGGAGACTTTGGCGTTGCGTGGGCATTGCGTCGGCATTGCGTCGGCGTTGCGTCGTCGTCGATGTCAGTGTTGTCGTTGGGTCGGTGTTGATCGTTGGTTTCGGCGTTGGCAGTGTTTTTGTTTTTAGATTCGTGAGTAAAATAACATGCAATATATATACACATAATCATTGGGCCTATGAATCAAAGAAATATACCATACCTGAGAGCAGTATTAAACTAGCTGCAAGCTGGGGAGCTGTGGCAGCTAAGGACCCTGCAATAGCACCCGTTCCTATCATTAAGCCGCATACCATGATGATGATACCGGTGCCAAACCTTTTTCTTAATACCCCAGCAAAGGGACCTGTCATCAAAAAGAAAATTAGATTCCATTCAGCTAACACTTTTAGATATTAAAATGGCCTGTCAATTGGTGGTGACTCTGAACAGCACCCCAAAACGCTTCCACCTTTTTAAATAAAAGTGTATGTACTTTGAAAGTTGATAGTAAACATCTATACTAGGAGTTAAAGGCTGTGGACACCAGTGGTAACTGTGTATAAAAAATTAAAACAACCAAACGGAACCAAATGTAGTTTTTAAGTTCTAATATGCAACAAGAAAGGGTGTAGCTTTAATGGAGAGGTGTTGAATTTGAGTTTGATTTCGAGACCTCAATATTAGATTTGGAGGTCTCGAAATCAAGCATCTGAAAGCACACAACTTCGTGTGACAAGGGTGTTTTTTCTTTCATTTTTATCTCGCAACTTCGACGACCAATAGTTGAGTTAAATTTTTCACAGGTTTGTTATTTTGTGCACAGAGATACACCAAGTGAGAAGACTGGTCTGTGACAATATTACCAAAGGTCTCCAGTGCCTTTAACTTACCGACTAATCCTGACGTGGCTAAAATTAAAGCTGCCATCCATCCAATCACCCATGTCTGGGTTTGGAACTGATATCGCAAAGTAGGCAACATTATTCCTACACCCTTGACTATACCGATGTACACAAATGTCTGAGTCCACAGAGCTAAAACTGCCAACCAGCCAGATCGGGCATTATTTCGTTCAGTTGAAAAAAGCTGCGCCATTTCGGTTTTGGATTAAGGTTATAAATGGCAAAAATACTCGTGTGACGAGTGTAGCTTTGTGAATTGACCTGTAGATAATAAGCTCATCTCCCACCGGTGATGTGTTTATATTGTTGTTTGTAATTTGTACGTTTCTCTTACATTTATCAGTTTATCCTTGTTAGTTCGCGACGTAAAATGAAAACCGTGCAATTTTGAGTGATAATTGTGTGGATCATTATATTCTACTTTTAAAACATCTTTCTAACCATATGCATTTTATAACAAACGGTTTCAAACGCTTTTCATAGACCAACTCGTCCGATCCAAGGCAACGTGTTCCTTTAATATTATAAGTATTATTGTTATTAGTTGAATCGGGTATTGTAAAGACCCTGCCCCGTGTTCATCACTTTGTCCTTGCATACGGCCCGGGTTGTACTATGTATTGTGTGCTATTGATGTCACAACGTGAACGTTGCTGTTGTACTTTAGTAAATGCTTGTTCATTTTAAAGGCACTGGACACGTTTAATAATTACTCAAAATACATAACTAACTTGGTAATGAGCAACGGAGAGCTGTTGATAAGACTTCGGGCCTGAAGTTTTGTGATGCATGTAAAAGCTCAAACATTTGAAATGTGTTCAAACAACATAATTTAAAGGCAGTGGACACTATTGGTCATTACTCAAAGAAATTATTATCATAAAACCTTTCTTGATTAAAACGAGTAATGAGGAGAGGTTGATAGTATAAAACATTTGAGAAACAGCTCCCTCTAAAGTGAAGTAGTTTTCGAGAAAGAAATAATTTTCCACGAGTTTGATTACGAGACCTCAGATTTAGAATTTGTGGTCTCGAAATCAAGCATCTGAAAGCACACAACTTTGTGTGACATGGTGCAACAAGGGTGTTTTTTCTTCTTTTATTAATGTCTTGCAACCTCGACGACCGACTGAGCTCAAATTTTCACAGCTTTGTTATTGTACGCATGTGTTGAGATACATTAACTGTGAAGACTAGTCTTTGACAATTACTAATAGTGTCCAGTGTCTTTAATTATAAATACGTATACTGTATATAGAAAATTAAAACAACCAAACGGAACCAAATGTAGTTTTAAAGTTCTAGTATGCAACAAGAAAGGGTGTAGCTTTAACGACAATGGACACGATTGGTAATTACTCAAAATAATTGTTAGCATAAAAACTTACTTGTTAAAGATCAATGGAGAGGTGTTGAATTTGAGTTTGATTTCGAGACCTCAATATTAGATTTGGAGGTCTCGAAATCAAGCATCTGAAAGCACACAACTTCGTGTGACAAGGGTGTTTTTTCTTTCATTTTTATCTCGCAACTTCGACGACCAATAGTTGAGTTAAATTTTTCACAGGTTTGTTATTTTGTGCACAGAGATACACCAAGTGAGAAGACTGGTCTATGACAATATTACCAAAGGTCTCCAGTGCCTTTAACTTACCGACTAATCCTGACGTGGCTAAAATTAAAGCTGCCATCCATCCAATCACCCATGTCTGGGTTTGGAACTGATATCGCAAAGTAGGCAACATTATTCCTACACCCTTGACTATACCGACGTACACAAATGTCTGAGTCCACAGAGCTAAAACTGCCAACCAGCCAGATCGGCCATTATTTCGTTCAGTTGAAAAAAGCTGCGCCATTTTGGTTTTGGATTACGGTTATAAATGGCATAAATACAAACAGGTTGTTGGCCTGACGTTTCGACAGTGTCGGTGTTTTTAGGGAGGCCGTCTTTAACCATGGAGGAATAATTTATTCCTCCATTTTCCTCCATTAACCTCCATTTTCCGCCGTAAACCTAGCCTTGCTCAAGGCAGTCGAATTATTCACTCCGAAAAAAGACCGCCGCTGTATAAAAACCCACCCGTATTCACTGTGCGTAAAACCCACCCGTATTCACTGTGCGTAACATCGCACGACACGATGCCCCGTACACTATCCGCATGCGGAGGCGCAGGCCGTCAGGCCGACAGCCTTGTAGGATCTGTGTTGAAGCCACTGACCTCATTACTATAATAAGCGAAGAGTTCCCACGGTCAGCTCATTACCATAATGCCCGCGAAAGACGAGACATGTTTACCTCACACACCACCACCACGGACGCATGATAGGGTCCAAAGGTCGTGATAAGGGAAGTGCGTGATTTGACGTCAAAATGAATAATTCATTTGCCTCACATCCTGTTTTGTCTGATAGGTGTGACGAACGATATACATATTCATGAGCTGCATACTAGCATATCCTCGAGCCCCCCCAATTTCGTCCACTATTGGAATTTTTTCAATACAACACATTAAACCCGGAAGATACAGATCCTACAAGGCTGTCGGCCTGACGGCCTCCGCATGCGGATAGTGTACGGGGGCATCGTGTCGTGCGATGTTACGCACAGTGAATACGGGTGGGTTTTACGCACAGTGAATACGGGTGGGTTTTTACACAGCGGCGGTCTTTTTTCGGAGTGAATAATTCGACTGCCTTGAGCAAGGCTACCGTAAACCGCCGGATCAACATCTGAATAAGGAATGGGACAACAAAAGAGGTTTGGGAGGTGTTGGGCTATTGTATACAGCGGATTAGGGCTTGTCCGGTGAAGCGAGCAGACATAACAAAGCGGAGCAATCAAAGTGTTGGGTCTCAATTTCTAAAGATCTCAGCAGAGAGGTGCCGGGAAATGGTATCTTTGCCGCGGGATCCGGGGGGTTACGGCGGTAAAAGGGGGTTAGTTAAAGACGGCCTCCCTTATATTGATTTCCAGCCGGCTTCTTTTTTTACACAGCCAGGTGGAAATAAGCTGCTATAGATAAAAGCACAACAAGAAAGCGAATCATGAACAAATATATGGAGAATATGGAGAGTGCAGTCATGGCGAATTAAAGGGCGAAAGGGGGAGACTGAAAGATAAAACTCCCTTGACGAACAAGTTTATGTGGATGCCTTATAAAATGCTTCAGCCGATTGAAGTCTTTATTATTTGAGTAAGAATTTACCTCTTTCTCAAAAACTATACTCCTTCGAGGGAGCTGTGGTCTCTTAAAATGTGTTGTACTCAACAGCCCTCCTTTGCTTGTTACCAAATAAGTTGTTATGCCCTCAACAATTGTGAGTAACCAATAGTATCCAGTGCCTTTAAACCAGGTAACGCCATTGAAAACTATTGGTGTCTGTTAACGTTGATCCGAAATATCGTTTACTTTGCTCTTCACTGTATAGATTTTATTTAACATTGACCTTTATGAATGGCGATCTGTTCTTGATGTGGTAAATTACAGTCTCATTGAATGAAAATTGAACGGTCACTCAGCCTGATGCAGCACCGATAAAAGCAGCGAAGCTTGGGGCATGGACAGAAGTGGTAACTTCACCAACACGCCTATACGTACACGTTGAAAACAAACAATGCGGACAGTCAGAGCATCTTCAAACTTTTGTTACTGATTTCTATATATTCAACAGGGGCTTTCAAGACAAAATAATTTTGAAAGTGCAAGCTTTCAGACAGAAGTTACTCAGATTTCATTCAGAGTCATTACCAATGTATGACCCTACGTGCTTGACTCCACCAGGAGTGGTACGTATAGTATCTATCCAGATCCAGATCCTATACAGGACTACCTCCATGGTATAACAATTGAACATGCTCGTTAAACGTGCATGTGGTGTGATTTTAGAGAAAGAGAGAGAAAGAGTATTTTTAAAGGAGTGTGTGCAAACAAGTGAGACTAAAGTCTAAGTTTCTTGTTTCACCAGCACCAGCACAGCTTTGTATCAACAAACTTATTTGGCACATCCATTGAGTTTTTTGTTTTCTAGGCACCTTGGGTTCTTGCTGCATCTGCTGATAAGTCATCGGCCACCAACCTCTTAGTTTTGCCTTCAATGATGCAAGAACTTGAAAGGAGGAGCAACCCACTGAAGACTGAAAAACAACAGACTCCCAAAATGCATCCATTCTTCTTGAAACAGTAACTGGAAAAATAGACGGGGTAGGCCTCGGAAGAGATGGGAAAACAACATCATCGCTAACAGCACCCTCTACCTGGAACAGCGAAGAGTGCAAGGTAGGCAAGCGTTGAGAGTGACAATTCATGGAGCCAACGTCTTGCGGGATATGGTGCAAGATTGATTGATTTATTGATCCAAACAAGGGTTGTGAGCCCAAATAACAAAAAAATACCAGTTGATCGTCCGGATTTTTCCAAAAAGAGGAGATGAGGGCCTTTTATTTATTTTTTTATATATTTTTTTCCAAGAAAAAATTACAATCGAAAATTACAATCAAAAATAAAAAATAGTAAAAAATAGGATGCGGCCCCCCAAAAAGGATGCGGGCGGGGACGATCAAATGTTTTTTTATTTTTTATTTGGCCTAAATAGTTGCACAATACTCCTAAATTCACCCCTTCCCTCCCCTTTTCCCTTATACCCCATTCAAAAGTAAAGGCCTGGCTAAACGCAGTTCTGTGTAGTGTAGTTCAGAGTTTTTCATTTTGCAAAGTAGATTTAGATTTGTTTTTATGACCCGGTTTTAATCGAAAATACAAAATAATAATGCATTACTAATAATATTAATGCGTTTATAATGCGCCATCTATCTAGCGTACAAGACCCTATTCCGAGGCGCAGAACAAAAACAAAACATATAAAACAAAAAAGAAGTATAGAATACAATAAAATAAGTTACAATGAATAATCTAAGTAAAATAAAATAATAAGTTGCAAGCATTTGAATAAGAAGCTCTCTTTTATTCAGAATTAAATCATTGTTTTCTTCTACAATCACTCTTATGACAAGCTTGCAATAAACACCCGGCAAAGTTAAGTTTCAAATTGCGCAACTACAAAAAGGGAAATTCCCCAATTTGCCTTCATGTCCCTGACGCGTCAATCACGTGATACACACAGGTGACACGGTCAAGCTTTTGCAACCTCGTCCCTTGCTTTCTGATCTTGATCATCCGTGCACGTGTCGTTCACGTAAACATGTGAAGCCACAATTTGTGGGTACGAGTACAGCAGAAACTTACACTTACAAGTGCCTGCTCTTTTTTGACGAACTTCTAGCTGCACCTTATAATTCCCTGGTAAACCATTTGGTAAAGACCTGTGTTCTGTTTTATATTAAAGTTACGAACATGTCTCAAACGCAGTTTAAAGGTAAAATAAGTCATGGGATCGTATCCGTATGTGCTGCAATTACAATTCGATCACCTGAAATTGTGTACATTTTAATTACGAACGACAGACTCTCTCGTCCTAAATTTAAATGTTTTTCTTTTCTTTGCTAGCTAGGGCCTTAGCTAAGCTGTTCGTGATGCCTGTATTATACAGTGATGGCACCTTCATGGAGGATGCAATTGACTTACAGGCATCTGTCTACTCAAAGTTTGAGGTACGTAGGTTTAGGGGTTGTTGATTGTAATCCTGATCATTGCGCACTTTGCACCTTACACTTACAATTAAGTACGACTATATACTCTAGGCTATACAATACAAGAGGAATGTACTTCACCGTACAGATAGATAGACATCATATTCATGCCATGTCCTGTCTGTAGATTCTGAATCTTTATTCCAGTTGTCAGCTTTGTTTTCTCAGTTCAGATAATGTTTTCTTCCTATCCATTCAACGCAATGTAAAGCTGTTTCCCTTTATCACTCAGTATCATTGGGACTGCCATTGGTGGCTGTTCCTAAGAGTGCTGCTATGAAGCTCCTGTTTCATTTGTTTGTTTGATTTAAGAGTAACTATAAAAATATAACTATGAATAGTAAACTTGCGGGTACAACCATGATTGAGTACTAAAATCTCTTTTGAAGGAGTGGTGGCTCTGAATAGAGCCGGTTTGGTCTCGACGTTTCGAACATTATACTCGGCTCGTTTTCAGGAGAACGAGAAGAGTATAATGTTCGAAACGTCGCGACCAAACCGGCTCTTTTCAGAGCCACCACTCCTTCAAAAGAGATTTTACTCATGGTTGTACACGCAAGTTTACTATTCTTATGTTTATTTATAGCTACTCTTATGTCCACACCATGCAAAGCTTCAAACACTTTTGTTTGATTTGTTTGTTTCCTCTATGCGCCGCACTTCTTGCCTGATGTGCGTGTCTTATTTAACACACTGTATATACATGTATGATTTGTGGACCTAATCTAAAAGAACAAACAAGAGAAGTCCGTTACAATGTAGGGACTTGAAAACTATAGACTTGCACAAAGCTACACAAAGTTGCGATAGCGTAAACCTCCTCCCGACAGCAGTAAGGCTGGAGCGTTATGAGAGCTAGGTCCGGCTGTTGGGAGGAGGGTTTACGTAACTCCTAGAACTATTTCGGTTTCGTCCGCTATCGTCTCCTGTGAGACGATAGTGAACGAATCCGAATTAGTTATAGGAGTAAGTTTACGTTATCTCAAACAAGCAGACGTTTTTCTGAAAGTTTGTATACTAATGCCTGGAGTACCTTGTTAAGTACAATACATGCTATAAAATTAAAAGACTTTGATATTAGGGCCTATTGCATGTATTTTTATTATTAAGCCATCAGTGCTATAGGATTGTTCACACAGTAACTGCAAAACAGAGCTGTGTGTGCCCATGCATACAGGATAAGGGTGTGCGTATTATGTAAACCGTACTGTGTATTCTCTGACAGCCTCTGTATGCGGACAGTTATTTGAGTGCGGATGACCTCTGCTAGTAATAGTATCCCCTTCACGTGTTGAGGGTGATTACGCAGTCGATAGTATGCATGCGCGAGGGGTTCTGATGTTTTTTTAAGTAAAAACTGTGACTGTGCTTTAAGGCATGTTTATGTGTTGATCAAGCCACAGCAGGTTAAATGTCAAACATGGGCTAACCAACTCAAGCTGGGTTCACATTCATACATCTGCTTAATGCTCAACAGAATAAGGTTGTCACATGCATAATTTGTGAATGTGTCCTGGAGCCGATTTCATAAAGCAATAAAATTCATCGCTAGACAAATTGTCTGTATTTCCATAGTGGTCTGTGTTGTGACATCACACTTTTCTTAGCAACTACGATTGATATGCAGTTATGATCAATCTTAGCTCTTTGTGAAATCAGCCCCTGCTCTTTATTTTGTGCTGAGCCTAAAATTGTTCAGCAAGACTTTCTGCTTTAGGAGCTTGTGAGATTGTTGGTTTTCTTTACGAATATAGTCTTGTTTCCCTTTTTAGATAAGAATTAGAAATCTTTCTGTGTCTTCACGGGAACGAGTGAAAATTGAAAAATGATATTTAATTGTTTTTTTGGCTTATTTGCTCTTGAACAGAAATTTGTTGTTTTTTGCTTTTACTATATGTTTTAATATTATTAATTTTACAGGACTCCAGTAAAGCGTTCCACAGCCTGCCACTTAAACCGTGTCCTCCTAAAGGTTTATTGTATGTAGATCAAAGAGAATTTGCTGTGACAACAGTTTCCGATGGTAAGTTGTTTAAAGGCAGTGGACACTATTGGTAATTGTCAAAGACTAGCCTTCACAGTTAGTGTATCTCAATATATGCATAAAATAAAAAACCTGAGCTCAATCGGTCATCCAACTTGGGAGCTAATAATAAAAGAAAAAAACACCCTTGTCACACGAAGTTGTGTGTGTTTAGATGGTTGATTTCGAGACCTCAAGTTCTAAATCTGAGGTCTCGAAATCAAATTCGTTGAAAATTACTTCTTTCTCGAAAACTATGGCACTTCAGAGGGAGCCGTTTCTCACAATGTTTTATACCATCAACCTCTCCCCATTACTCGTTACCAAGAAAGGTTTTATGCTAATAACTATTTTGAATATCTACCAATAGTGTCCACTGCCTTTAAAAAGCGTTTGTAACTGTTATAAAATGCATATGTTAGAAAGATGTTTTAAAAGTAGAATACAATGATCCACACACATTGCGCGGTATTCCTTTTGCTTTGCGAACTAACACGGTCGGCCAATTTGTCGACGAGGTAACAGGAAAACCACGCAAATTTTGAGTGATACTTGTGTGGATCATTATATTCTACTTTAAAAATATCTTTCTAATCATATGCATTTTACTACAAACGCTTTTCGAAGACCAACTCTACCGATCCAAGGCAACGTGTTCCTTTAACATACCTCCAAACAATGTGCGCCTACCATTTCTGCTTTTTTGGAAAGTCCATTTCTTTCGTGCACAATTTGACACCCAAAATGACAGGCAGACAGGATGCGCGGGTGTATGGGCGCTGTGCATTGTGCAATGGGTCTCATAAAAGAGGAAGGTTTTGGTGTCCGAATTCCAATCTCATTCTTGTTTTCTTATTTTTCCCCTTGTACATGTAGATGTGATTGATACACTTGGGTCCGATGATGCAACAACGTGTCACATTGTCGTCCTGAGACACTCTGGTAAATTTAGCCAAATTTGTCTTTATGTTTTTAGTCATTGAATGGACCGTTTTGAGTAACCCTTTTGTTGCTATGAAAATGGCCATACTTTAGGGTAGGCTGTATGTGCTTCTAAACGCGTACATCAATGAAATACGCAGCATGCAGCATTCCCAGTTTTATTTCTATGGCACAAGCTCACAGACGCCATTTCAATTCAATTCAAGGTATTTTATTCAAATATTTGTAGCCAAAGGCTAAATTACATTAAATTAACAAGGTAAAAAACATCAAGATTACATAAATTAAAGGGAAACAAAACAAAACATGTTGTGGGCCAGGTATTTCAATTCATTTCAATTCAATTTTTATTGGTCCTACCATAGGAAATTCTTTTTGCATACATGCAATACAGGAAAAATTAATAACACACAATCATAAATAAACTACTGAATGGTAACATCATGTTCGATCATTCTATAGTATTGTTTAATGGCTTATAATATTCCAAAATACATACATTCAATCTCTTTCAATGTTATACTTATTAATTTTTGTAACCAGGAACTGGAGTTACTGGTCTGTGTCATTTTGATGGTTGCAATACAAGGCAAGGAGTGGAAGATCTTGTGGAGTCTGTACTCAAACTCGGCAATGATGGAGGGAGGTAACAAACGTCTATCTATATTCTCCCAGTCAAACCACTTTTCCCCCAACTCACCAAGGCCGGATGGCCACTTC
This sequence comes from Asterias amurensis, assembly GCF_032118995.1. Classification (NCBI taxonomy): domain Eukaryota; kingdom Metazoa; phylum Echinodermata; class Asteroidea; order Forcipulatida; family Asteriidae; genus Asterias; species Asterias amurensis. Next base: position 17,202,712 of record NC_092653.1, on the reverse strand, counting down.
AAGGTGAGGGCCTCACTTAACTGACTTTTGCTGTTGGCCCCGATCAACTGTTGCTAGGGGCATGTTGCCGCCTACTCCAGGGCCCAATTTCATAGAGCTGCTAAGCATAAAAATTTGCTTAGCATGAAATTTCTTCCTTGATAAAAACAGGGTTACCAACCAAATTTCCATTTGTTGCATGTTGCTTCTTTTTGGTGTTCAGCTGTTGTTTGCTTGTCCTGAAAATCACATGGAAATTGGGTTGGCATTCCTGTTTTTATCAAGGGAGAAATGTCATGCTAAGCAAATTTTAGTGCTTAGCAGCGCTATGAAATTGGCCCCTGGGACTGAAACAGGGTTACCCACTTCACAGTCAACCAGGATGTAGGTATGGGTCATCCTCTAAGAGCCAGGGCCCAATTTCATAGAGCTGCTAAGCACAAAAATTTGCTTAGCATGAATTTTATTCTTTGATAAAAACAGGATTACCAACCACATTTCCACTTATTGCATACTGCTTGTTACTGGTATCCGACCGTTGTTTGCTTATCCTAAATATCACGTGGAAATTTGGTGGGTAAACCTGTTTTTATCAAGGCAAAAATTTCATGCTAAGCAAATTTGTGTGCTTATATATAGCAGCTCTATGAAATTGGGCCCTGGTTGGTGAATGAGAAATTGTAACCTTCCCCAACTTTAGAAAATAAAATTAGCTGTTGCAAACAACTTTACCAACCAAATGGACCGAGGGTTTAAATGCAAAGAAAAATAGTTAATGGCCTGACGTTTCGACCCTAGCAGAGTCTTTCTCGAAGGCTAAACAAATTTTTAGCCTTCAAGAAAGACTCTGCTAGGGTCGAAACATCATGCCATAAACTATTTTTTGCACCTTCCCCAACTTATTACAAGTTGTCTTATTACCAGTAAATCTTATTACATGTTGTCTTACATGTTGTCTTACATACTTCCAAAGGTGTTTTCTTATGATGCAGTTTGGTTTCTTAATGTACTTTGATGTTTTTAAAGGGATTGCATATGTTTGGTAATTGGAACCGCTATTGTATCATTCAAATAAGTTGTAAACATAAACCAGATACAAATTTGCATTTATAAATGTAGTAGCATTTTTTTAGACATTGCCGAATACCTTGAACAGTTATGTACTTGAAGGAACAATAATCTGCGATTGGAATACATAATCAGTAAATGTTACTGTCAGTAATCACTTCTTAAATTACAAAATTTGTTTGAGATAAAAAGTGACATCTTTTTCCACAACTGCAGCACTCTGAAGTGACACTTTAGAGTGAAATGTTTCTCAAAATGCTTTATACTATCGAAAGCTGCTGTAGGCTTCTAACCAAGAGTCTGCCTTGCCATTAATTTTAGGAGAGATTACCAAATGAATACATTCCCTGTTAACCCTGCATTAAAAGATGACTAAATAAATACATTCCGTTTCCTTCACTGCAGTTTGGAGCTTCATGTGGTTGGTGGTTTTCAGGATGACAAAGAAACCTCGGAAAAGCTGTCAAGAGAACTGTTAAGTAAGGTCAAAGGTCTTCAATGATGTAATAACCTTTTAGAATAAAAAAACGGAGAGCGCTTAGGATGAAAGCTTGCGATTGCAATAGCTTGCAAGCGTGAAACCTGGTAACATACATTTATATATTATATTATATTTATTGGTTTATTTCATAAAAAACATCACACAGTATGACAACCGATATAGTTGAATTGCACTAGAACATGTACAATATAAAAATTTCTTTAGAAGCAGCTAAAAGGTTAAACAGTTTATTGCCACATATCTATTGTGTGTTTTAAAAAACACACAATTGATAATGAGCAAGAACTACGAGCAATCAAAACAACAATCAACCAGCACTTAACCAAAAAGAATGAGACTTAACAAAAATAGAATATCTTTGGTATTAAAAGCCCTACTCTGCAATGTCATTGTACTACCTGTAAACCAAAGTTTTCCCACACAAAAAATGAACCTAAGCAACAATTGCATACCTATTAGGCCTCCTTAAATACTTAACAGAAAGTGCAACTTGTTCCCATTAGTTCGGATTGAGGTCAACCTATAGACTGCTTGAAAGTGCACAATTTACCTGTTAACCAACTTTTCCCTAAAATTTGTGAACTTGTGTAAAATATTGCAGGTCTACTTCAAGAAGCTAAAGTTGTTTCTGATTTCTCTGGCCTTTTGTACTCAGACTTTTCCTTCTCTACTTCCCATAGGTGAATTCCACAAACTGGAAGTCGATGTGTATTTAATGACTGCCTGCATTTCTGGTAAGATACCACTTTCTAAACCTTATTCGTTGCAATTAGTCTGAATTTTAATTATAGTCAGTAAAGCATTCTAATGGGTTGTGTGTCCTGGCCAAGCTGTCAAGCGCACTGGACTCAAGCTCTGATTTTTCTGATCAGCAGAGTGTGGGTTCAAGTCCTGGTCATGACACTTGTGTCCTTCAGCAAGACACCAATTGTTGCTTCGTCCTTTGGATGGGATGTAGAGCTGTATGTCCTGTGTTTTGTGAAATACATGTAAAAGAATCCACACACACTTAAATAATGAAGAGAAGGGTTTTGCCCAGTGTTTCTGACAGTGGCTGCAGCACGAGCTGCATCACCTTTTGAATGGGTCTCATAATTCTGACACGCCCCTTGGATTGTGATAAAGTTCTTTATAAGAACCAAATGTTATGTGTTACAAGGGAAATTCACACCTACTTTTTAAAACATGTTAACACAGAATTTTTTGTTATAGACATGGAAAATCTCAAATTAGGGAAACAATATTATGCAATTAGGCAGGAAGTGAAACCCAATCCCTTTGAAAGGCGCTGGTCTAGGATGGGTACTAGGATAGGGTACACAGAGATGAAAGGCAGAGAAGAAAGCACAGTTAACATTTATTCTTTATTGGTTATCATCTCACAAAAATGTTTTGTCCAACCTCAATTTGAACAAAAAGTATACCCAGTCAGTTTCTCTTAGGGTTTATTACTTGATATTTAAAACTGTGATAAAATCTAAAATTTTAGTCCTTAGAAATCATTGGTGAACATCCTGATTAGCATAACTTTTGACTAGTTTGACTTTGTCTTTCTTAGGTTTGAATAACACTGTCAAAAACGGCATCAACTACCCCATTGTGTATGGCATAGGTAAGTTTTACACACATTGATTGCTATTCCCAAGCTTCACCCAAGGTCATAGTAGGTCTACATGTGTTCAAATGATTTAGTGATAATCAGTGCTGAATGAGTTGTTCCAAGAGCCGTGGCAGGTCTTAAGAAGCCAAAGTGTTCAGCACTTTATTCTCACACACTGATATTAGGCAAAACTCAAATTAGTCATGTCGATTAACAAAATGGCAACTTCTGGTGGGGGTTACAATGTTAAATTAGTGTTCTCGGGCTTGTTTGCCCTGTCGTCTTTGTTGAGATGTTCTCCTCCTTGTCCTAAAAACTTGGGCTGTGACTGTTTCAATATGCTATGCTTCATACTTTAGTTAGTAAACAATGATTTTAGGTACACAAGATTGTAGACACGAGTCACTGGTTTAAGCTAACATCCGGGAACGTTTAATGCAACACACGAAAGGTCAAAGATCAATAAACAACTTTATGCATATTGCAACATCCTCCTCTTTTTGAGGAAGGAGCATTTTTTGAAAGCCACAACAATTTAACTCCAACTTGAACACTGGGAAAAACAAGTTATTTTAGACATGCATTAAATCATGTTTTCTCCAAAGAAGAAAAAAAAAAGGTGGAAAAATAGAGAAACAATTTGTTTTCTCTAGTCAAACAAAATGAGGGATTTCTCCTAACTTTTTTTTTTTTTTTTTTTTTTTTTTAGTGAGAAACCAAAATACCCTCTCAACTGCTTAAAACGCCTTTTTTAGTTTGAACAAAAACATTTTTTTTTAGAGATATAAACTCAAGCAACTGTTGTCAAGTTGCGAACAGCATCTTGTTTTGCTTTGAACTCACTTCTCAGTATTTAACATAGTTCTTTAGTCTGCTAGGTTCTTTGATCATTCTACCAGATCTGGTTTTTGGCAAGTCTTTCAGTTCAATTGTCTCTTGTTGAGGGTTCGGGTCAATTGTTTGATGCATTCCTGGGGGGTGTTCTATTTCAGGGATGCGTGTGGGTTGTTTCCGTGTGGGTTGTTTCGGTGTTCTAGATCCATCAGATACATGTGGGTCTGGGTGACTCTGTGGGGGTAGGATGGTTTGCTTTGTAATGCATTGGTCAGTGGGGGTCGGGGCATGCAAGTGTCTCATGTTTGTGTGACCATGCATTACTGGTGGTTCTTCACGCGTTTTCTTCAGGTCAACAAGATTGCGTCTCAAGGTCTGTCCTTGTTGGGTTTCGATTTGGTAGGATCTCTCGTCCAGTCTCTTGCTTACAACAGCACGTGGCCATTGTTTTTCTCCAGAGCGGAATGGTTTCAGTCGTACAACATCTCCTTCTGCCAACGATGGCAAGTCTTTTGCATGTTTGTTGTAGTTGTCCGACTGTTTTCTCTGTAGATGTTTCATTTTGGCTCTTCCTCTTGGGACTAACAGGCTGTTAGATGTGGGTAGAAGGGTTCTGGTTCTTCGGCTATGCAGTCTTTGTGCAGGACTGCTGCTGATTCCTTGAGTTGGAGTATTTCTCAGTTCAAGAAGTGCCATGTATGGGTCAGAGTTGGCTTTCTTGCACTTCTTCAGTAGTCTTTTTGCAGCCTTCACTGCAGACTCCACTTTACCATTAGATTGGCTATGTTTGGGGGAGATAGTGAAATGTTCAAAATCCCAAACTTTGGAGAATTTCTTGAACTCATCGGACGTGAACTGACTACCATTGTCGCTGATTACCGAGTTTGGTATGCCATATCTTGCGAAGTGAGACTTCGTGGACGTCATCTAGTGCGTGAACTTTTCTCCTGGACGGGTTCTCTTCAGTTTTTCATTATACAGTTATAGAGAAGCGTAACTTAGAGTTCTATGATGAATACTTCACCGCTGCCACCATGTTTCAATATGCTATGCTTCATACTTTAGTTAGTAAACAATGATTTTAGGTGCACAAGATTGTAGACACGAGTCACTGGTTTAAGCTAACATCCGGGAACGCTTAATGCAACACACGAAAGGTCAAAGGTCAATAAACAACTTTATGCATATTGCAACAGTGACTTTGCAATATAAAGATCAATTTATCACCAATACAACAAAAGTGGGAAAACTTAATTTCCGAAAAGGTGGTCAAGTTTTTAAGATATCATTAGGCAATTCACAGGGATTACGTCCATGCAGGAAGAAAACTCCCTACTGGAACACACAATCTGAGAAACATTACTGTCAGTAACACTTCTCAAATTCAAACTTTGGGGGATAAGAAGTGATATTTTTATCCATAACTGCAGTACTTTAAAATAAAAAGGTTTCTTAAAATGCATAATGCTATCCAGCTGCTGTACTTCACCAAGTAAGTTTTTATTGACATGAATTTTCAGAGTCATTACCAAAGTATACGGACCTTTTGAGTGCACTTCACTGTGAACCACTAAATTTGATATCTTTTTCCATACAACTGCAGAACTTCAAAGGGAAAATATTTTTTAAATGAATTAAATACACGTACTACCCAAATCGCTTACCAAGTAAGTTTTTCATTGCGATTAATTTTTAGATATGGTGGCATAGTTGGCTTGTGGGTGGAGCGCTTGCCTCTCACCTGGTTCGGTACCCGGCCAGGGCCATGTGTGAGTTGAGTTGTGCGTTGGTTCTCTGCTGTGCCACAATGGTTTTTCAGACCAGCCGGTTTTCCTCCCTTCAAGAAAAATCAAACACTTTCGATCTCTGGCCGTGCTCCGTGGTCATATTACGTTGATGCAGCCGGCTGCAAAAGGTGCCCTTGCATGCCTGCATCTTTTGCATTTCAGCTCTTAGCTGTAAGGATGATTAGCCTCCCAAATTATTTGTATTATTACTATTACTGTTACTGTTGCTGTTGCTGTTGCTGTTGCTGTTGCTGTTGCTGTTGCTGTTGCTGTTGCTGTTGCTGTTGCTGTTGCTGTTGCTGTTGCTGTTGTTGTTGTTGTTATTATTATTTCATCTTATCACAGCATGTCGTTAACTCCTTTGCCTCATCTAAGACTACGACATCTGGACGCCTGTGTTCTATAACATGATCAGCCTATTATTATTACTATTATTATTATTATTATGACCAAATGTAAACAAACCAGTTCAGTGCACTACATTGTGAATCGCCATATTTTGGTTATCTTTTTGCAGCTGTTTCTGTGAAGACTGGGGCAATATTTCCGGCTTCGTTTGAATATAAGGGACCAGACAAAGCACTAAGGAGCCTCAGACATTTCATTGGTGATACTGATGTGAGTATATTGTTGCAGCCATTTTGATTTCTCCTCTTCAACTTGATGTAAGCCAGGTCCAAAATGGCGACTGTGGGCACAGCTACGGCTAGATCGCGCGCGTCTGCCTATTCTTCAACACTAGCAGACGCGCTGCTAGCCGTAGCTGTAGGCAAAGTCAACGTTTCAGACACAGCCTAAGCTTACTGAAGCTTGTTGGGCAAAATAGTCAGACCCCTTGTTGACTGTAATTAGAATCGGTGTTTATTATTGCGAATGCAAACTGGGCACATGACGAGGATGGTGGTAACCCTGGTGTTCAGCAACCCTAAGATCCACAAGCCTGATAAAAGTCCACCTGCTGTTTGACTGAAAAATGAACTTCCTGGTATACTTCGTTCTTAGTTGTATTTGGACAAGTATAAAAGATTTCTTTGCACTAACATTTCATGTGATTCTTGTTAAAAATCAGCAGGGCATTATATTACAATATTTAGTTTTTAATCTTTTCGTTCACCTTTATAGTCTTATTATAAGTTGACTTCGGTATAGTATATTTTCTTTTATTCTCTCCTGTTTTCTTCTCTTTTTTCTTTTCTTTAAAAACAAAAATTTGGGAGGGTGTAATTGAAAAAGTCTACGCTTGTAAAAATGTTGAAAACTAAGAACGACCCCTTAATACAAATATATTTATGTGCTTGACAAATTTAGCGTAAAGCATAGTTGACCCTGGAACTATAATCCAATTTGCACCCACTGATTTTCAGGTGAAGAATATCTACGATGGCACGAGTCATCGTCTGGTTATTGGGCCGTACAACTATGGTGACTTTCCGAATGCTTGGATATTGATGCAACAGAGCGATTCTACCTTAAGAAAGGTAGGTGTGAAACCATTCAGAGACTTTCCTAGTTTTCAGATTTACATTATAGATTGTGTTTTGCTAAAGTGTCAAGGTGCTCTCTGAATTCTCCTTCTCTGTCATAAGAATAGCCCTCAAAGACACTGGACACTATTGGTAATGGTCAAAGACCAGTCTTCTCACTTGGTGTAACTCAACATATGCACAAAATAACAAACATGTGAAAATTTGAGCTCAATTTGTCGTGAAGTTGCGAGATACTTATAAAAGAAAATACACCCTTGTCACACAAAGTTGTGTGCTTTCACTTGCTTGATTTCGAGACCTCAAAATCTAACTCTGAGGTCTCTAAATAATATTCGTGGAAAACTACTTTTTTTCTTGAAACTACGATACTTCAGAGGGAGCTGTTTTTCACAATGTTTTAAACTATCAACAGCTCTCCATTACTCGTTACCAAGTAAGGTTTTATGCTTAAAAAAAGTTGAGTTATTACCAATAGTGTGCAACTGTGCCTTTAACGACAACATGTGATTTGGCTAGAATGACAAAGACATGTAAGAAGCCTGAACCTTTTGAGTACAGCAGATGTTCAAGTGTGATGTGTATTGACATAGGACCGTCATTGCAGTGCACTTGAGCCCAGTTTCAAAGAGCGTCTTAAGCAGAAAATATTGCTTAACAATTCTTTGCTTAGCAGAAAAGAGCAGTGTAGGCTACCAGTAACAAGTTGTGCATATTGTGACATTGTAGTTTTTGTTGGTACTGGTAGGCGTAGTTTTGTGTACGCATTTTTTCTCATAAACACAGTATTTGAACTCCTAACTTATCGATGTTATGATGCAGTACATTACATGTTATCCCATTGTGTTTACCTTATAACAAAGTATTTTAACTCCCAACCACAGTTCATATTCAACTTCCCAATTATTTTTCTAAAAATTACTTACATTTATTGTATTCCTAAAGTGTTTTTCTTATGACACACTGTATGACTTCCCAATGTATTTCCGTTATGGACAGTGTATGTCTTCCCAGAGTTGTTTACTTATGGCAAAGTGAATGACTTCCTAATGTGTTTTCCTTACAAGACAGTGTATGACTTCCACATGTGTTTTCCTTATGACACATGGTACAACTTCCGAATGTGTTTTCCTTATAACACATGGTAAGACTTCCTAATGACAGTGTAGGACTTCCCAATGTGTTTTCTTTATAACATATTGTATGACTTCCCTATGTGTTTTCCTTGTGACACAATGTATGACTTCCCAATGTGTTTTCCTTGTGACACAATGTATGACTTTCAAACGACTAATTAATTTACTTCCCAATTTGTGCAGTACTTGTCAACATCCCCTGCTGTAGAGCCAGAATACTTTGAACAGAGTGTACGAGCAGCATTGGGCTTCTATCTGAGCAATCCAGATGCAGCGTCAGTTTTCCCTGATGGACAGCCACATGCCTTTACAATGACACCAGATGGACAATGGAGTGCAGTAACACCATGATACCATATCCACAACATGGACGCTTCAAAAAACCACATGAAGGTAGCATCACTGTTCTCAACACATGTGTACAACATGACACATATCCTGACTGTTAGGCAAGGTGAACTTCAATTATCTACGCTGGATGATGAATATCATGCTTGGAGATTACTCATTCGAAAATGGCTTTGTCCATCAAAAATAGGAAGTGCCACCCTACAAATATTGAAAATTAGTGTGTGTAAATATTAAACTGAATTTACTTTGGTTCACAGATTTATGTCTATTTTTGTTTTTAAAAAGGGTTTAAATACACTGGACACTATTGGTAAATGCCAAAGAATAGTCTTCTCATATGGTGTATCTCAACATATGTATAAAATAACAAACCTGCTGGAAATTGAGCTGGGTTGGTCGTCAGAGTTGCAAGATAATAATGAAAGAAAAAAACACTTGTCACACGAAGTTGTGTGCTTTCAGATGCTTGATTTCAAGACCTCAAATTCTAAACTTGAGGTCTCGAAATCAAATTCGTGGAAAATTAGTTCTTTCTCGAAGACTACATAACTTCAGAGGGAGCCGTTTCTCACAATGTTTTATACTATCAACCTCTTCCCGTTACTCGTTACCAAGTGAGGTTTTATGCTGATAATTACTTTGAGTAATTACCAATAGTGTCCACTGCCTTTAAGGCCCTTTGCAAACGAAAAAGTGTAAAAGGCTATAGTCAAATTTGCCTGAAAAAGTGTACAAGGCTATAGACTTGTAAACCTTTCTATAGCCTTGTAGACATGTCAAATTTGACTGGAAAGTGTACAAGGCTTGTGAACTTGTCAAACTTGCCTGAAAAAGTGTACAAGGCTTGTGAACTTGTCAAATTTGCCAAGAAAGTGTACAAGGCTATAGCCTTGTGTACTTGTCAAATTTGGTCAGAAAAAAACCTTGTGAAAAAAGTGTACAAGTGTAGAAGGCTATAGCCTTGTGTACTTTTCTGGCAAATTTGACATGTCTACAAGGATATAGCCTTGTACACTTTTTGAGTATAAAAGTACACAAGGCCTTGTAGACATGTCAAATTTGCCAGAAAAAATGAACAAGGCTCTAGCCTTGTAAACTTGTCAAATTTGCCTGAAAAAGTGTACTCGTCAAATTTGCTAGAAAAAGTGAACTTGTCAAATTTGCCAAAAAAGTGTACAAGGCTAAGCCTTGTGTACTTGTCAAATTTGCCAGAAAAAAAGCCTTGTGTGCTTTTCTGACAAGTTTGACATGTCTACAAGGCTAAAGCCTTGTTCACTTTTTGAGGCAAATTTGACAAGTACACAAGGCTATAGCATTGTAGACATGTCAAATTTGCCAGAAAAAGTGTACAAAGCTATAGCCTTTTGTACTTGTCAAATTTGCCAGATAAAGTGTACAAGGCTTTGTCAAATTTGCCAAAAAAGTGTACAGTCTTCAGCCTTATGTACTTGTCAAATTTGCCGGAAAAAGTGTACAAGTGTAGAAGGCTATAGCTTTGTGTACTTGTCAAATTTGCCAGAAAAAGTGTACAAGGCTCTAAACCTTGTAAACTTGTCAAATTTGCCTGAAAAAGTGTACAAGACTACAGCCTTATGTACTTGTCAAATTTGCCAGAAAAAGTGTACAAGGCTCTAAACCTTGTAAACTTGTCAAATTTGCCTAAAAAAGTGTACAAGACTATAGCCTTGTGTACTTGTCAAATTTGCCAGAAAAAGTGTACAAATGTAGAAGGCCTTGTGTACTTTTCTGGCAAATTTGACATGTCTACAAGGCACTTTTTGAGGCAAATTGCCTTGTAGACATGTCAAATTTGCCAGAAAAAGTGTACAAGACTATAGCCTAGTGTACTTGTCAAATTTGCCAGAAAAAAGTGCACAAGGCTATATAGCCTTGTGAACTTGTCATATTTGCCAAAAAAGTGTACAAGGCTATAGCCTTGTGAACTTGTCAAATTTGCCAAAAAAGTGTACAAGGCTATAGCCTTGTGAACTTGTCAAATTTGCCTGAAAAAGTGTACAAGACTATAACCTTGTGTACTTGTCAAATTCGCCAGAAAAAGTGTACAAGGCTATATAGCCTTGTGAACTTGTCAAATTTGCCAAAAAAGTGTACAAGCCTTGTAGAAATGTCAAATTTGCCAAAAAAGTGTACAAGGCTATAGCCTTGTCGACATGTCAAATTTGCCAGAAAAAGTGTACAAGGCTCTAGCCTTGTAAACTTGTCAAATTTGCCTGAAAAAGTGTACAAGGCTATAGCCTTGTGAACTTGTCAAATTTGCCCAAAAATGTGTACAAGGCTATAGCCTTGTAGAAATGTCAAATTTGCCAAAAAAGTGTACAAGGCCTTGTCGACATGTCAAATTTGCCTGAAAAAGTGTACAAGACTATAGCCTTGTGTACTTGTCAAATTCGCCAGAAAAAGTGTACAAGGCTATAGCCTTGTCGACATGTCAAATTTGCCAGAAACGTGTACAAGGCTATAGCCTTGTGAACTTGTCAAATTTGCCAAAAAAGTGTACAAGGCTAGAGCCTTGTGTACTTGTCAAATTCGCCAGAAAAAGTGTACAAGGCTATAGCCTTGTCGACATGTCAAATTTGCCAGAAAAAGTGTACAAGACTATAGCCTTGTGTACTTGTCAAATTCGCCAGAAAAAGTGTACAAGGCTATAGCCTTGTGAACTTGTCAAATTTGCCCAAAAATGTACAAGGCTATAGCCTTGTGTACCTGTCAAATTTGCCAGAAAAAGTGTACAAGGCCTTGTGTACTTGTGAAATTCGCCAGAAAAAAGTGTACAAGCCTTGTGAACTTGTCAAATTTGCCCAAAAATGTACAAGGCTATAGCCTTGTGTACCTGTCAAATTTGCCAGAAAAAGTGTACAAGGCCTTGTGTACTTGTGAAATTCGCCAGAAAAAGTGTACAAGGCTATAGCCTTGTCGACATGTCAAATTTGCCAGAAAAGTGTACAAGGCTATAGCCTTGTACACTTGTCAAATTTGCCCAAAAATGTGTACAAGGCTATAGCCTTGTAGAAATGTCAGATTTGCCAAAAAAGTGTACAAGGCCTTGTCGACATGTCAAATTTGCCAGAAAAAGTGTACAAGACTATAGCCTTGTCGACATGTCAAAATTGCCAGAAAAGTGTACAAGGCTATAGCCTTGTGTACTTGTCAAATTTGCCAAAAAAGTGTACAGTCTTCAGCCTTATGTACTTGTCAAATTTGCCGGAAAAAGTGTACAAGTGTAGAAGGCTATAGCTTTGTGTACTTGTCCAATTTGCCAGAAAAAGTGTACAAGGCTCTAAACCTTGTAAACTTGTCAAATTTGCCTGAAAAAGTGTACAAGACTACAGCCTTATGTACTTGTCAAATTTGCCAGAAAAAGTGTACAAGGCTCTAAACCTTGTAAACTTGTCAAATTTGCCTAAAAATGTGTACAAGGCTTAGCCTTGTAGAAATGTCAAATTTGCCAAAAAAGTGTACAAGGCTATAGCCTTGTCGACATGTCAAATTTGCCAAAAAAGTGTACAAGGCTAGAGCCTTGTGTACTTGTCAAATTTGCCAAAAAATTTGCCTTGTGAACTTGTCAAATTTGCCCAAAAATGTGTACAAGGCTATAGCCTTGTAGAAATGTCAAATTTGCCAAAAAAGTGTACAAGGCCTTGTCGACATGTCAAAAGTGTACAAGACTATAGCCTTGTGTACTTGTCAAATTCGCCAGAAAAAGTGTACAAGGCTATAGCCTTGTGAACTTGTCAAATTTGCCCAAAAATGTGTACAAGGCTTGTAGAAATGTCAAATTTGCCAAAAAAGTGTACAAGGCCTTGTGAACTTGTCAAATTTGCCAAAAAAGTGTACAAGGCTAGAGCCTTGTGTACTTGTCAAATTTGCCTGAAAAAGTGTACAAGACTATAGCCTTGTGTACTTGTGAAATTCGCCAGAAAAAGTGTACAAGGCTATAGCCTTGTCGACATGTCAAATTTGCCAGAAAAAGTGTACAAGACTATAGCCTTGTGTACTTGTCAAATTCGCCAGAAAAAGTGTACAAGGCTATAGCCTTGTGAACTTGTCAAATTTGCCCAAAAATGTACAAGGCTATAGCCTTGTGTACCTGTCAAATTTGCCAGAAAAAGTGTACAAGGCCTTGTGTACTTGTCAAATTCGCCAGAAAAAGTGTACAAGGCTATAGCCTTGTCGACATGTCAAATTTGCCAGAAAAGTGTACAAGGCTATAGCCTTGTGAACTTGTCAAATTTGCCAAAAAAGTGTACAAGGCTAGAGCCTTGTGAACTTGTCAAATTTGCCTGAAAAGGTGTACAAGACTATAGCCTTGTGTACTTGTCAAATTCGCCAGAAAAAGTGTACAAGGCTATAGCCTTGTGAACTTGTCAAATTTGCCCAAAAATGTGTACAAGCCTTGTCGACATGTCAAATTTGCCAGAAAAAGTGTACAAGGCTAGAACCTTGTGAACTTGTCAAATTTGCCTGAAAAGGTATACAAGACTATAGCCTTGTGTACTTGTCAAATTCGCCAGAAAAAGTGTACAAGGCTATAGCCTTGTGAACTTGTCAAATTTGCCCAAAAATGTACATGGCTATAGCCGTGTGTACCTGTCAAATTTTCCTGAAAAAGTGTACAAGGCTATAGCCTTGTGAACTTGTCAAATTTGCCAAAAAAGTGAACATGTCAAATTTGCCAGAAAAAGTGTACAAGGCTATAGCCAAGTGTACTTGTAAAATTTGCCCTAAAAATGTACAAGGCTACAGCCTTGTGTACCTGTCAAATTTGCCAGAAAAAGTGTACAAGGCTATAGCCTTGTGTACTTTTCTGGCAAATTTGACATGTCTACATGCCTTCAAGTGTACGTTTGCCACAAACAAGTACAAGGCTCCTGACATGTCAAATTTGCCAGAAATAGTGTACAAAAGGGTATTGCCTCGTGAACTTGTTTAACTTGCCAGAAAAAGTGTACAAGTGTACAAGGCTATATGTCAAATTTGCCAAAAATGTGCCTAAAAAAGTTTACAAGGCTGATAATAGCCTTGTGTACATGTCATGTTTTGCTTGAAAAAGTGTACAAGGCCTTGTGCACCTGAAAATGTGTACAGGTCTATAGCCTTGTGTACTGGTCAATTTTGTTAAAAAAAACTACAAGACCTCATGTACTTGTGATTTGTGCAAGAAGAATTGTATGAAAATTTTGCATGAAAAGACTTGTGTACCACAGTATACCAACAGTTTTACCGCAGTAATAGATGGTGAATTTGCAGGCCTGAACGATCCATTTTTAAAAGGGAAAGGCACCAAGGCATTTTCTCCTCTGCAAAGGGCACCCTATGAGGTAATTTAAAACTTCTATTGGAGCATTTCTAGGGCACCAAGGCAATAAACAGAGGGCATGGAGGCATTCACTTTCATTGCCTCCGTGAAGTAACAGGCATGAATTTGTATTGGTATAAAACCAATCATGTAATGTGGTACAAAACGCATGTGCATGTATTTGTATAGGTTTAAAACCAATCATGTGATGTGGTACAAATGCATGCCATGTGGTACAAATGCACGCCATGTGGTACAAAAACACACGTGAAATGCATGCGACGTGTACAAAACGCATGTGATGCAGTACAAAAATCATGTGATGTGGTACAAAATGCATGTGATGTGGTACAAAATGCATGTAATTCGGTACAAAATGCATGTGATGTGGTACATGACATGTGATTTGGTACAAAATGCATTTGATGTGGTTCACAATGCGTGTGATGTGGTTTACAACGCATGTGATGTGGTACAAAACGCATGTACATGTACCTGGATCATAGGAACATGTACAAGAGTGAAAGTGAAAGAAACTGTGATGTGCACCACAGGCTACATTTCCATGGTTGTGCCCACTGTTGGCAAGTGATTTACTTTGATGCACTGAATTTTGCTTATTTTTATTTTGTAAATAATATTAAACAGTATTTATATGGCGCCAAACTCTGTCTAAAAATACGCTTAAGGCGCTTCACAGATTTAAAAGACGAAAAACAAGAAGCCATGTAACAGGTGTTCATTTTGTTCAAGACTTGAGTTTATTTTGAATAAAAAAAACGTATTCCGGAAAACACACCTTCGCAAGTTATGTGTCCTTTATTCGTCAAAACTTACATGTAAGGTGTTTTTGGTGAAGAAGGTACAACACTTCTTCATGAAAAATGAGTATGATACATGATTAAGAACAATTCAAGAAATTTGTTTACCTGAAAACTCACTTTGTACAAACATAATATGCCTTTGCTTGGAGATTTTATCTACCTGGAGACTCTGTCCCCCAATACGGTGAACTGTGTACAAACTTCTTCTTATAGCGCCCTCTTTTGAATCGTCCTCCTTCAGTTCATCTTAACTTCCCATAATGGGGGAAAGAATCTCCAGCCAACTGATTTCCCTGGGCTACTGGAACCAAATACGGGTGATTCGCACTACAATGGTCTGTGACGTTTCAATAGACCTTTATCATGGTGCAGCCATCTTGAATTTTACCAAACCTAGGCTGGAAGAACAAAATAGTCTGGTTCCTGTTTGCAAAACGGTTATTAGCATTCATTATTGTTATTCAGTACGAGGAACATGACCAAGATGGAGGCAGCATGATAAAGGTCAAAGGCAGAACCCAATCACAACAGTTATTTACACATAAATCTGTCACTTTTACAATCTTCTATAATTTTGTTATAAACCAAATTTCAACTATGATATATATATAATATTATATACACCTGGTATTAAAGGGTTAAATATCTTTGGCATGGTTAGACCATCATCACAGTGCGGCCATCTTGTTTCATCTCCCATTCAAATTGTTGGGTGCCTTCAATTATCTTCCCCAGTATTTTGATCTGCCTGCAGCCGGGGCGTGGAAACTACGTCATTACACCTGGGCATCCACCAGAGACTCGCTCGTGAGCTGGGTCTGTGGTTGCCGACACCGACCGGGGCAGACACAAGTATCACAAGATGGTTATCGAACGCTCTCGTGTAAGTTTTACCTGCACGTGTAAGTTTTACTTACAAGCTAACGAACGCACCCAATTCTACCAAAGCGACTCATCAAGGGCCCCCCTTCTGGGTTTAATGAACACCCATACTCATAACTTCTATTGCACACAGGGAACAAGACGAAGATGGTGGCACGATAAAGATCTGCAGGGCACAATTTTGCACCAGCTTCTCAAGCAGAACATAGTAAATAGTTTCTTAACAAACTTCTGGTAAGCACATTACTGTTCTGTGCTGAGCTATTTCTTATGCTTAAGATGCTCGGTCAAATTGGTCAATTTCATAGAGCTGCTAAGCACAACAAAATTATGCTCACCAGAATAAGGTTACCAGCCAAACTCCCATGTCACATGTACAATCTGTGACTAGTATCCTGCTCATTTCTGCCTAGCAGACAATTGTTAAGCAACATTTTTTGCTAAAGCAGCTCCTTCAAATTGGGAACTGTTCTGTACAATCCCATTAATATACAAAACAGTTAAACTAAATATACTTGCATATAATATATCTCAACGTCCTTAACTTTAATGCTCTAGTCTTTCCCTGCATCGTCAAATATCTGGAAAAGAAATATAGTTTAAAGAATGTAGTTAATTTTTTATAATTGTTTATATTTTATTTGATTACACATCCAAGAGCACAATTAGCGCCAATAACGGAATGGATAGAAAACGAGAAAAATATTTAGTATTAGATGTGAGGGGAAAAACCCACGCAATCATGTAGGAAAGGAAAACCCAATCCTCATGCAAGGCTCTTGCTGAGGTGGTGGGATTCGAACTGGGGTCCATGAGGTAAAAAGCAGGGAAGGAAACCACAGAGCAAACCTGGGCCCAATTTCATGAGCCAGGCACTAGTTCCACATGATTGCAAATTGCTGTTAACAGTGCTTATCAGGAAAATCAAATTAAATTATGTTTTCCCGATCATTTTCAGCAAAAATGACCTGAAGTTCGATACAAAATGCAAATTCATGGATTTTCCTCTAACAATATCTTTTTAAGAAGTGTCGTTTTTTTTTCAATGTTATTATTACTATTTACTTGGCCGTTGATAGAAGAAAACAACCTTTGGACAGTAAAAATATGTTTAAAATTGTAGTTGTGATGCAAGGAAATTCTCTATTATTTGGTTTTACCCTTGCACCAAATGTGTGTTAGCCCTGTATACTTTGAATCTATCCGATGCAAATATAACATCTAATAAAAATAGGAAATTTACAATTCAAGCAAAAATATGGTCATATGGAAGCTTCTACACATGTAAGTTAAGCTGATTTTGAGCCTTGCTTAGTTCTTGTTTACCTGCATGAGGTTCTTGGGTTCCAGCGCCGACTTATTAAGTACTTTGGGTTCATCAAAACTGAGGCGTAGCGGAGAAACGATCTCATCATGGAGTGCACTAATGTTGGGACTGCCATTGGGCGTCCATCTGTGACAAGCAAAAACAAATCAATAACAACTTACAATGGTTCAATAAAGGGAAGGTATACTTGGTAAATACTCTTCAACACAAAGGCAATAAAAACCTTTGGTTAGAAGTACAGCAGCTTTCAATAGTATAAAGCATTTCCAGAAACATTTCGCTTTGAAGTACTGTGAAGTGTAAACGATATGAAGTTTTTATGCCCAAAAGTTTAATCAGAGAACCATTACTGCAATAATATTTCTCAAATTATGTAGTCTTATGAGGTATTATTCTTGCTGCGTGGACGTAACCACTCCGGATTTTCGGCAATATCTCAAAAAAATAACCGCTTCTGTAAATTAGGTTTCACCGAGTTTGTTTTATTGTATCTACATTGATACAGGATTAAAACAATCAAACGCTTCCAAGAACCAAAGATATACTTTACCTTATGGAGAAAAGAAAAATTGCTGCATATAGACACTACCAACTTGAGGATGAATTATTTTGTATATAATATCTCTTACCTCTCGACACTGTTATTCATCATGCCATGAACGATGGGGGAGGAGCTTCGTGGTAAAAGGGGGGTTCGTCTATGACTTCTAGTTAAGAAGGGTGTCCCAGAGGTGGCTATAGCCGAGCAACTGCAGTAAAGAAGAGAGTACATTATAAACGTAAGGTTTAATAGGTACAACAATTTTAGGTGCTGAATTTTTGAATTCAGCTTTAAAAAAAAGGTACAGTAATAATATCAAAGTCTTATAAAGTGCATGTATCTACCAAACAAGTTACTCAAGGCGCTGAGTACATGTACATGTATGTACAAACTTTCAGAAACTTTCAGAAAGATACGTTATTGCGGTGATGAGTTCTGAGACCCAATCATGTAGCACCTAAAAGGTGCTATGGTGATTCAGCAGCCACAGACAGAAACACTGGGGCGACCTCCTTCTCTTTTCGATAAGTGCACTGGGTTCTTTTATATGCGTTATACAAAACATGGGACCAATGGTTTTACATCCCATCCGAAGGACGTAGCAATGGTTAAGTGTCTTGCTTAAAGACACAAGTGTCACAGCTAAGGATTCTTACCCACACTCTGATCTGCTGATCAGTGGCAATGATGTGGCAGTAACTGCTGTCAGTGTGCTTTACAGTCCATTTGAATCAATACAAGAATTAAAAGTTATAATTTTTTAGAATTACAACTTGTTGTCTGCATCATAAATAACCAGAAATTTAGTTTTCATTGGCACATAAGAATTAAACAATTATTAGTTTAAAACAAGTATAGGCCTATCATTGGTAATGATGTGCTCATTTTCGGTACCTTATAGAGACCCGAGGATAAAACAAAGAAGGGAAAAAACTTAAGGTCTCCATAGGGGAATTCTAATGATTGGGTGCTCCACATTCAAGAAAATTTGTGTACAAAGTCTACGGGAATCTGTCAAGTGCAGTAAAAAACAAAAGAATGCTCCACAAGGATGTATTTTTGAGAATATATGGCAACACAGCAGGTAATGATAGCTCACCGTTTTCTCATTAGCCCCTTTCACACAAGAGCAATTTAGCAAGGGTCCCTTGCTAAATTGAAGCATGGTTGTAAGATTTTACAAAATGCACCTCGTGTGAAAGGACAATAATTTTTGGAGTGTCCAGGGTCCCTTGTCAAATCTTGTCCATCATTGCTACATTTTGTTGGAGGTCTGGACCTATGACTAAATCTTACACTAGCGGAAGTTTTTACCAAGGACGTGGGCTACATCATCGTGTGAAAGGAAGGTTGTTAATTGAACGTAGCCTAGGTGAAAATGCCCATACAGCGCATGCTATTGTGGGTGCTATCTTGTCCAACTAAGGTGATCAGGATTACCAATTCGTCATATCACTCTCATGTCGCACAAGGGTTGTTAGTTTTTAACTTTGCAGTGTGAACGCTCACAAAATCAGTCACACACGGTGATAACAAACAAACAATCCATGCTCGTAAATTTTGTAGCAAGGGACCCTGGCTACATTTGGGCTGCGTATAAAGGGCTTTTGAATCATGATACTGTAAAGACATCGGTAATGTTGGCACTCTCTTTGAATCAAGATAAAGTACAGCATAAGTAAAGAATGTTATAATCTTGCAATTCTAGGTACTTCAGTTGTAACTTGATTCTGGTAAGCAACATTTTTCTTTGCTTTCAAAACTTTCAAAAAACTCATTTTGATGACCTTTGTACAAAAGGTAGCATCATTTGTAGCCTTGCTGTGGTAACCTTTTCAAAGTATAATTTTCACAGTTCCTTTGGGGAAAAAACTACATTTGACGCACCTAGAATATTCCTTGGCAGCACTGTAGAGTTTACTCTTCTCGTCATCGCTGGAGAATGATGAATGAGCGAGAGAATGACCGTAGGAACTCTGGGATACATCTGTCTCAAAACACTCGTCTGTAGATAAAAAAAATTAAATTAATGAACACCTATTTTATTCACCAATCTTTTACAAATGATGATTCCCTCAAACAGGTAACAATAGCGCTCTCAAGAATCCTGTTTGTCATTCTGAAAACTATGCAGCTATGCGGTCTCCATTTTTTGTTGTACAACTATTTTTATTTTTCTGGAGGAATATAAACCGGTCGCTACTGACCTGTTGACGCATGAAAGAGTTACAAAACGATGATATATCTCTGGCCACATCACTTGCCTATTTGTTCACACTGCAGTTAAAAAGGTCATTGCCTCTCATGAGAAGAAGGAAATGTCTGGGGCAAAGTTTTAGCCAGGGTTTCTTAAAAGGGTTTCCGAATTTGCTCGAAAGTGGGTGTCCAAACTGCTCGCATGAAATAAATGTACTACGCAGTTGATGAGCTTAATGGAGTACCCTATTTGGTGTCTATTACACAATGGAACAATGAACACCACAAGGAAAATCTTTTTTTCACCGGGACCCAACAAGGGAATTCTTGAGAAAATTCATCATAACAAAAGCAGGACTCCACAAACCGAAACCATAATGTTGTATCCTGCTCAAACTTCACTTGAAAGTGAATGCTAAGCAAAATTACCTTGAGGCAAACAATCACTGTTTTTTCCAATGGGTGGCAGCAGACTTACCAGGTAAACTTCCGTTGTTTTTGTAGTTCAGAGCATCAGCACACTACCGAGAACAATGGATTTTACCTGGTAAGTCTGCAGCCACCTAGTGTCACCATAAAGGTTTCCCACATGTGCAGCAAGAAAACCTACCGTCTGAAAAGCTGAGATCCCAGTCCGACGGTCGCTGTGGTGCTTTGTTGTTCACTGTTGGAGAGCTCTCGGGGAGTTTTGTGGATAATCGGCGAATAATGATGAAAAATAAAGTCACCAGCATTCCCCATATCAGGCTGAGACACGAGATCGTCGCAATCCACTGCAATCAAATTAAAAATCAAAGTAGCTATCTCAAAGACACTATGCAACTCGCAAACTTCTGAATCTGAGTTTATATAGTCACAAAACAGTCCAAATGGAAACATCACACCAACTTTTTGTAGAGAAGACAATGAAGAAATGTTACTTTTAGACGTTGGAGAAAAACTCATATACTTGTAGTAGTCAGGTAGGGACTGAAAAACCCACTCCACATGCAAGGCTGCGGTCCGGGTATCGAACCGGGGTTCACAGAGTAAGGCAGGGACCATAGAGCTATATATATTGACTAGAGCGCTAACAGCCCGTTATACAGGCACTAAGGTTTTGAAGCTGTGTGGGCGCATCCATCTTTATGTACAAACCAATACAAAAGCTTGAAGTTTTGTACGGCAATTGTACGGCTATTTGCATGATAATGCATTTGTTCTTTTTTATGTGCGATCGAAGCAAAATGCAGCAAATGTGAACGCACAATCTGCTGATCAGCATACAAACTGCGAGCATCATGTGCATCATGTTTAAAAGGCGCGTATACTTTTTTTAGGTACGGCAATCAAGTCGAAGTTACGGTTTTCGTATCGCGGACGTACGCGAGCAGACAGTCGGGTACAAAAGTGCACACGCTGAATGTAAAAAAAAATCACAGCAATGTGTGTTCTCTTAAAATTCTGAAATCACGCAACACATCAAACATGTCTGCGCCCAGGCTGGCTTCAAAACGCAGAGTAAGTTAGCGCTCTAGTCAATATATATAGCTCTATGGCAGGAACTGAAACCACTGATGAGCCAAACTGACTGCCCGACCAACCTAATTTAGCTTTAGGCTTGCTACACCAACCCGACACTGATGGTTAGTGCATCGTCGTGGCCGAGCGTATCAGAACACTGAACTCAAGCTCTAGTATTTCTGATCAGCAGAGTGTTGGTTCAAGTCTCGACCATGACACTTGAGCCCTTGAGCGAGACACTTTACCATTATTGCTTCGGCTGGGGCGCAGAACCAGTGGTCACGTTTGCTACATACATGTAATGCAAGTAAAAGAACCAAGTGCTCTTATCTTCTAAGAGAAGGGGTTCTGCTGCTGACAAAACAAGAGCTTGGGTCTAGTAAACTGTCCATACATGTATGGTTGTTAATGTATTTGTCTTTTGTGTCCGTTGTCTGTTTTGTCCTGTATGGCTTTCCCAAATCAAGCAAACGCTTACCAGGAATTGCCTCCATTTCACTAACTGTGCCCTATTCCTACTATTTTAAGTAGCATTAGTGTTTTCCAATTTAATGTAAATCATAATTTTGTATGATACCGGCACACATATTATTTGAATTATAAATAAGTATTGTTGAATGTGATATATGGAATGTGATATTCCCGCTCTCGGCCACGACAACCCAATTGGGCCCAGGTCTTGACTCAAACAATAATAATAATATCGAAGTCTTATATAGCGCACATTTCTACCAAACAAGGTACTCAAGACGCTGAGTATATACAAACTTTCAGAAAGATAGGTTATTGCAGTGATGAATTCTGAGACCCAATTATTTAGCACCTTATAAGGGTTTATAAAGTGCTACTCACCATCTTCCGAAAGCAGAGGGCGACATATCTTCTCCTTCTGACTGATCTCATGATGGGGAGGTCCAGTAAATCTTGCAGTGTTGGCCTCTTACTGTAGTCTGGATTCATCATGGATGCAATCATGTCCCTCAGTCCCTTAGAAATACCTGATTGTAGCAATCAAAGGTAATTTTGCTTTTGAAGAATCATCAACTCCATTTATTTGATAGATTTAAAGGTACTGGACACTATTGGTTATTACTCAAAATAATTCTTGGCATAAAAGTTTACTTGGTAACGAGCAATGGAGGGGTGTTGTTAGTATAAAACATTGTGAGAAACAGCTCCCTCTGAAGTAAGGTGGTTTTTGAGAGTGAAGTAATTTCTCACTGAAATATTTGAATTGAATTCGAGACCTCAGCTGTGCAACTAGGGTGTTTTTTCTTCCATTATTCTCTACTCTAGCAACTTTGACAACCAATTTAGTTTTCAATTTAAATTTTCACAGGTTTGTTATTTTATGCATATGTTGTGATACACCAAGTGAGAAGACTGTTTTTTTTTACACTTACCAAATGTGTCCAGTGCCTTTAACAACATTATAAGGGGGATACAAAATTATAAGGGGGATACAGATAAATATAGTTGATATACGGTACCCTACCTCAATGTCTGATAAAAAAGCACTGTAATGATGATCCCTGATAAACACAACTTTATAAGCAACTTGGGTGAATGGCTTTGAGCTACATCAATGGAAGACTTTTAGAGGGTCCTTTTTCACAATAGTGCGCGTGCTCAGACCTACATGCACAATACTGTGCATGCGCACGCATGCTCAGAGCTGCAAAAAAGGATCATTTTGTCTGTTTCGCCAGCGTCTCAAAAGTCTCCTATTGACCCATTTCACCTGACGTCATCATCAGAATAATCTTGGATGCGCCATTTTGGTGTTCAATGTCAACTCGTGTTATTCAGTGAAGTGCGCATTTTTAGGTGATGCGCCGATTACACATAAGCCTATTGACCACCAACATGGTGAGCGTGGCATCAGTCGCCGCGTGTGACTCGCGTGCAAGGGGTCAATTGCTATAATTTTTCTAGGCATCTAAGTGGTTCTCATGCAAGGAATTTGCTACAACCCTTGGTGCCACACACATAACGCATAGTTGATGTCATGTGGATGAACCATCAATACTACGAGCATTCCTAGTACGTTGGAAAAACATTTACTGGCTACTTGACTTGGTGCACTGCTAATTATGGGATTCAAATTGACCTCTATTTACTCAGCATGCTCAGTGCTCAAACGTTTCAGACAGTTTCTCTACTAGAATGAAATCCTGGGTTTGAATCCCATCCGAGTAGCTGTCAATTTTTTACGCCCACAGACTAGGAAAGTATTTGGATTATTTGCTTCATCTACTGTACCCTTCATCAGCTCAAACTTATAGAGTGTCTTGGCCGAGCGGTTGGTTAAGAGCACCGAATGCAAACTCTGGTGTTTCTGATCAGCAGAGTGTGGGTTCGAATCCCCTGTCGTGCCACTTGTGTCCTAAAGCAAGACACTTTTAACCATTGCTTCGCCCTTCAGATGGGCTCGAAAACATGCGAGCATGCAGCCCAATTATTAACATTTATCTTTAGTTTTAAAAGCCCTACTCTGCAATCTGGGGCTTTAATATATGGTAAATCTCCATTTCTTTTTAGAATGTTATCTTAATTTTTTGGGGGGGATAACAAAAACGGATTTTCTTTTTTTTTTAGGGCAAAAAAAACAACTCCATTTTAAAATGGAGGAATCACATCCCTGTAGACTGATCATGTGGTCACATGTTCTATACCCAGATTACCTTTTGTGATATCCCAGGGTATGTCCCCATGGCGTAGCTGATGCCACAACTGTCCATTCTGAGGCAAGTCCAGATCACACGCAAGCTCCAGTATTGTTATTCCAATGCTAGAAAAGTATGGTAAAACAAAATCAGTATCACATATTGCACTCAAGTTTGTGGGGTGTCATGGCCAAGTACTCTAGGTCAGTGGACGAGTGGTCTAGGGTTAGGGTTATGGATTCATGTTCTGTAATGTACAGAGAATTTGTAAAGAGTGACTGCTTTAGTGGGTTAGGAGCCCTCTTAATATAGGTCAAAGCTACGCTATCTATTGGAAAAAATTAGTGGTTCACAAAACTGAATTTGGTCTAGAGCCTTAGGAACACTGGTACCTAGGGCGCACAAAACACTTAACCCTGCCCTGCCAAATCCCTTTAGTCCTTACCTAAAAACATCAGCATGCTTGCCAAACTTTCCCTGCAGTAGCTCTGGGGCTAGGTACCTTGGATCTCCTTCTTGAGCCTCCGTTAAGTCATTCTGCCATTCAAAGATAAACCACACAATAAATTATTGACATGTACATGTATCAAAGGTAAAACCAGACAAGTCCTGCTCTTGTAAATTTTTCTTTGTTCAATCCCAAATATCTTCGTGAGGCATCTTTGGGAAATAGTTCTTTTTAACCGACCAAAAGTTACAATATAACTGCTTACAGCACTCTCTCATGATGTGAACAGTGAACAGCAAAAAAAAAATGAATCTGGGAAACTAAAAGGTTCCTTTAATTGTTGATTTGCTTATGATTTAATTGCTCACAAGTTATGTTTGAATTAAAACAGTCACTTTTAAAACCTGGAAAAGTTCTTTTTATATTTCATATTTTAGACCCAGGTGTTTTTTAAAACACATATGAACTAGCATTGTTCAGTCACTAGTGCACATCTATCCCCTTGGGTCTATGAGATGACTGACCAGAAAAGCGTCTTACTTCCCTCTTCTGGTCACTTACAGTCCCCCTGGGAGCTAGACATGCTTGAGTAACCTTAATGCCAGTCCCTACAAGATGTGTACATAATAACAATTAGTGATCCCAGGTTGTATTATAATTTGGGTGTGAACCCTGGCTAAACGCCAGTTAATGGTTGTATGGAAGATATTGACAAAAATAAGGCTAGGGTCATATAGGGTAATAAAGGGCAATATAAGGCTAGATAGCTCAGTTGTTAGAGCACCGGCACGTTACTCCGGAGGTCGTTGGTTCAAATCCCACTCTAGTCAATTCTTTGTTCAACCCAAAAAATAACTAATAATTACAATAACAACCTCACACTGAGAAGATATTGAACCGAGTTGTTTATGAAACCAATAAAAACTCAGACTTGCCTTGCCGAGTTGTATCGTGAGTCCAAAGTCACCCAGTTTACAAACTCCATTTACAGACACGAAGATGTTATCGGGTTTGATGTCTAGATGAAGCAAGTCATGATCATGGAGGTGCTTCACACCCTGAAAGGGAGGAAACAAAGAAAGGGCATCATGCCTCCGGTCTATAAATAGTGTTTATCGTTTATTTGTTTGTTTTCTTTGAAGGCACTAGACACATTATAAAATAAATAATAGTATATATAGAACATTACTGAACGAGCAACAGAGAGATGTTGATAGTTTAAAACAAAGTATTGACTTCAAGCCTACACCCTGGACACAAAATCTGTCTTTGTTTAGTCAACCATCCAACCTCATTTACTCACTCACTCACTCACTCATTTGGCTCAGTTGAAAGAGCTCAATATTGCCAGACTTCTATTTATTTATTTTAAATCTTCGGACATAATTCTTTGTTGGCAGGGGCCGTCCAGGGTAAGGCAAAAGTTTTTAAAACTGTCATCAAAGCGATGTGCCCTCCAAGACCCCTCCAACAAAAAACATACATGTTTATAAAAATACAGAAAATAAAAGCACGAATTTTAAAAATGTAGATAATAACATAAAAAAGTACAAAACGCTACATTAAATTAAAATTATTAAACACCGAGCTGGCACAAACATGATGGCAAGATAATGACAATAGACCAAAACTGAACGCTGGTAGATAAAACAAAATATCACCCATAAAATTATTAAGAAACAAACCAAGCAAAGTATATACAACAAATATGGGAGGAATGTTGCGTGGATATCGAAATTGCCAGGAAAGTCTAAGAATCAAAAGCCATTATCGCAAGGAATATCAAAGAATCAAAAGTTATTATTGCCAACCAACCGTTGTCTGCTATTAAATAATTGCATGGGTGTGCATAAACCTTTTGTTAATGCACACTGGAGCTCTGTTTATGCCCACTGAGCTGGCTTCCACGCGTCGGGCGCGCAAGATTATCATGCGGACTGCACAAATCATAGCTATCAGTGCATAATCTAAGCACGCGCGCGTACACACAACCCACGCGCCTCGAACAGATTCTTCACAAAGTTTTGGAAAAACAAATTTAAAACCTTGAATTTTTGATTGTTAAAGTGTCTATACCTAGTTTTGTTTTTCTGTTTTTAACAAAAAGGGCATTTATGAATGGGAATAAAAGAGATAGCGACTCGTTCTTCAGCGCCATTTAAAACCTTGCAGGGTCGTTGCTTTGCGACAAACGCCCTCGCTGAACACGGCCGCGGACCCTGCCGCCGTTAACTGTACGTTGAAGAACTCGTCGCTACCCTTTTATTCCCTTACTGATACTTAACACATAGCATTTTGCTATGCTGTAAACAAGGGAAATTGTTCACAGTAAAGAATGCATTACCTTGATAAGATCCAGTAAGAATCCCCAAACTGTACTCTCAGATATATCATGATGAGTTTCCGCATACTCTTCAAGACTGGGGGCAAAAGAGTTAACAGTAATTATTTTAAAAAATGGGTATACATGTTCAGCAATTTTATGTTCAGGAATGTTATTGGCCTACTGAGTAGGGCACTATAAATGTAAAGAACCTTGATTTGTTATTGTAAAAATCACTATAAAGAAACTAGTTGTTATCATCATTATTCATATAAAAATTGCAAACTAAGTCTTTGTGTTTTTGCTAGCTAACCTCATTTGGCACAGCTCCGTCTGTATGTACAGATGCCCCTTCTCAGCCCACGCCTTGAAGAACTCAACACAATTTTGGTGTCTGGTCAGGGTTTCATGTTGGTGGACCTCCTCTAGCTTCCTCCTCCTATTGGTCAATCAACATCCAGTCAAACAAATATTTTTCAAAGGCAGGCACGGTTTAACTTTTGGTAATTTTGTCAAAGACCGGTACCCTCACGTGGTATACGTGTACATGCATCTCTACATAAGCATACAATAACAGTTGCAGAAATGAGAAGTTTCAGACATTTATCAGAATTCAGACATCTGAAAGTCTGCCTTGTAAAAAAACAAAAACACATTTTTCATCAAACAAATTAAGCCATGCTCTCTCAAAGCTCAATGGAGTCTCTTACCCCAGGAATTATCTATGGTGGTAATGCAATCATTTCAATGGACCTCCACAAGTCTGGATCCCAGTTTCAGACTTTTTGGGTCACAAATGGCTCTCACCCCTGCTATTGGTCACGAAATCAGAGTCAAACAGATTATTCTTTTAAAGACAGCACATAACTTTTGGTAATTTTGTCAAGGACCAGTATCCTCACTTGGTCATGTTGGTGTATCCCAACTCATACAAAAATTAATAATCCTGTAAAAAGTTTTGAATCAATAGGTCATCGAGACTGCGAGAAAATAATGGGGACAAAAAGACACCCGTGTCGCATAGAATTGTGTGCATTATTATTACTTTACTTGGCAATTAAAATCAAGCATGTACACATGAAATACATAAAATTACAATGGTGACTTAGATTATTGATGGTCTTAGTGTAGTTGAGTGGACAGGGAACCAGACCAAGATGGCTACTAACATATCAGCCTTACCCTCTAATCTCTCTCTGACCTGGGCATGGTGCCTTCTTTATCAGATAAATAAATGAGTGTCTTTTTCATTGAGTGAACAGGCAACCAGACCAGATGGCTACTTACTTGTCAGCCTCACCCTTGAATCTCTCTCTAGACCTCTTTACTGCATAAAGCTTACCGCTCTCTTTGCACTTCACTTTGTACACCTGGTATAGAAAGAAAAAAATTGTCATGAACATTCCTCTGTCCGATTACCCCTAAAAGCATTCCTGACACCATATCAACTCCTTATGAGTATGCAGCACCGGCAACCCAGTTTGACTGCAGGTTGCTAATCACTCGCATCTACAATCTCTACCTTCAAAGGTACCCATTTACTCCTGGGTGGTGAGAAGCAATTATAGGGTGCATTAGATTAGGTTCCTTGTGTCGACCCCGCAGTGCTCACTCGGGTGAGCCATCGACAAGAGCTAATCAAATGATCACTCATCACCCTCTCGTGGTGACTTCACTCGCCTCGGGCCAGCCCCGAGTGACCCGTTTCATAAGCAGGGCACTTGGGGCTGACCGGGGTGAGCCCCTGCAATGACATAGTCTGAATTACATAGTCGGCAAAGCGTCCTAAAAGCAACACCACACCAACTTTTTGTTTAAGAGAAGACAATGAAAAAGTTTCAGTTTTAGGATTGCGAGGAAAGCCCCTACCAGGAGAACCCACTCAGTCAGGTAGTAGCCTTAAGTCAAGGTGCACGCGGCACCCCCAGAGTGTCACACAACCCAAAAATGTCACGCACAAAACAACAATAGCCAACGGCGAAGCCATGAAGCACCTTTACTAACTCGCTTTTTTGCTACCAATTTTGGTGGGAGAAATGTAATATGCATAATGCATTAGCATGATGAGTGGTGGTCAATACACGCTGCCTGCACACACACTGTTACCCAGACACAAAAATTCCTGGTTCCTCATGGATAATGGAGGCGCTAAAAAGTCACCTGCTGAGGGAAACACACAGAAAATGGATAATGAAGTTTTCATGATCATGAATACAATGTAACTGATTTGATAAATGAGTTGGTAAATCTCCGCTCGCCCTGGTCTTATTTTTCGTGCGTGACATCTGGGGTGTCAGCGCTGAGTGCGCCATGAATAAGGGCTATCAGGTAGGGACTGTAAAAGCAAATCCACAGACAAACATCTGGTCCAGGAATCCAACTGGGTCCACAGGTTGAAGGCAGGAGCGAGAAACCACTGAACCAACCTGACTGCTGACTAAAGACAGAGTAAAGGTGTTCTGACTAACCTCACCAAACGATCCTTCACCAAGTTTCTGCACAACTGTGAAGCACTGATCGAAGAAGGAGTCTCTGCTCTTCTCGTTGTAGTGAGGACTCAGCAGTAGAACAGCTGAAAGGGTCGTCAAGGGTCATGAAGGTCAGGGGTCAAAGGCATGAATATTCATATTTGTGTTTCCCATACAACACTTTTGGAGTGTATCACCGTAAACAACAATTTGACTATGAGCACTTCAAGAAAGCAAAATTTTGTTTAATAAATTCAAACAAATTTCATTACTGAATTGTTCGTCTTGTAAGGACAATGTAGTTTTCCTATGTAAAGGGCATCTCAATCTTTGAGAGGACTGTAAAGAATTAATTAGCACTGAAACATTCCAAAGGGCACCAAGGCAATTACATGTACAAAGAGATATATGTAATTGTATGGAGGCAATTGCCTCTGCTGCCTCTATGAGGTATTGAGCACATTTACAGCATAAATGGCCTGCAACTTCGTGTGAGGGCAAGTCATTTTTTTTATTTGAAAAGGGCATCACTTTGAGGCAGATTTCAGTTGTTCTCAACACATTTTTAAGTGCAACAAGGGAATGACCAGGGCAAAAGGGGCAATTGCCTTTGTTGCCTCTGTGAACCTGCTGCCTCTGTTGACCTGATTGAACTGTTTGCAGTCGAGCGAGCAGTTTACAGCCTAAAGCCCTTTTCACGCTACTCTTTTCCTTTGAGGCAACCTCAGGGAATAATGGATGTTCTTGGATCACTTTACCCCTGATCCAACCCAGCAAATTGGTAAACCACCGGGGATAGCCACCCCTGCTCTGGAGTAGGGGTAAGCTGTAAAACCCTGGGGTATTCTTGAATCTTACAACCGGAACCTCATGGAATAAGGACACAGTGTGAAAGTGTGTTGGGGTAACCGTGGGGTAAAAACTACCGGGGCCTCTCCAGGGCTGTATTCCATGGGCATAAGAGATACAGTGTGAAGAGGGGCTCAATGAACTTTAGTTTCTTACTCTGTCTTTAGAAACTCTATCTAAGGGAACAAGAGACTTCAAAAAGGATACAAGGTTCCGACTGTCTGAAGGAGATGGCTCTGGGTCTAGACTCTTCTTCTCTGGTCTTGTTTGGAAAGAGACGACTAACAGGGGGGACACTCTTTAAGGGAGGCCGTGGGGGTCCCGTCTTCCGGGGGGTCACACCTCTATGCTGAAATGGGAAAACAGTTTGAAACAATTATAATGATGAGAACTTTAAGAAGACCTGTCGTCGATGTGACAGGTGGAAATGTATGGTTTTGTTTTCTCTGCTTGATTTGTTTAACCCCCTTTGATTTTCACAAAAAGGTGGACCTCCATGGTTTTACTCTCATTATACTTACTTCTTTGTCTTTATGCCATTACTCACAAGACACCATTCTGTACGGACATGACGGAGGTAAAGTTTTAAGAGGTAAAGTTTTGTACAGCGCTGGCTGCGTGTGGTTTCCACTGTTGGAAAAGTGGAATTTATCTTTATCATTTGAGCATATGTACATGTAACACTAAACTTAGGATTAATTTTAGGACTTAGGATGAGTCGGCCAGCCTTGCACTGTAGCATGTAAACCTTAAGATTAATCATATGTTAGGACTAGTTAGGCCTACTCGTCCTAACTCGGGTAGCGTTTCTGGAAATCGGCTGCTGGTTTTAAAATTCTGATTTAATAACCCAGGTTATGATTTTGGCCTTTTTTGTTATGAAATGTAAATATTATTTGTATTTTAAAAAGAAGTAGATCAAACGGGTAGATCAAACTTTGTACCTACTCCATCTCAGCCCCCAATGGGGATTCTCTCTCTAAAACTTAACAAGTATCAGGTTCAATATAGACATAAAAACTTCCTCCCTCATCATGTTTAAAGGCACTGTACATGTTTGGTAATTGTTAAAGACCAGTGTTCTCACTTGGTGTATCCCATCATAAGCATAAAACAACAAGCCTGTAAAATTTTGGCTCAATTGGTCATAGAACTTGCGAGAAAATTATGAAAGAAAAAACACCCTTGTTGGACGACTTTGTGTGCTTTCAGATAGGAATAAAATACTTTATACTGTCAACAGCTCTTCAGTGCTCATTACCATGTCAGTTTTTAAAGTCACCTGGAAATATAATTTTTTTTCTTTCAAACATAAGAGTATATACTTATGAACAATAAAACAATTTTTTTAGTAATTGTTTGTCACGATTTATATGTTTAAAAAATATATAAAGTTGTTTGGGGGCTGACTCCGCCTACCCCTTTTGTCACGTCAATCAAGGCAGACTTTGCCTGCAATGCGTATAGTAAACACACGTGCCAAGTACATGTACGTCCGAGTCACGAGTTGGTACATTTCAAAAAGTGTTTTTCTGCATTCAGCAGCAATACACCTGGTCGGCATTGCCGGAAAAAAAAAATTTTTTTTTTTTTTAAACTTACAAACTAACGACTTGGTCCGTACATGTACTTTGCAATTGTGTTTACTCTACGCATTACAGGCAAAGTCTGCCTCGATTGACGTCACGAACAGCGCCCTCTCGGGTCGGGGTCTACTCTTAAATTTGTAAATAACATAAGAACTGATTTTTTAAAACCTTAGTTAACTGTTTATTCACATTCCACTCATCAAAACACATATATTAATGACAAAAGCTTTATTTTGAAAAAATACCACTTCCAGGTGACTTTATGTTTAACATTTGTTTTGAGTAATTACCAAACATGTACCTTCCTTTTAACCTTGAAGCTGTCAAACAGTAAAACTTAAGAACCTTCTTATAATGCAGCTTCAGCAAGCGTGGGTCAAAAAAAAAAACCAGAGAATGCTGCACAAATGTAGTTATCTACATGTACGTGAATCAGTCAAGTGTAGCCCTCACCTTGAAGTGGCCCTTTAGCCTTCTGATGTAAAGTGAGAAATCTGCTGAGAGATAATTTTTGGGGGCATGATTCCTGGCTACATGGCATAAAATCGTTGCATGGTTTCTGACTGGCATCCCTAAACAAAGATGTTGATAAAATAGAGAGACCGACAACATAGGGCTAGGTTAGATAGCTCAGTTGGTAGTAGCGCCAGTACACTAATCCTGAGGTTAGTCGTTGGTTCAATGTTTAGCATTTTGGCACGCATGCACCTCGTTTGGTTTAGTAACAATCTTGTCCAATCACAACGCTTGTCTGGTCCAATAACAGCGTGCGGAATTTGTTGGGAGTGAGGAAATCTCAACCCAAAAGGAATATAGCCCCACCCTGCAAGTCTAACAAGGCAATTTACAGTCAGTTTTTCTTTGTTCAAACCCAACAAACCATTTTTTTAACTAACAGTTATTATATTCAGTGCCAACAAAAACCTGATTGATGATGCGGACAATAAAATTTTAATTAATTCTAATTCTAATCATGATTATTTAAATTTAGAGGCAGTGGACACTATCGGTAGGCATAATGTAATTACTGAAAATAATTATCATCATAAAACCTTACTTAGTAACATGTAATGTAGAGAGGTTGATAGTATAAAACATTGTGATAAACGGCTCCCTCTGAAGTGACGTAGTTTTCGAAAAAGTAGTTTTCGAAAACTAGTTACTAGAAGTAAAACTAATTCCATAAGTAATGTTCCACGAAATTGATTTTGAGACCTCAAGTTTTAAAATTTGAGGTCTCAAAATCAAGCATCTGAAAGCACGCAACTTCGTGTGACGAGGTGTTTTTCTTTCATTATCATCTTGAACCTTCAACGACCAATTGAGCTCAAATTTTCACAGGTTTGTAATTTTGTGCATATGTTGAGATACAGTGTACACACCAAGTATAAAGACTGGTCTTTGACAATTACCAATAGTGTTCAGTGTCTTTGAGTAGGCTAAAGGAAGATTTACCTTCTTTTGCGAAAACGTAGTCTCCTCCTTGAGGAACTTTGGGGTTGGTCTGGGACTCTTGAATCCATTTTCTCTGAGGGAAGACTCCAGATTGGCTTGCAGCCTCATTTCTCCCTTGTCTGGTTTCAGTGTAAAAGAATCCATGGACTGAATTCGTGGAATCCGAATCGTTTCTGTAGGACAAAAGGTTATAACTTGGTCAAAATACAATTCAATTCAACAATAACATTGTTGAAGTCAACGTTTGTTTCATACTACTCTTCAGCTACTCTCTACGCCATGTCTACACTTACACTACACTACAGCAGATTATTAGCCTACACTGTAATTTATAATTAGAGACATTCCGTATCAAATCAACCAATTTGTTGAAAAGTTCCCAGGTGACCCTCTCAGATTTTGATGAAACTTTGACATCAGAATGATTGGATGTGGCTCAAATGAACATGTATACAAAAAAGCTAAATCATACTTCATGTTGTTTTCGAGGTATGACCCACTGAAATTTGGTCGTGGCTGCCATTTTGTGCCTGCGCAATAGGCGCTTTTTGACCTTTTTCTGGCTGGAACCAACCTTGGGCCCATGCTATTTCTAAATTAATGCATTGGTGAGCTTATAATTGCTTACAAAGTTAAGATCAATCTAGTAACTTAGTGCTTTGTGAAATCGATACAGCGCGGAAATCTAGTGGGACCTGCGCGTAGCTTGAGTTTCCCGCTAGAGTATCCTCCGATACCCAAATCTGCGCATTACAAATATTCCCGCAGGCACCTTTCCCACCGCGTAACTTTTTGTTTACAATACGCAATGACATAATTTTTTTGATTTCATGAAAGTATACAACATAATCTTCATTCTCCTGCAAAGATGGGACAAATCGTAGCGATTCTGGTTGATATTTTAAAAAATCTATAATTTTAGAAGAAAATCTTACCTTTAGACTAAACACAAAATATGGCTAGCTATTAATGGTCGATAAAAACACTTAAAACACCCTGAAAGTTCTTTGCGTTTGTTGTCTGCCATACTTTACTACTTCAATTACAAGATCACATGATTTTTACATGCCAACAGAGGGGATACAAAAAACTGGGAAAGATTGACCTGGACGTGCGCCTAAAAGGCAAATTTCCAGAAATTACGATTTTATTGTAAATTGCACGTGGGCTAATAAAAACACCCCAGAAACATCAGAAGCCTTATTGATAAAAAATACGCTCGTATATTATTCATAATTTGTAATAATAGGACAATTAACTATGAAAAAACAGCATTTTAGTGTTGTATAACTTAGTTTTGTAAATTGATGGCTTCACCACAGACTGGTCGGGTGTACATGTGTAAGATTGGGGTTCAGCTAATTAGCCTGGTAGAAACCCAACAATTGATAGGGTAGGCCTAAATAGTTATAACTGGCAGTTTTGGCCTTCTAGTATCCCCGCTGCACGGACTCGAGTGCTTAGAAGAAAAGGCGACATAGAAAGGTTCCCCGTATTGACGTTTCAAAACAAGTGCGTGAATTTATGTGACGCAAAACATATGCCGACAAATTTGGGTCGTTTGCATACGACGACCTCCGTTGTGCTTCGATGGCGTTCTACGGGCTTGAAATTCTCCTCTCAGGTGGGCTATGACATCGGACAAATAAAAATAAAGCTCAAAGTTGTTCTTGGTTCTATTAATTAAACTAAAATTCTATCTCAAGTCTTCAGTGCGTGAATATAGGGTACACGAGGATACTGATAATACTAGGCCTACCATATAATAATAATAATAATGTAAATTACATTGTAATACTAATAGGGCCAATCCGTATTTTTTAGCCCAGTTTGGACTCCATTACCGTTACATGTAAAGTAATAATGCATGGAAGCCTGTCACCACCTTTCTTTTCACTAATTTTTACCCAACTATCTCATCTTAAATCCATTGGGTAAATATTAGAGTTAGGGTAGCTGGTTTCAGGTTTGTGTTTGGAACTACTATTTTAAAATCATAACGAATGAAAAAGTGGTGGATTCATTATTCATAACGAATGAAAAAGTGGTGGCATGATAATATGATTATAGTAAGTAGTAGGCCCGTTTGTCTAATTTGAATACGGAAACCAGAAGAAACTTTTACTTGTCGGTGTCCGCTTCTTCACATTTTGCACTTACCAATTCATCATTGATTCATCACACAGGCATGACAGGCGAGGTAATAGACTCAATTTGTTTAGGCATGGATGTAGAAACTGGTCAGGCCGTTCTTATAAAGCTGTTCAGTTTATTAGACTAAAATTAAGTCAAGGGGTATTAAGTCAAGTTACTGCTAAATGAATTGACGTACGTAAACGACGTGCGAAGAGCTAGAGAGGAGGATGTTTTGGAAAATTTCGCGCGCCGCTCGCCGAATATTATACCGCCCTCAAGAGACCGACAATGTAATCTTACTAGACTAGCCACGGTGTTTTATCTGTTTGCTTTGTTTTAGTTGTACTTGCTTGTTTGGTGGGTCTGTCATCAAACATGCATTAAATAGAATTTGTTGCGAAACAAGTCTATTAACGAAATACAAAAATAGAAAAAAACTGCCCTTTACCTGACTTTTTGTCAATATTGTTTTTGAAAGTGATTATCAAAGATAAAGTATTTTTTCAATCTGTTATGTTTTTATCGTTTTTGAAAAAAGTTAAGGGTAGGCCTATGTTAAAACAACACTTCGGGCTAAATCTATAATAATAGGTCATCTAATGATGATCTCTTAGCTCCTTTATAAATCGCTTGATATGGGATATCAGCAGAGCATTCATTTTCAGTGGCACTTTATACGGACGTAAATCTTTGAACCATAAGCTGGGTATGCGAACATCACTCGTAGGCCTACAATGTCAAAAGGTAGGCCTAAATTTCAAAATTATTTTTATTACATCTTTTGACATAATATTTACATCAATCGACGACCAATCTTTATAATATTTAATTAAACACTTTAAAAAGTTATTATTAAATTCAGCTTGGCTTCGACCCCTTGCTGGTAAAGTTCAACTCACTATAGGCCACCTCCCTTGTGGGCCTACGCTCGATTCGTTTCTCGATGGCCGATTTACAGCACTGATGTGGGAAAAACCACATAGGCCTACCACTAATTTTCAAGTTTTTGAGAGCATAAAAAATGGAGCTTTCCCGTATGATATATTGTTGTTGTTTTTTGTTGGTACCAAACCTGTCCTCATCAGCAGGTTACAAGAAGTTCGGCAATGACTCCGGTATCCAAGTTGGTTCTCGTGCCTCAGGGGGCGATGCTGAGTCCTTTTCAGCAATGGTCCCTGCGATCGATCCAGTCACACCCACTGCTCCTCCGATCATTGACTCTCAAAGAGGGTTCTCCAGCGAAGGTTGGT
Organism: Asterias amurensis; assembly: GCF_032118995.1. Classification (NCBI taxonomy): domain Eukaryota; kingdom Metazoa; phylum Echinodermata; class Asteroidea; order Forcipulatida; family Asteriidae; genus Asterias; species Asterias amurensis. The sequence goes on along the minus strand of NC_092653.1, from coordinate 17,166,197 downwards.
ATCTTTGGACGGTAAACTTTGAGTACGTATAGTGTTTTTATTTTTATTTATTTTTTACAAACAGTCATACAACTTAAAAGTGTATGAAATCATCAGCCACATCTTTCATGGCTGCCCTATACTTCAGGCGGCCAAAGTGAGCAGGGCGGGAAACAGAGACCTCGACGAGGATACCATCATTTTGTTTTGGTCCAGAGATTTAACGAAAGTAAAAGAGTGAAGAAAATGATGTCGAACTGTTATAAAAAATACAGGTGTGCGATATCATGGTGCTGATAAAACTATAGCCTGGTAAGGTGCTCCGGTGCAGTATGTCGTCTGGGCTACTAACGGTAACTTGACCCAAGGCCTGAAATCACCGGGAGGCCAAGACCTCTGTTGCAATGTACCAGTTTTATTTACAAGCAGTTACAGCAATCGCACAACATCGGTAAACAGTATTGTCCACAGGCCCACACTTCGTGCATCACAACTTAACATTATTTTATACAAAATAACAAACCTGTGAAAATTTAGGCTCAATCGGTCATCGGATAAAACTAGCGAGAAAACCCACCCTTGTTTCCGCACGTTTCGCCGTGCCATGACATGTGTTTAAACTAAATCCGTTATTCTCGATATCGAGAACTGATAATTGTTTTAATGTTTTCTCAAAAATTAAAGCATTTCATGAAATAATATTTAAAGGGAAGTCTTTCACCATTACCTTCTATAGACCCTGTAAGTTATTTGTAAATCTATGAACTTAAAACTGTTGTTCTGTTCAGAAAGTTTCAAATAGCATTATGAGAAAATACTGATAAGCAAATTTCTTTGCTAAGCAAAATTGTTTGTGCTTAACATATTTTCGGCTGACAGGCTTTATAAAATAATGCCCTGGTCTTGGCCTTGGTGGCGCGCCTAAAGTTACCCATAGACTTTTAGATTTTCCACTGGCAGACCCCTTTCGAGTAAGTAAAAAAGAAAGAAAAAAGAAAAAAAACAAACTTTCCCGCTCATGAGGATAAAAGTCCAGCCGTCGATTTCACAAAGAGTTTGTACTCGTCTTATCTTGAGTTAGGACGAGTAACTCCTGTCCTAGCTTAGGATGAATCTTAAGTTCTGCATGCTACAGTTTTGGGACTCGTCCTAAGTCCTAAGATTAATCCTAAGTTAGAAAGAGTTTTGTGAAATCGACGACAGGCCTGTTATGAAACAATGAGTTATGGGTATGCGTACTTACGGAAGACCAATCAAAACGGTTGAATAGTTTTGCTCAGGCATACAAGTGTCATGACTGGGACTTGAACCCCCACACTGGGACACACTGTGAGCACAATAGACCTTTTCGCAAATACTGGGGCGCGCGCGTAAAGCTTGGAATTAGGTGCATTGTGGTCTAGCTGATTACAAATTTGATTCATATATATCCCACAATACACCTCATTCAACAGTCTGCGCTTGCGCATTGGTATTTGCGATAAGGTCTATTCTATGACACTCTTCGATCACTTACACAGCTAGTGCGCAAACTCGGCACTTGCACATTAGCGTAGACTGGTGATCGTATAGTTAGCGCAGAAAAATGGAACCAGATGCCCGGGATCGGGCGCTCCATTCTCAGCAGGCTTCCCATATTCTTGCGAACAGAACATTATTTCAGAGACTTAAAAAATGACGTTTGTTAAAACACTATTTTTTGGCAGATTATTTTCCGCAGTTTACAAATACGACCAAACCACACGACTATGCCGAATTTGGAGCGCCATTGAGGCACGCACCTACAGGCTGGAATGTAAACCACATAACGCCTAACCTGCTGTGTGAAAGTGAAGCACACCCTCAACACCAGAAAGAAGCCAAGCAACCTGAAATTGCCACAATTTCGAGGCGGAGCAGTCGGGAATATCCACCCGTATGGTGCCCAACTTCACCTTCAAGTTCTGTTCATTTGGCGACACTTCTGAATACCGGGTCCCCGGCCCCAAACCCGCCGTCATATAAGCACACTTCACCAATTAATGCTTGTAGCTGTGTATGCTGTGAGGGCGGACCAAAGCAAGAGGTAAAAGTAATTGACGTGTCTTTACAGGTTTACTGCCTACATTTAAAGTCACTGGACACTATTGGATTGTCAAAGACCAGTTTCCTCACCTGCTAGCTGTATCTCAAAATATTCATAGGATAACAAACCTGTGAAAATTTCAGCTCAATCGGTCATCGAAGTTGCAAGATAATAATGAAAGAAAAACCACCCTTGTCACACGAAGTTGTGTGCTTTCTATGCTTGATTTCGAGACCTCAAGTTCTAAATCTGAGGATTCGAAATAAAACTCGTGGAAAATTACTTCTTTCTCAAAACTACATTACTTCAGAGGGAGCCGTTTCTCGCAATGTTTTATACTGTCAACCTCTCCCCATGACTCGTTACCAAGTAAGTTTTTATGCTAATAAATATTTCCACTGCCTTTTTCATAGTGTCCACTGCCTTTAAAGGCACTGGACACCTTTGGTAATTGTCAAACTTTAGTATTCTCATTTAGTTTATCCTAGCCCACCTTGTTGAGCTGTTAATGGCTCCGCTTTTAACATCGGTCGACAGTGATGAGACCGATGTTAAAAGTGGAGCCATTAACAGCTCAACAAGGTGGGCTAAGCTTATCCCAACATAATACGCATGTGAACATTAATCGAAATTGCCAGAGAATAATGAAAGAAAAAAACACCCTTGCAGCACAATAATTTGTCTGCTTTCATCTGCCTATAAATGAAAGGCTTCAGCTGAAGTCTTATATTCTTTGATTGAGAAATGTTCTCTTTCTAAAAAGAAATACGATACTTCAGAGGGAGCCGTTTCTCCATCAGCAGCTCCCCATATTACTCGTTACCAAAAAAGCTTTTATGCTTTGAGTAATTATACCAATACTGAAGAATTAAAGTATTCCAGATTTGAATGCAGATTTATTGTTTTATTCCATCAAAATCAATGCACATTATTTTAGTCTGATAAAACTTTCAAAGTTTAAGGCTAGTCTGAATGATGTAAACAACATACCAGCTGCTGAGTGAAACCACTGAGCAGTGTATCGACTGAATTTCAGTGAATAAAGATACTGATCAACATAACATCACACATTTAACTAAGTGTAGGGGGCCTACAGAGCTTAATCCTGCAAATTCATCACAGTAAACTTTATGAAAAAGACCAGAATTTATTAACCACTGAGAAGTATTAACTTCTGAGAAGTTTTGTTGCACCATAATGGTTTAATAACGACGAAGGTTTTGGGAAATTGCTTTGTGATTTTTTTTTTCCGGTGGGAAAACGGTTTATTGTCGACATTTCACAATAAAATGCTTACATTAAATCATTTAGAGTGAGAAAGGTGAAAACAAAATCACAAGTACACAACGAATACAAGTTGATAGGCCTACTTTTTGAGCGATAGTCTTGACAATGTACGGAGAAGAAGTCTATGGGGGGTTTTTAGCCAACGTATCGTTTTACTTTTTCAGCAACGCCCTCATCAACGGTTGGACAAATTTAAGTCGGGATGGCGTTCCGTCATCGCTGGAGCAACTGTGCTTTTCTGTCCTGTGATCGCAGTTATCGTCTGGTGCTCTTGTAAGGTATTGTAAGGAAAATTTGGAAACTTGTGTTAAATTTTAAAATGTTAACTATTAAAACGTTCTTAGTCCGAAAATGTGAGCATTACCTAGATCAACATTGAAAGACACACAAGGCCTGAAGGCCACTCAAGGTGTGGGCTACGGGGTTTTTAAGTTCAGCGAGGCCGTTTCCACCTACTTCCTAGGCTGAAACAGGGTTATCCCTTTCACAGTCCATACGAATGTAGGCTTGCCCATCCTCAATTCGAAGTCTGGCCGGTAGAGCAAAAAGCACTACCTCCCCAATTTGATGTAGCAAGTGTCACGACTGGGATCCGAACCCACACCCTGCTGATCAAACACCAGTGCTTGAATCCGGTGCTCTTAACCGCTCGGCCATGACACTGCCAATACTTTCAAAACTTTTAATTATAGGCCTACAGTTTTTAATAACATAACCAGTCACGAATACTCACAAACAAGGTGTTTCGCTCAGTAAAAATTAACTTGATCTTCTGTATTTTCTTGCTGTGGTCGCAGAGAAGCCTGCACTTAGGTTCCCTCATTTCATTTTGTTTTTATAGGGTAAGAAACAGCGCGATGTCATGGACTAAGAAGAGCCTAGGAAGACGCCTCAGAAGGATCTGAGTTACTGTTGCCATATCCTTCGATCCCATTGGCAGAAAGTCACTCCTGCAATAGCAACAGAGGGCGCTTTGTTTACATCACAGTCCCTTGTTGACTCCTGTGTGCTTATTGTTCACTATTAACGGGGCTTTATAGAGGGGGACGTTTGTTAATCACTCTTAAAATTAAGGCCAGTAACAAGTTTTGTCTAGAAGCATACTGCAGCTTTCGATAGTATGAAGCATAAAGAGAAACATTTCGCTAACTAGAAGTAGCCTAGGCCTCCTAATGTGTTTATGTAAGAATTCAGTTTTTATGCCCAATTTAGATAATTAAAGCATTCCTATGACTGAGGGATTAATCTTCCGGTGTCGACTATTTGCTCCACATTTTTGGCGATATATCGCAAAATATTATACCAAAAACGTGACCAACGCGTTATTTAAAAACATCATCACTTTATACATAGGATTAAAGGCAGTGGACACTATATTGGTAATTACTCAAAATAATTACCAGCATAAAACCTCACTTGGTAACGAGTAATGGGGAGAGGTTGGCAGTATAAAACATTGTAAGATTAAACGGCTCCCTCTGAAGTGACGCAGTTTTCAAGAAAGAAATAATTTCCACGAATTTGATTCCAAGACCTCAGATTTAGAATTAATTTGAGGTCTCAAAATTAAGCATCTAAAAGCACACAACTTCGTGTGACAAGGGCGTCTCGCAACTCCGACGACCAATCGAGCTCAAACTTTCACAGGTTGGTTATTTTATGCATAAAATATGTTGAGGTTCATATTTTTGACAATGACCAATAGTGTCCAGTGTCTTTAAAACAACGATTCCAACAGACACAAAGTTTATAAGTTTGGGTACCAGAACAGCAAGAAGGTGAACAGAAAAAGGTACAAATCCTCACCGATTTTAATACAAGACCTGCCCAAAAGTCGGGTCAAAATATCAAATGGGGAATCATTCTCGGCTGAATCGGACAAAATATAAAAGGGTGACCTTCTCTGAAAACATTACTTTTCGGTTTAGGGTTTTGAAACCTTGTTCATTCGATGAGTGATCTTTGATTTATGCTGTGTTATCGTGTCGAATAAAAACAACAAAGTATACTCCAAGCATACATAATATGATGGAAGCCGTTCTGAGCTGATTAGCGAACCATCATCTTTTTAGCAAATTTATCAAAAAATTCCTATTGAGTTGTTCCAAGGATATTGGACGTTTCTGGGTGGTTTGTGAAGATTTAAAAATAAAACATAAAATGGAGCTAGAAATTCGTACAACTGATAAATATTTGTGGCACTATGATGGATGAGTCAATTTTGATCAGGAGTTGGATGTTTGTTGTATTAAGCGAATGCACCAATATTGTCTCTTGTGCATTACACTGCCAGTTAGCCAATTAAGCATTTGCTTCAACTCTGTGTATGAGTTTAGAAGGAAGAAGAAAACAAGTTTTCCCCGACTTCTAAGCAAATACGCTAAGAAACATAATTTAAAGTTTGGGGGGCCAGCGCAAGGTCGCTTACCCGCTGGATTTGTTTACAACATAGACTGGTCCGCTGTCTTTTAACCAGTTGTCAAATAATAGTAGTGTATTATATCGTCCCAAAATGGACTCTTGAAACCACACCTTCATTTTTAGTAGGACGGGAAACAGGGATGTTTGGACAACCTAACCAATTCGTTAAATGGGGACTGTATCGTCCCTTTTGATAAATACACAGTAACATCAGTCATGACAAACCGACAATGGAGGATGTGACACTGGAATGTGAATGAACTTTCTTATTTGGGAGATTGCTTGGAACTTGGTGCCTGAAAATTATCTCGTATGACATGATGGCTCATCTACTCAAAACCAATATTATGATATATTATGTAATAAACTCGAAGTCTTATATAGCGCACGTATCTACCAAACAAGGTACTCAAGGCGCTGAGTATATACAAACTTTCAGAAAGATGGGTAATTGCAGTGATGAATTTTGAGACCTAATTATTTAGCACCTTATAAGGGTTTACAAGGTGCTACGGCGCATACAGCAGCCACAGCCAGGAACACCGGGCGAACCCCTTCTCTTTTCGAAAAGTGCACTGGGTTCTTTTACATGCGTTACACAACACATGGGACCAATGGCTTTACGTCCCATTCGAAGGACGAAGCAATGGTTGAGTGTCTTGCTTAAAGACACAAGTGTCACAGCTGGGGATTCGAACCCACACTCTGCTGATCAGAAACACCAGAGTTTGAATTCAGTGCTCTAAACCGCTCGGCCACGACACTTCCATAAAGGAGGCTGGAAGGGCCGGATAGTCTGGCCCTTTCAAGGATAATGGGTACTAGTGTACGTTTCTGATGTTGCACACAGTGTGCCAGATGGTATGGTTTTCTGATAAAAATACAAACAATGAAAAAATTCAAGCAGTTCATGGTTTTTGTTTTTAAATTTTCAAGAATTTTTTTTATTTTTACTAACTACAATTCCTTTAATATAAAAATGTTCCATAATGAAGAACAAAATACATTATTTTTTTTTTTTTGGTGAAAAAATAAATTTAGAACACTTTTGATCAGTTTATATTATATTCTCAGTACTATTAATTGATTGGTTACATTGCAATTATATACCCTGTAACTGAATATCGGTTATAAAGTAAATCTAAAGAAAGATGTATAATTCTTTATAATATGATATGACATCAATTTTAAAAGGTCACACAATCATAAAAGTCATTTTAAAAAATGATTTAAAATTGTTTGATTTGAATTAATGCAAATTTCTACATACCACATCAAACATACATATAAAATTATCCCATAGTGAGGAATAAAAAAACGTTTGTAAAACAAAACAAAAATTTGATTTATTTTGACATTACATTATATTTTCAGTAGTACTAATTGATTTGTTATAATGTTGCATTCATAAAAACCTCAGACAGTTTCGCCGTTCCTATTGGTGGAGAGCGCGTCACGCGTGTGTGTAGAAACCTTTGTTTATGACCAGTAAAAAGTGTTAATTCATGGGCGTGACACGCGACCTTGCGCCTGTTCTTATAAGACAGTTTCTTCATTCCTATTGGTCGAGAGCAACGGCTGAGACAGTTGTGCCACATCACGCGCGACGCGCACAGCATTCCCTTATAAGGAGTTGTTTACCCGAGGACGTCAGAGGGCTTTACCATTTCATAGCTGGAGGGGTGTTGTGTTGAAAGAAATCAGTTAACAGTTATAATTTTTGCATTTATTTTACTTTTTGACCAAAAAGTGATGATGTTTTTGACCGAAGAGGTATTTATGAATGGGAATCAAAGTGTGTTGAATCAGTTTTCAACTAGTGGTTTAAACCCGCCGAGGCCTGGTTCTTTATAATTTACCTCGACTTTGTCTTGGTAAAATTATCAAGAACCAGGCCTCTTCACCACACATTGATTCCCTTATTAATAAACCCTGTGTCAACACTTATAGTTGCTAAATATTAGTCATGATTGTCAATCTTAAAGGTGATGTATAATACTTACAAAAGAACATCGATTTTTACAAGCCACACAACCATAAATGTCAATCTAAAGTTTGATAAAAAAAAATTAATTTATGCCAATTTGCTACAGGCCACACCAAACTGTACTTAAGTATGCAAGAAATTATTATGTTCTATTATAATAAGCTAAATTTGAACTTAACAGCAATGTTGTTACTTTTATCTCAAATTCGTTCATAGCACTCCTTTATGGCTATCACTGGTTTTGCCAAGTCTGTATCATCGTTGAGGCTGTGAAAAACCACAAAGGTCAAAGCCGAAATCCGCACAACCTACTATGCTGTAAACCCTTCTCTAGAAACCTGTCTAACCAATGGATCGCAAGACTTTGCAGGCTTTCATATACTAAGTCAATCTACCATTCTATAGTGAAGGACGCTGATGAATGGGCAGACAGTACAAGGGTTAACTGTGTTTTGCTCCCCACACCTGGAATGCACTCACCATCTCAATCAGGGAATCTGACTCTCTACGCACATTTAAGAAGTATATCAAACATTATTTATACCCAACCTAATGCGCTGCGTTCTTGACGTAGTGGCACTTTACAAATGCCTCATATGTATGTATGTAATGTACATTGTATGTACTGTGTAGATGCAATCACAACATTATATCAAATTGCAAGCTTGCTTGGTTCAAACCACAGTGAATGATATTGACTGTTTGTTTAGTTTAAAGATGCTATGTCAGATTTTTGGCCCCAAACATTAAAAAATATATTTGTTTGAGTGAATGGTATTTCAAAGAGTATCACCCGCTCTAAGAAAAAAGTTTAACTTTTACTTTTAATGGTCAGGAACCATGACAAAAATTTAAAACGTCTCTTATAAAACACATAAGAATGATCACTTGATATATAGTCGGGATCCCTAATTTTGAGCACTTTATTTCACTGCTACTTATAGCTGCATAAAAAAGTTAATGGCCTGACGTTTCGACCCCAGCAGAGTCTTTCTCGAAGGCTAAATGACAACACAACAAACATGAACAGGTAACTAATTAGTGAATTAGTTACCTGTTCATGTTTGTTGTGTTGTCATTTAGCCTTCGAGAAAGACTCTGCTAGGGTCGAAACGTCAGGCCATTAACTTTTTTATGCATTTGTACTCTCGGTCCATTTGGTTGGTAACTTGTTTGCAACAGCTAATTCTATTTTCTCTGCTACTAATAATTGGCGGACTTTTTCGAGCAATGGCTCAAATGAAAGCTTGTAACTTTCTCGACCCCCATCAAAATACCTATTAAATTTTATTTGGGTCAAATCGGCAAAAAATCTGACATAGCATCTTTAAATGATGATAAAAAAAAACAATTGAACTTTGTATGTGGGTAAAAGGTATTATAAGCAGGTAGGGAGTGTCTACAAATCAAACTATAGAGAACTATGAGAAAAACAATTGTATATAATGTGCATGAAAGATAATCTGTTAATCAAACTTCATAATCATAATCTTGGTTCCAAAACAACATTCAAATCTAACATGTAAGTGGCTTATTACCAGTTGTTACAGTGCTGGGCACTATTGGTAATTACTCAAAGTAATTGTTAGCATTAAAACTTACTTGGTAACGAGCAAAAGAGAGAGCTGTTGATAGTATAAAACATTATGAGCCTGGAAGTAACGTAGTTTTTGAGAAAGAAGTAATTTCTCACTAAAATATTTGAATTGAATGAGAGACCTCAGCTAAGGTCTCAAATTCAAGGCACCTGAAAGACCACAACTTGTGTGACAAAGGTGTTTTTTCTTTTATTATTCTCTTCCAACTTTGACTACCAAATTGAGTAAAATTTTTACTAGCTAGTTTTACGGGCTAGTTTTACTTTCAGCCGTCTAAAAGTAACTTACTAAACCAAATTTTTTTTTTTTTACAAAATTATTTACGAATAATTGACGAAAAAGATCATGTATTCAAATTATCGCTACAAAATGTAAATAATGGTGAAAAATCTAACGTAAGATTCACATTCAAAGAGTCCGTGTAACGGAAGCTTGCTATATGGCCGCTTTTTTTTTAATAATCATTTTTCGCTAAATACGTGACATTTTGATGATTTTTTTTACAGCAACCATCTATAAAAACATTATTTATGATTCTACACCCCTAAATTGCGTAAACGGTGAGCCGGTGTGTCCCTTTAAGCTCTTGGAAAGTCACACCGAACAAAAAAAAAAACAGGTCAAATTTCCATAACACTATATTTCAGTCTCGAAGCGCTTCTTAACACACACCTCAATCTCATCAAAAGGTTGGTGGACAAAGCCTGAGACGCCTGTGGGCTTCATCAATGACTCTGCAGCCTCCTTCCCAGGTACTTTGTAGAAGGTGTACCGGCTAAACAGCCAGGTGAAGATAAGGAAGATCTCCTTTTTGGCGAAGTCTTCGCCGAGGCAAACACGACGGCCGCAGCTGAACGGGAGGAAACTCTCAGGCAGTTTACCCAGAAGTTGCCCGTTTTCATTCAAAAATCGCTCTGTTGTAAAAACAAGAAAATAGAATTAGGGTTTGTTATCATTAGCTTGCTGCTCTGCCAGGCAGGCTTCTGATGGATGATACCCAAGCTTATACTATGAACTGTAAAAGGGGTAACCCTGTTTCAGCCCCATGAGTAGGTACTAACGGCCCCTAGAAAAATAGTTGATTTGTAGCCCACACCTTGAAGTGGCCTTCAGGCCTTGTGTGTCTGGCTTCTTGCAAAAAACAATCTCACTGACCTGGTTTAAACTGCTCAGGCTGGTCCCATGCCTCCGGGTCAAAGTGAAGACCTCTGTGGTTGATCATCACTGTCGTTCCTTTCTTAATATTGTAACCATCTAATACAGATAAAGACAGAGTATACAGTGCTAACACACATTATTGGTGTATGGGTAAAATACGATTTACACATGATTCTACCACAAAACTCACCTACTTTGCCAGGGGAGGGGGTAATTAGGGAGAGAGGGGAGGGGGTTTAAACCAATTTCTTCATCCCTGGATTTTGCCAATGGAGAAAAAAAAGGCCTTTTCACACTATAACAAATCTCTTGGACAAGGATACTATCCGTGTAATGTAACCCTTTCACACTACAACTTTTCAACATGTCGATCTGGATAGAGTGCTGAAACACACCCTGCTCAGGAGGTGTGTGGAGATATCTTGATCCGTGTCAAAAACTCAAAACTTGTATCAAACCCGTAGTGAGAACCAACTGCTCAGAACCAGCAGGTTTTGTCCACCACTCTGAGCAAAATACACTGTGCTGCCCAGCACAGATTTCCACTAGATTGCACTACAGCAATGATTGGCCCAATATCTAAAGATGAACAATTTGTTGAACCATCTGCCCTTGGTGGACTAAATAGGATTTAGAGCCCACCACTCAAATTGGTCTAGGATAAGTTTTCACACGGATCGAATATTGATAGTCTAAAATGGGTGTGTTCGATTAGCTTCCCCGAGTCAACCCTGGTACGCTCTAATAGCTTTGACGTCATTCCAGGGACTGCCCCGGGTCAACCCCAAGTACCCTGCTTGTGGAACGGTCACTTAGGGCTAGCCCTAGGTGCATGACGTCACCACGAGAGGGGTGGGTGATTGTTCAATAAGCTCTTGTCAGGGGCTCACCCGAATGAGCACCGAGGGTCGGCACAGGGAAGCTAATCGAACGCACCCATTGAGGTAAATTGGATACTCACTCAGGGAGGTATCAGTCAGCACAGCATGTGGAACACCCAGTGGTACTACAGAACCATAGCGCAAAAGCTCCAGTAAGGTAGCCTCAGTGTACGGCAAGTTGCCTTTATCGTCAAGAGAGGGCAGTCTATCGCGACCTATGACATCATCAATCTCCTGGGCAATCCGCTCCTGGATTTCGGGGTGCTCTACGAGTGCAGCGACTGCCCAGTGAAGAGTTAAGGTGGTTGTCTCTGTTCCGGCTGTTTTGAAACAAAATAATAATAATGATAATAACAAAAATAACAGTGGCTATTTATAAAGAACGCATATCCATCACCCAGTGAGGCTCCTGGCACTGTAACACAGTACTTCCTGCGAGGTATGAGGGTCTACGTTCTCCTCCTCACCCCCCCCCCCCCAAGGGAGAGCAGGGTTTTTACACCGACAGGACTACCCTGTATAAATAATACTTAATAATAATAATAATAATAATTATGAGCCCTATCCACAGCACCGTGTAATGGTTAACAAGGTGCTGTGGCGCAATATGCTGCCGGCCGATCAGACCAGGAACACCAGGGGCGAACCCCTTCTCTTTTCGATAAATGCACATGGTTTTGTTACATGCTTTACACAACACACGGGACCAGCGGCTTTCATCCCATCCGAAGGACAAAGCAATGGTTAAGTGTCATGCTTAAGGACACAAGTGTCACTACTTGGGACTCAAAGCCACACTCTGCTGATCAGAAACACCAGAGTTTGAATTCAGTGCTCTTAACCACTCCGCATTGACACTTCTACAAATTATTATTATTATAATAGGTTGTTCTGCTTCTGTTCGGGTTTTTTTTACCTGCAAACAAATCAATGACAGTCTGAACGAGGTGGGTGTCTGTCATCAGCTTGGCCTCTTCCTCCCCCGCTGCTATGGCCTCCTTCTGGGTCAAGATCAGGGTGTCAAAGAAGTCCTTCACATTCTCTGAACATTGAAGAGCATAAACAATTTTACAAATTATTTTATATAAAAATATAAATAAAAACAAATAAATAAAAAAACACGCTACTCAAAGGCACTGTACACTATTGGTAATTGCTCAAAACAGTTCTAGCATAAAACTTACTTGGTAACAAGCAATGGAGAGGTTGATAGTATAAAACATTGTGAGAAACGGTACCCTCTGAAATAACATAGTTTTTGAGAAAGAGGTACTTCTTCACATAAATATTTGAAATTCAGAAAGACTTCAGGCCTGAAGCCCAATCCTCATCAGGCATCTGAAAGCACACAAATTTGTGCAATAATTGTGTCTTTCTTTCTCTTTCAATCTTTCAACTTCAATCGAGTCAAAATCTCCACAGATATTTTTTTATGCATATTATGTTGGGATACACAAAGTGAGAATTCCGGTCTTTGACAATTACAAAAGGTGTCCAATGCCTGTAACGAGGGAGACCCACCCAGGGGCAATATAGTAAAAAAAGGCTTACTAATGGTCATTGCTTTCATTCCCACAAACTACATTACATTTAAGAAGATACTCTTTTGTTCCCTCGGATACACTATGTTCCCTTTAAGATACACTTTCAACTCCATCAAGGCTTAACACACTTCCTCTCAGCATCCCTTTACCTGGGTCAAATTTTTCACGGTGACTTTCAAACTCCATGTAAAACAGCTTGAAAAGTGTTTCGAGCATCCCTTCAAACTTTTTGTCATACGGCAATTTGATGTACTCGAAAATCGGAAAGAAATCCGACAGAAGACCGTTTCCAAAAGCTGCGGTAACTTCATTGTTAGTGTTGATGAATTCCATCAGATCCGGATCATTAGTTTCATATCTGTAGGAAAATAACGCAAAATGTTTTTTCGATTGATTATTGTTTAATAGATTTGCATGGGGAGAATGAAAATAAATTTTAGTTTTTACCCTGTTTACAGTACACAGTACTTTCCCAAGCTTTGTGAAAATAATCACAGGCATATTACTCAGGCGGAATCCGAGAACCCATGACCTTGTAATGCTAAAGAAGTGTCTTACCAACTAGACCACCAAGATTGCTTGGTAGCTAGAGGCAGTTCAAATTTTAACAGCGGGTACCACAACGGTTCAATTTCGGTGGTCTAGTTGGGAAGACAGTTGTTGGCAGACGTCTGTCGTGGACATGTCAAGTTTAGATGCATCCATCAATGACATCTTCCTCTCCTCATCTTGTTGTCAGTTTGTTTGTGATCATGTCTCATCCCATCATACAGCATAGACCTCCAGCTGGAGCAGTGGCTAGCCAACTGAGGCTATGACCTGGTGGAGATGTTGAAGTCTACCAAATCTCTCTTCACGACATCTTTGAAGCGTATAGTTTGGGACGTCCGACTGGTCGGTCTCCATTTTCGAGGACTCCATAAAGTGTGGAGCGGGGGTCTCGATGAGGTTCCATACGGATCACATGACCAGCCCAGCGGAGACAAATGAACTTGAGCCTTGATGACAATGGCTGAGACTTGGTAATCCTGAACAGTTCCTCATTTGGTAGTTTGTCCTTCCAGATGACTCCCAGAATGGAACGGAGACATCTTGTGTGGAATGCACTTAGTCTGCTTTCTTGTCTTCTTTATGTCGGCCAGGTTTCAGCACCGTAAAGCAGTACACTAAGCACACAGGCATCATAGATGCGGACTTTGGTGCAGATGGAAAGTTGTGGGTTATTCCATACACGCTTAGAAAGGCGCCCAAATGTAGAAGCAGCCTTTCCAAGCCGAACAGAGATTTCCATGTCAAGAGTAGAGTTGGAGGTAATTGCAGAGCCGAGGTATGCGAACCTGTTAACTCGGTCCAGTGTAGTGTCATTGACGGTGAACCGGTGGTTGTCAAGTAGCTCAGAGGACAGGGTCACAGTCTTCTTCAGGCTAATGATTAATCCAAAGTCTGCACAGGACCTTGAGAACCCATCAAGCAGCTCCTGAAGTTGTCTGGTACTGTTTGCACATACTGCTGCATCATCAGCATAAAGTAGTTCTCTTGTGACGAAATGTTGCACTCTGGTTTTTGCTTTGAAGCGAGATACACTGAAGAAAATACTGTCATCCCTTGTAAGAAGTGATACTCCAGTAGAGGCAGGTTGAAGGCCCTCTGAAACATGAAGGAGAAGTATACACCAAACAGCGTCAGAGCCAATACGCACCACTGCTTGACTCCTCTGTTGATCGGAAATGTGTCAGATAGGTCGCCATCCTACTGGACACAACCCTGCATCCCCTCATAAAAAGATCTTATCAAAGATAGAAGAGTTGGTGGGCAACCTTCCCTCTGAAGGACAACAAATAGAGATTGGCGATCGACAAGATCAAATGCCTTTGTTAGATCCACAAAAGCTAAGTGCAGTGGCTGTTGCTGTTCACGAGCTTTTTCCTGCACTTGCCTCAGAGAGAATGTCATGTCTGTTGTTGATCGACCTGCTCTGAAGCCACATTGAGCTTCTGGGTAGATCTCCTCTGCAAGAACTTGTAAACGGGCAAGAATCAGCCGAGCTAGCAGTTTCCCAGGGACACTCAGGAGAGATACCTCTGTAATTATTACAGTCTCCTCGATCTCCTTTTCGCTTGTACAATGTTGTTTTTTTGTATTCTTGAACTCTTGAGGTACCCTTTTAGCAGACCAACAAAGGGAAGACACTGCCCTAGAATTAAAAAGGTTGTAGTTCAAATCCCACCAGAGTGATATACCTAAGATTTTTTTCACAGAGCTTGGGAAAGTACTGAGCATACAGTGCTAACGAACATGGGTGTATATGGGTAAAACCAAACACAATATTCTTTATTCCTGATGCAAATTTTTGATTCTGGTTAATACGAACTTGGAAGATTCCCGACCCCTGTTTACACAAATGTCTTCCATTGACTTTAAGATTTTCCAGTGGAAGTGACCTTTGCAAACTGAAAAAGGCCTTGCCCTTTCAAAGATGACATTCCAGGCCTGGAATACAATAAAAATGAGCTGAAAGGTCTTTGTAACAAAATGTGAAATGTGGCACAATCAAATGATTTGGGTTTTTGAAATAAAATTGCACTTTTTAAAGACATTTATTTCACTGTCAGGTTCGAGACTTGTAATTCTTCCCCCTTAATATGCCTGTGATTTTTTCACAGAACTCGGGAAAAGTACTGAGTACATCTATACTATAATGACGCTTAAATCGCATGGGCGCCGCCATTGTTTTCACGTCAAGTGGTGCCCGCACCTTGCTAAATTGATGCGTCCCGGGGTCAATTTCGGGGTACCCGTGGATTGGGGGTTTGTGTTGTTTGTGACATCACAATCAAAGCGCAAGCGTGTAGTTACTTTGGGGTTGGGGGCTACCCTTGGGTTGTCAGCCAGGGGTCTGCGTTGTTTCATATACCCTGCAGGCGCTCTTTGTGATGTCACAGTCATAGCGCAAGCGTCCATGTAACTTCGCGCGTACAGTGGAAGCAATGAACAATGCACGGGATCACAACGGGATCACTACGGAGGCACGACGGAGGTGTGGGTTTTTAGAGCACAGGGACAGGGAAAGGGTAGGGCCACACAGTGGTACGTCTTTGGAACAGGGGACGGGGAACGGCAAACAAAGTGACGGATAAAATGAACTGGGCTGGGCAGGGAAATGAACAAGTGGAAAGGGACTATGAAGATATGGGATATGGGAAAGGATAATATTAAACCGAACTGGGGAAAATCGAACCGTAAGAACCGGGATAGCTAGAGCCACTATATATAAGCGCAAAAACTGGAAAACATTAGAACGGAGTATAAACGAGACTAGGAAAGAACCACTACGGGACACGCGCGAAACTGGAAAACATGAGTTATGGGCAACCCGAGGCAAAAAGCAACGAACAATGCCAACGCACGGGATAGCAGGGCCGGGAGGCAAGGAGGCCCGGGATTATTGGACTGGAAGCGAAGAGCGAAGGGGCACACGGTGGGACAGGGAGTGGAGGAAAGTCAAAATAAATTGACAGGAACAAAATAAGCAAAACGGGTATAACGGGACTGGGAAGAACCACTTGCGGGACCCGCTTGAAACTAGAAAACATACTAGATGGGACCGACAAGTAAAAAGAAACAAGAAAAAAGACGGGCAAGTGTACGGTTTATAATTATGCACTAAAACTAAAAGGTTCGTCGTGACTCAGGGTGTCCCTCCACTTTACCCCTCCCCCCTCCCCCCTTTCACCACGCTACTTGCAGAATTATATACGCAATGATTTCTAGCAGCCGCCACAAGTGGGGTTTAACGGGACTGGGAAAGAACCACTAGCGGGACCCGCGCGAAAATGGAACACATGGGCATAAAGTGGCAAGCAAAGAACAGTTACAATGCAGGGGATCGCGGGGACGAAGGCTCACAAACAGAGGCTTGGTTATGGGACGGGAGAGGGAAGGGGCTCAAGGTGGGACAGGGGACTGGGGAATGTATACAATGCTAACACACATCGGTGTATATGGGTAAAACCAAAATGAATATTCTTCCCCATTATTTATAAGCATGGTTCTGGTTCTGGTTCTGGTGAATTACTGCACAATCTCCACATATCGGGATGTATACGTGCAGGTGACTGAGCAGCAATGATTTACATGTGGGCCCCCCTGATGATGTTACCCATATCCATAGGTTTACTCTTAAAAATACTAATAGTTGGTGCGCCGCGATTATGTATTGTACCCAACAAGGAATCTGTCTTTTTTGTAAATACCATGAAATTTCCTTGGCCTTACTGTTTTCCGAAGCACATTGTAGCAAGGATATTGTAAACTGCTTGCCCAATGGTATACTTTGGTGCAAAAGGCTTGTCTCCTTGTTCGTCCAGAATTTTACCCACTTTTGGAGTCACTGCAAACACCAGCTTTTCCAAATCTTCCTTGCGGGTGAAACGTCTGGAAGAAAAGAGAAATAAAAAATAGACTGATAATTTTATGTTTTTAATTTTTATTTATGCAATTCGCCTGACACACACAAGGCTTCAAGGCCACTTCAAGGTGTGGGCTACTATCAATTTTTTGTTCCAGGGGCCGTTGCCACCTATTCCTGGAGCTGAAACAGAAGCCTGCCTGGAAGAGCAGAAAGCACTACCTCCCCAAATTTAGGAAGCAATCATGGTTAAGTGTATTACTTAAGGACACAAGTGTCCTGACTGGGAGTCAAACCCACACTCTGCTGATCAAGCACCAGAGCTTGAATCACATGGTCTTAACTGCTAGGCCATGACACGCCACATGCCATTGATAGTTTCTTTCATATGTTTGCACCCAAAAGATGTTTGAAAGAGACCAGGGAGAATGGCTTACCGGACTGCAGAGTGAGCTATCTTTCGTTGGAACTTCCACTGTGGACCATAATCACCTAAAACAATATCCTTGTACCCCTGTGAGAACAATTTAACTATATAAAAAAAAGGGAAAGAAGTTGATTACATTTTAGTTCATTTTCTTCCTTTGGTTTGTCTCTTTAAGTTTGTTCAAGTCTTTTGAGTAAAGTCTCCAGTGCTTCAAGTCTTTAAAGACACTGGACACTATGGGTAATTGTCAAAGACCAGTCTTCTCACTTGGTGATCTCAACATATGCATAAAATAACAAACCTGTGAAAATTTGAGCTCAATTGGTCAGCAAGGTTTGGAGATAATAATGAAAGAAAAAAGACCCTTGTCACACAAAGCTGTGTGCTTTCAGATGCCTGATTTCGAGACCTCAAAATTTAATTCTAAGGTCTCTTAATCGATTCCTGGAAAATTACTTCTTTCTCGTAAACCACGTTACTTCAGAGGGAGCTGTTTTTCACAATGTTTTATACTATCAACAGCTCCCCATTACTTGTTACAAAGTAAGGATTTATGCTAATAAGGGAATCAATGTGTGGTGAAGAGGTTTTCAACTTGTGGTTTAATCCCAATGAGGCCTGGTTCTTGATAATTTTACCGAGACGAAGTCGAGGTAAATTATCAAGAATCAGGCCTCGGCGGGTTTAAACCACTAGTTGAAAACCGATTCAACACACTTTGATTCCCATTCATAAATACCTTTTCGGTCAAAAAACATCAACACTTATGGTCAAAAAGTAAAATAAATGCAAAAATTACAATTTTTCAATGATTTCTTTCATTACAACACCCCTCCAGCTATGAAGAGGCCCAGTCAAGGCCCTCGGGTAAACAACTCCTTATAAGGGAATGCTGTGCGCGTCACCCGTATCACGTGATGTGGCACAACTGTCTCGGCCGTTGCTCTCGACCAATAGGAATGAAGGAATAGCGAAATTGTCTGAGGTATTTTGAATAATTATTTAAAGTAATACCAATAGTGTCCACTGCCTTTAAGGTCAAGTCTCAAGTCTTTTGGTTCAAGTGCCAAGACTTCCAAGTCTGAACATTAGTCTCAAACCAGTCTTTCAGGTTAAAGGGTATGTATTACGTTTGGTAATGACTCTGAAAAATACAAACTTTTGTGGTAAGAAGTAGCCCTACAGCAGCTTTGGATAGTATGCATTTTGAGAAACATTTTGGGGAAAATATCACTTTGTATTCCCAAAAAATGAATAAAAGGTGTTTTTATGTGTATTTCTACAGGATTATTCTTCCTGCGTGGACATATTTGCTCTGGAGTTGCAGCGATATCTAAAAAACGTGATAACCTTTTGGTATGAAATTCTCACACGTTAACTTTTGTTGTATACAACTACATACTATAGGACTAAAATAATGGAACATTTCCAAAAACTAAAGGTATGCATTGACTTTAAGTCTCATGTGCATGTATTGTCAAGCAGTCTCGTCTCAATTGTTAGTAATAATATTCATTAACTTAAAAATAAAGACATTACATTGTAAACGCAAAAGCCTCTCTATATCAGGTCAAGTCTCAAAGATTTTTATGTCAAGTCTTAAGTCTTTAGGGCAGAAAGTCCAACCCCAAAACAATACAACTAAAGTGAGGCCAAAGTACGACTTTGAGTCCCAGGGCCTTGTCACATGAGGCAATTTTTGTAGGCAACCTGGAGCAACCAACTGTAATCGGTTTTTCACTATTTTCTCGTGATCCAGGTGGCCGATTCATCTCAAAGTTCTACAGGTTTTGTCAGTTTATGTATTTTAACAAAAACCAATTCTGTAATGTTCCTTTTTTTTTTTTATAGAGAGACTTACCAGAATTTGACTTGGGTCTTCCTGCAAACTCCACAGCCTGTTTGACCATTGCTTCTTTGACAACATCAATGGTGTTCAATATCACGACATTCTGTGAGGCAAACTTGAGGGAAAAAACGGTGCCATATTTCTTTCTCAGATCGATGAAGACGTCATGAAGAGTCTTTTTGCTCATGAAGGCTGTACAAAGGAAAGATAGAGTGTTCATTAGATTTCCATTTGAACATCAAAAGGAAATTTTCTGGTAGTTTTTACAAATTGTTTGGTCAAAGATCATCTATTGACCCCTTGCACGCACGTCACATTTGATTCTAACAATGCATAACAT
Organism: Asterias amurensis; assembly: GCF_032118995.1. Lineage (NCBI taxonomy): Eukaryota > Metazoa > Echinodermata > Asteroidea > Forcipulatida > Asteriidae > Asterias > Asterias amurensis. Next base: position 17,146,253 of record NC_092653.1, on the reverse strand, counting down.
AACACAGGCATTAACACATCACTTTCACAGTAGGCTACTGGCATGGGGAGAAAAGAATCCCCAAACAAGTAGCAATTTTTGAGTAAAAGAAGACACGAGAAAATCTGGGTTACCAAACTCACAGTGCCATATTGTACTGTTGGATAAGCCTGGCGACAGTACCCAGTACTATCTGACTATAAGACTGTAGTGAATAACCCCCTTTTTTGCTATGAAAGTCGCCATCTTGTAGGGCAAACCAAATGCGTGTCCAAACGCGTACATGTACAACAATGAACCACGCAGATGCAACATTTCCGGTTTGATTTCTAGGGCACATGCATGCACACATCCACGCACACATACGCCATGTTGTAGGGCAGATATTTGAACGGTGATGTCTTATTCAAAACAGTCCATTGACCCCTTGAACGTGCCTCACACGCGGCGACTGATGCCACACTCACCATGTTGGTGGGCAGTTAGGTTTACGTGTATTAACGCCACGTCGCCTAAAATGCACACTTCACTGCATAATGCACAGTATAGAGTTATTTATAAAAACGCACAGTGAAATTGCCCACCAGTATGGTGCATTCCAGATATTTCTGATGATGACTTCAGGTGAAATGAGTCAATAACAGAAATTTAGGGAAACACAGCACTGGGCTGTTGTGTGCATTGTCTGCACACCAGCACACTGTGCAAATGACCTTGGTAGAACTCCTGCATAAATTGGGCATTGTTATACTGGCTAGAAAAGTAAACATCCTTAAAGCTTTTTTTGTAGGTGTATGGGAATTTTTGGCTGCTGTCTCAATAGATTTTTTAGTCTGCTCTGTAAGCCTGGGCAACTACCAACTAGTGTGACTTGAGTCTAAAGGTGATCCCTTTGCAGCATAAAATTTGATTAAACTGGGATGGTGCAGTGTGGCATCACAGCCGTAAGGGGACAACGTGGGGGACAAAAAGCACAAGAACAAATCACAAATCCAACATAACTAGGGTGCAGGTTAAAAAGCTAGTGTTGAAGTAGCGTCTATTCTTGAAGTCATGACTACCGTTTTTCAACTACTCTGAATCGTTCCACCACAATTACTACAAAAATAATTGCGACTTCCTGCTTGGTGAACCAATTGTTTTGGCGGCAGCTCTTTAGAAATTTTCCCGGATATCCTCCCTCACTTTTACCCTAAAAAAAGGAATGAAAAAGTGTCTGTATCCTGCAACCTTTTTTTTCACTTAAATGTTATAAAATAACTTAGTAGGATAGGCTGGTATCAAAATTCCTTTTGGTAAAAATGGATAAAAAAGTGGCTGATTGCCATTAAATATAATAGTTACAACTAAAAGATTTCAGTTTTGTCAAGGAGTCGTGGCCGAGCGGATAAGAGCATCAGACTCAAGTTCTGGTGTATTATCTAGATGTGGGTTCGATCCTGGTCGCGAGCAAGACACTTAACCATTGCTTCTCTCCACCCAGGGTTAAAATGGGTACATGTGAGGGCAGAGATTGTTTATATGAGAATGATTAGCTTGGAGCGCAGTAACTCGCAGCACAAACTGTACTCCCAGGGAGTTGAGATGGTTTAAAGGCACTGGACACTATTGGTAATACTCAAAATAATTGTTAGCTTAAAAACTTACTTGGTAAAACAAGCAATGGAGAGCTTATGACAGTATAAAACATTGTGAGAAACGGCTCACTCCATGAAGTACATGTAACAGAGTTTTTGAGAAAGAAGTAATTTTCCACTAAAATATTTGAATTAGATTTTGAGACCTCAGAATTATCCCAAGAGGTCCCAAAATCAACCATCTGAAAAAAGCACACAACTTAGGTGATAAGGATGTTTTTCTGCCATTATTATCTCGCAACTTCAACGACCAATCGAGTTCAAATTTTCACAGGATTGTTATTTAGTGCATTATATGTTAAGATACACCAAGTGAGAAGACAGATACTGGCTGTTGGGAGCACTTTGAGATGCGCTGCGGTCTGTGATAAAGCGTTATTATAAAAATTTAATACAAACTTATTATATTATTTTCCATTTTATTTACAGTTGAGTTAAAGTTCATTGTGGGCCCTTGAAATGTTTAGTCTCATCTTGGATATATTTGATTTGATTTGATTTTATTTTATTTTATTGAACATCCAACGGCAACAGCGCAAGCACCAATTACAGGAGGGATACAAAAAATTATATTCAAACACATTAAAAACAGTAAAGTGTAACAATAAATTACGGAAGATAAACAAAACATAAAAATACACTTGGCAAGAGGGGAAGACCCCATAAAAAGAACAGACAGAAAACATGAAAGACCCAAAATGGACAATTATTGGACTAAACACTAGCTAGGGTGGCGAGATGAGTGAGGGGAGGGCTGGAGCACTTGCTTGACTTAGACTTTGAAGGCAGAGATGGACTGGTGAAAATGTCCATGGAAGGGTTGTTTTGGTTTGGGTGATTGAATTAATTAACAGGAAGGTGAGACGGTGTATGAAGCCCTTTGTAGTGACATTGACCCTGTTTTTAGGGACAATGAACGGACCAGGGTAATGAAGGTTAAGACTGGACTGGGGACTTAAACTTAGGGGGAAAAGTAGCCCCACTTGTGTGGCCAAAGCTAAAGGATTCAGCTAGCCTTGTCCACACAAGTGTGGCTAGGGGAAAAGAGAAGTAAGATACAGTTAAAATTAGAATTGACACATTTACAAAGGAAAGTTATCGTTTTAGCACTTGCACCCCTCCAATGCATCACTGACTGACATCCTACCAGGGGTGATCATTAGCCCAGGTTGGACTCCTCCATTGCATGCAACAGTGCAGTGGCACTGACTGACGTCCTACCAGGGCTAGGGTAATCATCATTGATTTGAGTCCTTGCTCTGCTGCTGGTCTCAATGAACTATGATAATGATAGCCCTAATTGCGAACTCCTTTCGTTTGTACACTATATATACAAACGAAGAGGTCCGTATTCTCTCTATGATCTTTGGTATTGCCTAACTACACTACCTAGACGTACTACTACTACTACTAGTACTACTTAGCTTACTGGTAACATTTCCAAGGATTGGCATTGGGGTCGGGCCAGGCGGTGCACCGGCGGGCCTCCGAGTGCTCCTGTACAGAGCAATGGCAACCAGGGTAGTCAACCCAACCAAAACGGTGGTGATGTTCAAGAAGTTCGTGTCGGTACTAAGCTCCTCATCAGTAGAGGCCATCTTCAGTCAGTAGTGTTAAGTGTTGCGCTTCAAACTTCGCGAATGACTCGCTCGGACGACATTTGCTGTTGCCTGCTCGGTCCTACTACTTGCCGACTTCCTGTCAACTCGCCGTCAACTCATTAAATTCACATCAATCAATTGAGTTAGCTGTTGAGTAGAACCCGCTCAGTCTGCTCTGCACGTACACTCCTGTGACCAGTGTGTGTGGTGGTTGTGGGGGGGGGGGGGTGTATAGATAGAGCTGAGAATCTTTTGTTATGTGGTGAAAACCCAGTCACGGGATTGCACATCCAGCCAGCAGTCGTGTGTACACGTTATAATTTATCTCTAAATTAAAATAGAGATGATTTCACCACACCAGTAATGGTGCACCGGGGGGGGGGGGGGGGAGATTGCCGTTATGCAATAACAACAGTCCTGGGTAGACTGGCCGCTGGGTGGGGCCGAGCGAATAACAACACATTGTTGTTGTACTTGACTGTGTTAGTGTTACTGTTATTTTTTCCCAACCGCCCGCCAGTGTTTTTGTTCTGCACTGCGACAGTCGTGCTTTTCAATGGAGATTTTGTCTTCTTCTTCTTCTAAATTGATTAAAAAAGGGAATCCTTTAAAAAATAGGCTTTTTTTTAAGAAGTCTAAACAGCAGAAGAATGTTTTTCCCCAACGGCCAGAATGCATGCATTTGGCTGAACCCTCTGCTGGCTGAACTGATTACTGATTTTCTTATTGGGAGATTGCTTGGAACTTGGTGCCTGAAAATTACCTCGTATGACATGGCTCATCTACTTAAATCAATTTAATCCAAAAGGATCGAGGCTTGAAGGGCCGGATAGTCTGGCTCTTTCAAGGATAATGGGTAACAGTGTCCATTTCTGATGTTGCACACAGTGTGCCAGATTTTCTGAGAAAAATACAAACAATTCAGTGTTTTTGTTTTTAAATTTTCTAATAATTCTTTTATTTTTACTACCTACAATTCCTTTATGCATATAAAATTATTCCATAATGAAGAATAAAATACATTTGTGAAAAAATAGATTTAGAATACTTTTGATCGGTTTATATTATATTCTCAGTACTATTAATTGATTGGTTATATTGCATTAATAAACCCTGTAACTGAATATCAGTTATAAAGTAAATCTAAAGAAAGATGTATAATTCTTAATAATAATATGACATCAATTTTAAAAGGTCACACAATCATAAATGTCATTTCAAAAAATGATTTAAAATTGTTTGATTTGAATTATTGCCAATTTCTACATACCACATCAAACATGTATACAAAATTATCCCATAGTGAGAAATAAAAAAAACATTTGTAAAACAAAAATAATGTTAGATTTATTTTGACAACATTACATTATATTCTCAGTAGTACTAATTGATTGGTTATAATGTTGCATTAATAAACCCTGTATCAACACTTATAGTTACTAAATATTAGTCATAATTGTCAATCTTAAAGGTGATGTATAATTCTTACAAAAGAACACCGATTTTTACAGGCCACACAATCATAAATGTCAATCTAAAGTTAGATTAACAAAAAGTTACATTTTAATTAATGCCAATTTGCTACAGGCCACACCAAACTCTACTTGATAAAATAATGCAAGAAATTATATTTTTCTATTATAATAAGCTAATTTTGAACTAAACAGCAGTGTTGTTATTTTTATCTCAAACTCTTTCATAACACTCCTTTAAGGCTATCACTGGTTTTGCCAAGTCTGTATCATCGTTGAGGCTGTGAAAAACCACAAAGGTCAAAGCCGAAATCTGCACAACCTACTATGCTGTAAACCCTTCTAATCCAGGAGAACTGAACATGAACCGTGACATTGAGTACAACTAACATTTTTTTGCTGAAATGAGTCCTCCAGGGGGTCCCTTTTAAGAATCTGATGCATGCCCAGCTTGCCCAGCTGGCAGGGTTGAGCATTTTTTGTTATTGCAAAACAAAATCACTTTTCCCATATGTTCCCATACTCTTCACATGTTTTCTTGACAAGGAATACTTTCAGGTGTGTACTAACCAGATATTACACGTAGATATTAATTCCGACACGTGGTTAATAATATTATTTATCTACTTTAACCTCACTTTGGTGAAATTACAGACTCAATAGGTTACTTTGTTTCTGATGTATTTATGTATTTATAACATGAGTTACCGGTAACTGTAAAAAATAGTTCAACATGAATGGTTTACCCTTAAAAAAAATGCCTAAGGGGGACAAAATTATGTTATAATAGACCTTCATAATATACCAGTTGTCCCGCTTCTCAGTAAAACATGATACATGCCAATATATCATTACTTGCAGTTTTTGGGGTGTGTGTATCATTAAGCAAAGTTTTGTGGTGTCATATTTAACTATAATGAGTAATTACCAATAGTGTCCACTGCCTTTAAATGAGAAGACTGGTCTTTGAAAATTACCAGGTCAAAAAAACAGGTCAAGTTTCCATCACACTATTCTTTAGTCTCGAAGCGTTTCTTAACACACACCTCAATCTCATCAAAAGGTTGGTGGACGAAGCCTGAGGCCTCTGTGGGCTTCATCAGCGAATCTGCAGCCTCCTTCCCAGGTACTTTGTAGAAGGTGTACCGACTGAACAGCCAGGTGAAGATAAGGAAGAGCTCCTTCTTGGCAAAGTCTTCCCCGAGGCAGACGCGACGGCCGCAGCCGAACGGGAGGAAACTCTCAGGCAGTTTACTGAGAAGTTGCCCGTTATCATTCAAAAATCGCTCTGTTGTAATAAAAAAAACGAGAAAAAATATGGGGGTTAGGGTTATCATTAGCTTTCTACTCCACCAACCAGGCTTCTGATGGATGATACCCAAGCCTGTACATATGAACTGTAAAAGGGGTAACCCTGTTTCAGCCAGATGAGTAGGTGGCATCAGCCCCTGGAAAAATAGTTGATTTGTAGCCCACACCTTGAAGTGGCCTTCAGGCCTTGTGTGTCTGGCTCCTTGCACAAACAAATCCAACTGACCTGGTTTAAACTGCTCAGGCTGGTCCCATGCCTCCGGGTCAAAGTGAAGACCTCTGTGGTTGATCATCACTGTCGTTCCTTTCTGAATATTGTAACCATCTAATAAAGAAAAAGACGAGAATAATTTAGCTGCACAAAATGTACTTACTTTAGGTAATTCTCCATTGTTTGTACACCTAAGACTGACACTTAAAGGCAGTGGACACTATTGGTAATTACTCAGTTATTATCAGCATAAAACCTCATTTGAAAACGAGTAATGGGGAAAGGTTGATAGTATAAAACATTGTGAGAAACGGCTCCCTCTGAAGTGATGTTGTTTTCAAGAAAGAAGTAATTTTCCACAAATTTTATTTTGAGACCTCAGATTTAGAACTTGAGGTCTTGAAACCAACCCTCTAAACGCACACAACTTCATGTGACAAGGGTTTTTTTTTCTTTCTTTATTATCTCGCAACTTCGATGACCGATTGAGCTCAAATTTTCACAGGTTTGTTATTTTATGCATATGTTGAGATACACCAACTGTGAAGGCTAGTCTTTGACAATTACCAATAGTGTCCACTGCCTTTATTACATAATTTTAAACCTGTCATATCATGCCTGAAGCTTGCAATTCAGTAAATTGCCCAATAATATTTAAACATAAATAATTGTGTTGATCCACTTCCCCTGGTGACAAGCACAGGGAAGGAGAGGGAACCTAGAGGAGACTTTGGGTTTAGCCCATAGAGCTACATATATTGACTAGAGCGCTAACACCTCATTATACACGCACAAATGTTTTGAAGCCGTGTGGGCGCATCCATGTTTATGTACAAACCAATACAAAAGCTTCAAATTTTGTACGCCAATTGTACGGCTATTTGCATGTCAGTGCATTTGTTCTTTTCTTTGTGTCATCGAACCAAAAAACGCAGCAAATGCGAACATTAAATCTAATGATGAGCGTACAAACTGCGAGCATCATGTGCATCATGTTTAAAAGGCGCGTATACTTTTTTTTAGTACGTCAATCAAGCCGAACCTACAGTTTTCATAGCGCGGACGTATGCGAATGGGCAGTCGCGTAGGTAAAGCGCACACGCCAAATGTAAACAAAATCGCGGCAATGTGGGTTGCCTTAAAATTAAAATCATTTCATAGTCACGCAACACATCAAACATGTCTGCGCCCAGGGTGGCTTCAAAACGCAGAGCAAGTTAGCGCTCTAGTCAATGTATATAGCTCTATGGTTTAGCCATACGATTGATACAATGAATAAGATTTAGAATAGGGTACCCGCTTCCAAAACCTACGATTCGAACTGCCTCTAGCTCCTGGGCAACCTCGATAGTCCAGTTGGTAAGGCACTGCTCTAGAAATGCAAGGGTCGTGGGTTCGCATCCCACCCGAGTAATATGCCTGTGATGTTTTTTTACAGGACTCTGGGAAAGTACTGAGTATACAGTGCTAGCACACATCGGTGTAAGGGTAAAACCAAAATACAATTTACACATGATGCTACCGCAAAACTCACCTACTTTGCAAGGGGAGGGGGTAATTAGGGAGAGGGGAGGGGGTTTAAACCAATTTCTTCATCCCTGGATTTTTGCCAATGGAGAAGCAAAAGGCCTTTTCACACTATAAAAAATCTCTGTGTTGGAGACGGATACTATCCGTGTAATGTGGCTGACCTTTTCACACTACAACTTTTCAACATGGTGTCGATCTGGATAGAGTGCTGTATCCCTGCTAAGGAGGTGGGTTGAGATATCTTGATCCGTGTCAAAAATTCCAAACACGCAAAACATGTATCAAAAGTCTTAGTGTGAACACCTCTGGGTTCATTCTCGATTTGTGTTGAGTATTTATGACGCAGTAGTTGATAAGAATCAGTGTTGTAGATACGGTCGGCGTTGCTGGGTGGGCGTTGCTGGGTGGGCCTGCCCAGAACCAGTGCACAGGTTTTGCCCAGCACTCTGAGCAAAATACCCTGTGCTGCCCAGCACAGATTTCCCCTAGATTGCACTTCAGCAATGATTGGCCCCATATCTAAACATGAACAATTTTGTTGAACCATCAACCCTTGGTGGACTAAATAGGATTTAGAGCCCACCACTAAAACTGGTCTAGCTACAACACTGATCAGCTGGAAAAGAAATCGCTGCAAAACATCACAACACATCACTACAAATCAAGATGCACCGTGATTCATCAGTTCTCGCTGCGTCCCACTTAGACCAGTCTAAGACCTTCCAATGTGAAACGACCACATAAAACACAGGTTCAAAGTAACACGTGTAACCTAACGGCATATTTCACGCAGAGCTAGTGTGAAAGCGTAGTAGTTTGTATCCATGTTGACATTTTACCAAGTCAACCTGGACTCGAACCAGATAAGTTTTGACACGGATCGAATATTGATAGTGTGGAAAAGCCTATAATGGGTGCGTTCGATTAGCTTCCCCGAGTCGACCCTGGTACGCTCTAATAGCTTTGACGTCATTCCAGGGGCTCCCCCGGGTCAGCCCCAAGTACCCTGCTTGTGGAACGGTCACTTAGGGCTAGCCCTAGGTGCATGACGTCACCACGAGAGGGGTGGTTGATTGTTCAATTAGCTCTTGTCAGGGGCTCACCCGATGGCACCGAGGGTTGGCACATGGAAGCTAATCGAACGCACCCATTGAGGTAAATTGGATACTCACTCAGGGAGGTATCAGTCAGCACAGCATGTGGAACGCCCAGTGGTACTACAGAACCATAGCGCAAAAGCTCCAGTAAGGTAGCCTCTGTGTAGTGCAAGGTGCCTTTATCGTCAAGAGAGGGCAGTCTATCGCGACCTATGACGTCATCAATCTCCTGGGCAATCCGCTCCTGGATTTCGGGGTGCTCTACGAGCGCAGCGACTGCCCAGTGAAGAGTTAAGGTGGTTGTCTCTGTTCCGGCTGTTTGGAAACGAAATAATAATAATGATAATAACTAAAATAACAGTGGCTATTTATAAAGAGCGCATATCCGTCAGCCAGTGAGGCTCCTGGCACTGTAACACAGTTTTTCCTGCGAGGTATGAGGGACTACGTTTCAAGGTATGAGGGCCTACGTTCTCCTCCTCATTCCCCCCCCCCCCCCCCCGGGAGAACAGTGTTTTTACACTGACGGGACTACCCTGTATAAATAATACTTAATAATTTCTGATCAGACCCGGCTTTCCGTTCCTAGAACTAGACGGAAAGCTGGGGATAGCTCATTCTCCATAGCTGCCCCTCGCCTATGGAATGAGCTCCCCGCGGGTCTGAGAGAGGCGATCTCGTTGCCTGTATTCAAAAGCCTCCTCAAGACATTTCTTTTTCCCCACCCATCCTAGTTTGTTTGTTTTTCCTTTTGTTTTGTTGTCATAGTCTCATGTAAAGCGCTCTGTTCTCCGTAGAGCGCTATATAAATGTTTCATATTATTATTATTATTATTATTATTATTATTATTATAATAATAATAATAATGAGACCTAATCCGCAGCACCGTGTAATGGTTAACAAGGTGCTGTGGCGCAATATGCTGCCGGCTGATCAGACCAGGAACACCAGGGACGAACCCCATTCTCTTTTCAGATAAATGCACTTGGTATTGTTACATGCTTTACACAACACACGGGACCAGCGGCTTTCATCCCATCCGAAGGACGAAGTAATGGGTAAGTGTCATGCTTAAGGACACAAGTGTCACTACTTGGGACTCAAACCCACACTCTGCTGATCAGAAACACCAGAGTTTGAATTTAGTGCTCTTAACCGCCCCGCATCCACACTTCTACAAATTATTATTATTATAATAGGTTGTTCTGATTCTGTAGAGTGTCGCAACCGAGTGGTTAAGAGCATCGAATTCAAGTTCTGATGCTAAGTCACCGGAGTATGGGTTCGAATCCCGGTCAGGACACTTGTGTCCTTGAGCAAGATACTTTACTATAATTACTTCTCTCTTCCAGGGGTATAAATGGGTACCTGCGAGGCTAGAGGTTGATATTGTGAATGAAAAGCTTTCGGAGCGCCACGGCAGCTCGGGCTGTATACTCCCTTATGGGAGCTGAGAAAGATTAAAGGGATGTTTATGAGCCCAATGACCAGGGGACTTATGTAAAGCGCATTGATACGGTTTATTGTGAAATGCGCTGAACTTGTTATTATATTATTATTATTATTATTATTATGATTCTTTTTCTTTTTACCTGCAAACAAATCCATGACAGTCTGAACGAGGTGGGTGTCTGTCATCAGCTTGGCCTCTTCCTCCCCCGCTGCTATGGCCTCCTTCTGGGTCAAGATCAGGGTGTCTAAGAAGTCCTTCACATTCTCTGAACATTGAAAAGCATAAACAATTTTACAAGTTATTTTATATAAAAATATAAATAAAACCAATAAATAAAACAAAACTATACTCAAAGACACTAGACACTATTGGTAATTGCTCAAAATAGTTGTTAACATAAACCTTACTTGGCAACGAGCAATGCAGAGGTGTTGATAGTATAAAACATAGTGAGAAACAGCTCCCTCTGAAATACAGGGATGTACATGTAATAGCTCGCTTAAAAGAAAGCCTGAAAATTAAAACAGTCTTGAAAAGCAAATAACAATTCAGAAAGACTTCGGGCCTGAAGCCCAATTCTCAGGCATCTGAAAGCACACAAATTTGTGCAATAATTGTGTCTTTCTTTCTCTTTCAATTTCAATCGAGTCAAAATTTCCACAGATATATTTTTATGCATACGTTGGGATACACAGAGTGAGAATTCCGGTCTTTGACAATTACAAAAGGTGTCCAATGCCTTTAACGAGGCTGACCCTACCAGGGGCAATACAGAAATGGTCATCGCTTTCATTGCCAACAACCTACATTCAGTTTAGAAGATATTCTTTTTGTTTCAAAGAAGATACGCTTCGGTTCCCTCAAGATATGCATTCAACTCCATCAAGGCTTACAGACAGTGGACACTATTGATAATTGTCAAAGACTAGTCTTCACAGTTGGTGTTTCTCAACATGTGCATAAAATAACGAACCTGTGAAAATTTGAGCTCAATCGGTCATCAAAGTTGCAAGATATTAATGAAAGAAAAAACCACCTTGTCACACCATGGTCACACGAAGTTGTGTGCTTTCAGATGCTTGATTTCGAGACCTCAAATTCTAAATCTGAGGTCTCTAAATCAAATTCATGGAAAATTACTTCTTTCTCAAAAACTATGTCACTTCAGAGGGAGCTGTTTCTCACAATGTTTTATACTATCAACCTCTCCCCATTACTCGTAATCAAGAAAGGTTTTATGCTAATAACTAATTTGAGTAACTACCAAAAGTGTCCACTGCCTTTAACACACTACCTCTTAGCATCCCTTTACCTGGGTCAAATTTTTCACGGCGACTTTCAAACTCCATGTAAAACAGCTTGAAAAATGTATTGAGCATCCCCTCAAACTTTATGTCATATGGCAGTTTGATGTACTCGAAGATGGGAAAGAAATCGGACAGAAGACCGTTTCCTAAAGCTGCGGTAACTGCATTGTTAGCGTTGATGAATTCCATCAGATCCGGATCATTAGTTTCATATCTATAGGAAAATAACGCAAAAATTTTTGCAAATTAATTATTGTTTAATATATGAAAATTTGCATGGGGATAATGAATATTAATTTTAGTTCTTACCCTGTTTTCGGTACACCAATGTGTAATAGCACTGTACATTATACTCAGTACTTTCCCAACCTTTGTGAAAATAATCACAGGCATATTACTCAGGCGGGATCTGAACCGTGACCTTGTAATTCTAAAAAAATGTCTTACCAACTAGATCACCAAGATTGCTTTGTAGCTAGAGGCAGTTCAATTTTTAGCAGCGGGTACACCACAATGGTTTAATCTCGGTGGTCTAATTAGGAAAGACACAGCTCTAGAATTACAAAGGTCGTGGGTTCGAATCCCACCAGAGTGATATACCTAAGTTTTTGTTCACAGAGCTTGGGAAAGTACTGAGTATATAGTGCTAACGAACATGGGTGTAAATGGGTGAAACGAAAAGTAATATTCTTTATTCCCGATGCAAATTTTGATTCTGGTTAAAGACACTGGACAGTATTGGTAATTGTCAAAAACCAGTCTTCACAGTTGGTGTATCTCAACATATGCATAAAATAACAAACCTGTGAAAATTTGAGCTCAACCGGTCGTCGAAATTGCAAAATAATAATAAAAGAAAAAACACCCTTGTCACATGAAGTTGTGTGCTTTCAGATGCTTGATTTCGAGACCTCAAATTCTAAATCTGAGGTCTCAAAATCAAATTCGTGGAAAATTACTTTTTTTCTCGAAAACTATGGTACTTCAGAGAGAGCCGTTTCTAACAACGTTTTATACCATCAACCTCTAGCTCCCCATTACTCGTCACCAAGAAAGGTTTTATGCTAATAATTATTTTGAGTAATTACCTATAGTTTCCACTGCCTTTAATACAAACTTGGAAGATTCCAGACCCCTTTTTACACAAACGTCTTCCATTGACTTTAAGATTTTCCAGTGGAAGTGCCCTTTGCAAACTGAAAAAAGGCCTTGCCCTTTCAAAGATGACATTCCAGGAATACAATCAAAATGAGCTGAAAGTTCTTTGATGCAAAATGTGCAGACCATACTTTAAATATGACACAATCAAACGATTTGGGTTTTTGAGATAAAATTGCTCTTGCACTTGTTTAAGACATTTAACCTGAAGTCCGGTTCGAGACTTGTAATTCTTTCCCCAGTGATACAAGTATGCCTGTGATTTTTTCACAGGACTCGGGAAAGTACTAAAGTATACAATGCTAACACACATCGGTGTATATGGGTAAAACCAAAATGAATATTCTTCACTGTTATTTATATTTATGTATTTTACCCAACAAGGGATCTTTATTTTTTGTAAATACCATGAAATATCCTTAGCCTTACTGTTTTCCGAAGCACATTGTAGCAAGGATATTGTAAACTGCTTGCCCAATGGTATACTTTGGTGCAAAAGGCTTGTCTCCTTGTTCGTCCAGAATTTTACCCACTTTTGGAGTCACTGCGAACACCAGCTTTTCCAAATCTTCCTTGCGGGTGAAACGTCTGAAGAAAAGAAAAAAATAATAATAAAAAAACTGATAATTTTATGGGTTTTTTTTTTGTCATGCAATTTACCTGACACACAAGGCTTCAAGGCCACTTTAAGGTGTGGGCTACAATCAACTTTTTGTTCCGGGGGCCGTTGCCACCTACCCCTGGGGCTGAAACAGAAGCCTGCCTGGTAGAGCAGACAGCACCTCCACAAATTTACGAAGCAATCACGGTTAAGTGTGTTGCTTAAAAGACACTGGACACTATTGGTAATTGTCAAAGACCAGTCTCCTCACTTAGTGGTTCTCAACATATATGCATAAAATAACAATCCTGTGAAAATTATCCTGCAAGATAAAAATGAAAGAAAAACACCATTGTCTCACAAAGTTGTGTGCATTCAGATGCTTGATTTTCTGAACTCAAATTCTAAATCTGAGGTCTCAAAATCAAATTCGTGGAAAATTACTTTTTTCTCGAAAACTACGTCACTTCAGAGGGAGCCGTTTCTCACAATGTTTTATCACCAGTGTCCTGACTGGGAGTCGAACCCACACTCTGCTGATCAAGCACCAGAGCTTGAATCCGGTGCTCTTAACTTCTAGGCCATGACACGCCACACGCCATTGATAGTTTCCTTCATATGTTTGCTCCCTAAATGTATTTGAAAGAGACATGGGAGAATGGCTTACCGGACTGCAGAGTGAGCTATCTTTCGTTGGAACTTCCACTGTGGACCATAATCCCCTAAAACAATATCCTTGTACCCCTGTGAGAACAATCTAACTGAAGAAAAAGAGAAGAAGTTAAGATTACACTTTAGTTCCTTTTCTTCCTTTGGTTTGTCTCTTTAAGTTTGTTCAAGTCTTTCGAGTTATGTCTGCAGTGCTTCATGTCTTTAAGGACACTGGACACTATTGGTTATTGTCAAAGACCAGTCTTCTCACTTGGTGATCTCAACATATGCATAAAATAACAAACCTGTGAAAACTTGAGCTCAATTGGTCGGCAAAGTTGGGAGATAATAATGAAAGAAAAAGACCCTTGTCACACGAATTTGTGTGCTTTTAGATGCTTGATTTCGAGACCTCAAAATCTAATTCTAAGGTCTCTTATAATCGATTCCTGGAAAATTACTTCTTTCCCGAAAACTCTGTTACTTCAGAGGGAGCTGTTTTTCACAATGTTTTATACTACCAACAGCTCCCCATTACTTGTTACCAAGTAAGGTGTTATGCTAATCATTATTTAAAGTAATTACCAATAGTGTCCAGTCCCTGAAGGTCAAGTCCCAAGTCTTTTGGGTCAAGTGCCAAGACTTCCAAGTCTGAACACAGGCTCAAACTAGTCTTTCAGGTTAAAGGGTCTGTATGAGTACTAGGTTACCAAGCAAAAATGCAACAAATGGAAATTTGGTTGGCAATCCTGTTTTTATCAAGAAATTTCATGCTTAGCAAATTTGTGTGCTTAGCAGGATAAAATTGGGCCCAAATGGCGATCAATCTCAAAGTTCTACAGGTTTGTCAGTTTATGTATATATTGGTGGATCACATAAAGAGCCTACACTGTCAGCAACTGTTTTTTAAATTTGTATAGAGAGACTTACCAGAATTTGACTTGGGTCTTCCTGCAAACTCCACAGCCTGTTTGACCATTGCTTCTTTGACAACATCAATGGTGTTCAATATCACGACATTCTTTGAGGCAAACTTGAGTGAAAAAACGGTGCCATATTTCTTTCTCAGATCGATGAAGACGTCATGAAGTGTCCTTTTGCTCATGAAGGCTGTACAAAGGAAAGAGAGAGTGTTCGTTAGATTTCCATTTGAACATCAAAAAGGAAATTTTCTGGTAGTTTTTACAAATTGTTTGGTCACAGATCATCTATGTGATGGTGTATGTGTTGACCACTCGCATGCATGTCACATTTGATTCTCACAATGCATTTACAACAGGCATTACCACATCACTTTCACAGTAGGCTACTGGCATGGGGAGAAAAAAATCCCCAAACAAGTAGCAAAGAAGACAAGAGAAAATTTGGGTTACCAAATTCACAGTGCCATTTGTACTGTTGGGTAAGCGCGCCTGACGACTAGGACCCAGTAAGTACTATCTGACTATAGACTGTGTTGAATAACCCCTTTTTTGCTATGAAAGTCACCATCTTGTAGGGCAAACCGAATGCGTGTCCAAACGCGTACATGTACATCAATGAAGCATACAGCACCCAACATTTCCAGTTTAATTTCTACGGCACATGCACGCACACATCCAAGTACACGTAAGCCATGTTGTAGGGCAGCTATTTGAATGGTGACGTCATATTCAATACGGTCTATAACAGAAATTTAGAGAAACACAGCACTGGGCTGTTGTGCGCATTGTCAGCACACCAGCCCACTGTGCAAATGACCTTGGTAGACATGAGTAGAACTCCTGCATAATTGGGCATTGTAATACTGGCTACATGTAGAAAAGTAAACATCCTTTAAGTGTTTTTTTGTGGGTGTATGGGAATTTTTGGCTGCTGTCTCAATAGATTTTATAGTCTGCTCTGTAAGCCTGGGCTACTAGTATGACTTGAGTCTTAAGGTGATCCCTTAGACGCATAAAATTTGACTAAGCTGGGATGGTGCGGTGTGGCATCACAGTCGTATTAAAGGCAGTGGACACAATTGGTAATTACTAAAAAAAATTATTAGCATAAAACCTTACTTGGTAACGAGTAATGGGGAGAGGTTGACAGTATGAAACATTGTGAGAAACGGCTCCCTCTGAAGTGACATACATAGTTTATGAGAAAAAAGTAATTTTCCACGAATTTGATTTCGAGACCTCAAGTGTAGAATTTGAGGTCTCGAAATCAAGCATCTGAAAGCACACAACTTTGTGTGACAAGGGTGTTTTTACTTTCATTATTATCTCCCAACTTCGACGACCGATTGAGCTAAAATTTTCACAGGTTTGTTATTATGTTGAGATACATGTACATGTACACCAAGTGAGAAGACTAGTGTTTGACAATTACCAATAGTGTCCAGAGTCTTTAAGGTGCAAGTGAAGAAAGAAAATAAACAAAATGGGGGAAAAAAAGCACGAGAAGTTGACAAATATAAACATTACTAGGGTGCAGGTTAAAAAGCTAGTGTTGAAGTCGCGTCTATTCTTTAAGTCATGACTACCGTTTTTCAACTACTCTGATAATTAGGTCGTTCCACCACAATTACTCCACAAATAATCGCCACTTCCTGCTTGTAATAAATCGCAAACCAATTGTTTTGCCGGCAGCTCTTTAGAAATTTTGAAATTTTCCCGGATATCCTCCCTCCCTTTTACCCTAAAAAAAAGGAATGAAAAGGTGTCTGTATCCTGCAACCTTTCAGTAGGATAGGCTGGTATCAAAATGGGTGAAAAGGTGGCTGATTGCCATTAAAATAATAGTTATAATACTGAAAGTTTTCAGTTTTGTCAGGGAGTCATGGCCAAACGAGTAAGAGCATCGGACTCAAGTTCTGGATTTGGGTTCGAGTCCCGGTCGTGACACTTGTGTCCCTGAGCAAGACACTTAAAACCATTGCTTCTCTCCATCCAGCGGCAGGGGTAAATGGGTACCTGTGAGGGCAGAGATTGTTTATGTGAATGATTGGCTTGGAGCGCATTAAATAACTCGCAGCACCAACTGTACTCCCCAGGGAGTTGAGATGGTTTTAAGGCACTGGACTCAAAATAATCAGACTCATACAAATACAGCTTCTTTCCTCACACCATAAAAGACTGGGATGAGCTTCCTCAACACATCATCGAGCTGCCCACCTTGGAGCAGTTCAACATGTTGGAGTAACTATAGAATACAGGTACACTCGGAGCTCTATCTGCGCCTCCGCGGAGGCGGAGTCGCGGTCACGTACGTTTTAAGTAACTTGGTCGTAGCATGGAGGAAGAAAATAGCTGGTCGTACTATACTACTTGATTGTATTGAGTGCGATTGATGAATACAACAGATAAAATGTTAGGGTCGTAGGGAGTCAAAGTGTGACGTGGGTGGTGGGGTAGGTGAAGCAGCCGATAGAGGGCGTTTTAGGAAGACGTGCATTTGATGCAATTGGAAGACGGGGAAGCTGGAGGCGTGGAGGCGCGGAGGCGCGGAGTCGCGGTGTTGAAAATGGCCGAAAGAGGGCGTCTTTAGGAAGACGAGCATATGATGCAATCGTGAAGACGGGGAAGGTGGAGGCACGGAGGCGCGGAGTCGCGGTGTTGGCAATGGCCGATAGGGGCGTTTTTAGGAAGACGAGCATTTGATGCAATCGTGAAGACGGGGAAGGTGGAGGCGCGGAGGTGCGGAGACGCGGTGTGGACAATGGCCGATAGAGGGCGTCTTTAAGAATACGAGCATATGATGCAATCGTGAAGAAGGGGAAGGTGGAGGCGCGGAGGCGCGGAGGCGCGGTCGGGCTTTCTTTCCCTTTTTTAAATAATCCTCTAATGGGGTCAAGTGTATGAGGGCAATATTAATAATTGTACGGAATTCGGGGTTTCTTTCCCTTTTTTAAATAATCCTCTATTGGGGTCAAGTGTATTAGGGCAATGTTAATAATTGTACGGAATTCAGGCTTTCTTTCCCTTTTTTAAATAATCCTCTAATGGGGTCAAGTGTAGTAGGGCAATGTTAATAATTGTACGGAATTCGGGCTTTCTTTCCCTTTTTTAAATAATCCTCTAATGGGGTCAAGTGTATTAGGGCAATGTTAATAATTGTATGGAATTCGGGCTTTCTTTCCCTTTTTTAAATAATCCTCTAATGGGGTCAAGTGTATTAGGGCAATGTTAATAATTGTACGGAATTCGGGCTTTCCCTTTCCCTTTTGTTTAAATCCTCTAATAAGGTCAAATGTATGAGGGCAATATTAATTATTGTACGGAATTCGGCCTTTCTTTCCCTTTTTTAAATAATCCATGGTCTTGTGAGTTATCGTATAAAATAAATTGACAACACAGCTGCGCATTAGCTATACATGTAGCGCAGTTGTGTATTTTCGAGCCTAATGAGGGCGCTGTTGTGCATCTTTCAGAGTGCCCCCTAGGTTGCCAAATATTTATAGTTAAGCAACAGAGCGCGACCTCAACTCCAGTGTACTGTGTACGTATGAACGTCACCTCGACTCCGTCTCCGCGGAGGCGCAGTGGAAGCTTCGAAGTGTACCTGCATTCTATAGTTGTGCCAACATGTTCGGAAAAGTTTCTGTATGGCGCCACCACTTTTTCATTCAATATGAAATAATTTAGTATTTAATTTACCTCAATGAGATATCCTTTTTTGTAAAAATGAGTGAAAAAGTGGTGGCGCCATACGGAAAGTTATCCACATGTTCAAGGAGGCCATCAGATGCGAGTAGGCACCAAGTCCTGTTTTTACTTGCACACATCTTTTTTTTTTGTACATATTTCAGCACCCACTTACACACAAACCATCCACCGTCGGCAGCCGCACCCCTTGTCCAGTTGACTCGGGTTGGATACGAGTTGACTTGGGTACGAGTTGAATTGCGTACGAGATGACCCGAATTCACACAAGAATACACACAAGTGAAGTAGGGCTAATGATTTAGGAAGGGAAAAGAGAAGTAACTTACTGGTAAGATTCCCAAGGATTGGCATTGGGGTCGGGCCAGGCGGTGCGCCGGCAGGCCTCCGAGTGCTCCTGTACAGAGCAATGGCAACCAGGGTAGTCAACCCAACCAAAACGGTGGTGATGTTCAAGAAGTTCGTGTCGGTACTAAGCTCCTCAGTAGAGGCCATCTTCAGTCAGTAGTGTTGCGCTTCAAACTTGACGAATGACTCGACATTTGCTGTTGCTCTGTTGAGCTGAGAATCTTTTGTTATGTGGTGATGAATCCTAGTCACGGGATTGCACATCCAGCTAGCAGTCGTGTGTACACTTGATCCCTAAATAAATAAAGATTATTTCTGCAGACAATGGCGCTGCATCAGGAGAGAGGGAAAGAGCGCATGCGATGTGCCCGATGCAACAAAATAACAACACAGTGTTGTTCGGTTACTTTACACATGGATATTAAACATGGAGGGCGCTGTGACCAGTGTTATTTTTTTTTTTTCAACCAGCCGCAGGTGGTTTTCTGCACTACGAAATTACCCCTGTCGTACGCTAGTGCTTTTCAACTGAGAAATTGTTTCTTCTCTCGTCGTAATCAGAGGGAATCCTTAAAAAATACAAGCTTCCTTTTTTTTAATTTTTAGGATGGCAATTCTAAACAGAAGAATGTGTTCCCGAAACCGGCCATTTTTTATAGGCCAACATTCATGCAATTGTACTTGAATTGAAACGGAATGCCTGATGGCTGAAAATATTCGATATAAAATCTTCAAGACGAGGCTAGCTGAAAGTGAGAGCCTTGAAAAAGTTGGTTTTAGTATTCTTGAACATTTTAGTATTGTTCTGATTGCTATGAGTATAGCGTGGTGCGCCCTGTTGGCCGCTTTTAAACGGACATGTTGTCTTCAAGGCGGACGGCCGGTCTTTTAAAAGCGTAACCGTTTGTTATAAAATGCATAATGGTTGGAAAGATGTTCCTTTAACACTTTTTTTATGGGGAAACATTCTGTATTCCTCCTTTTTCTCGAAATGTAATTTTTTTTTCTTCGAGTTATGTTAATCTGCATGAAAAAAAGTAAAGAAAGTATAAAAGAAGACCAATCACTGGGTCGACTTTGAAATGTCACGAAAAGCGCCCTCAATTCACCAAGAGTTTTGTAGTATCCTAGTCGGAGTAAGGGTGCACCCCACCAAATAATCTCCCATAGAACACAGTGCAAAATGCTAAATATTCAAAAATACACGAAAATATACTTAAAAGTCTCACAGCTTTTAACTTGAAAGGGAAAATTATTGATTGACTCTTGAACTTTTATTCTCTGCTCAATTTTATATGGGGAGTCCCTGGGCCCGTCGAGTTATTTTCCCTCCAAGTAAAAACACCCCTTCACAGGTCTAATTTTCAAAACGTCCGAGCATCAATATTGAAAAATGTCCCTACACCTCTCAGCAAATAGGACCATTTATTTCAGGGCCTAGTTATGTCGTCCAAAATACCTCAAGCTGGAAGTCAACAACCCCCAGGTCACAATTGGGCAACATTTTTTACAATGAAACACTTTCTGTGGGCTCTTAAATCTGTCTATAGAATATTTTGAGGGCCTACAAAATATTAATGAGCTCGACGCTCTGTTTTATCCTATTTGGTGGGGTGCACCCGTCGGTAAGCATCCTATAGCCTGAACATCTGGGCCACACTTCGAATAGCGGCCTCTCTGAGTATTCTTTCCAGGGTAATTAGCAAAACTTCCCAACGGCTGGCCTACCAAAATTGGAAGAAACAGTTTAGTTGTCTGAAAATAATATATCTGATTGGCTTTCAAGAGGCTGAGACACTATGAATATTATGTTGTTGAATATTTAGCATAATTTTTGATCGAATGACAACTGAGGGTACTATTTAAAAAATAAAATAAACACAATCGTGATTTTATTTTGAATAGCTTTCTGTTTATTTGCAAAGTTACTTCATAGCTTATTAATTGTTCTTAAAGTTACCAATGAAGTATATAGAAATAGTTCTCGATACTTTTTAGTAAAATTTATAAAACTTGCTTAATAAGTGAGTAGGCCTACCAATGTAAAATAGAACTTCGGATAGGCTAAATGCTGTAAACTTGGGTAAATCTCCTTGGTTTTCGCGAAATCTGTAGCAAATTATTACCAGACACTGCTACATATTACTTCATAGCTTATTAATTGTTCTTAAAGTTACCAATGAAGTATATAGAAATAGTTCTCGATACTTTTTAGTAAAATTTATAAAACTTGCTTAATAAGTGAGTAGGCCTACCAATGTAAAATAGAACTTCGGATAGGCTAAATGCTGTAAACTTGGGTAAATCTCCTTGGTTTTCGCGAAATCTGTAGCAAATTATTACCAGACACTGCTACATATTAGTCGTGCTGGTATGTATGTTTACACACAATAATAAAATTAATGCAAATAATTATTTCGAAAATCACACAATTTAACATAATATCCTTCCTCTTGTACAGAAGCACACAACAAACAAATAAAACAACACAATTGTTGGGATCCCCAGATCACAGTTAAGACACACTACGGGTACTTCATCATAATTTAGCACAACACGTGATCAATTGGTGTTATGATAGGTGTCATTTTATGTGTTCTAGTTATCTCAAATCTTTTAAAGGCAGTGGACACTATTGGTAATTGTCAAAGACTAGTCTTCACTGTTGGTGTATCTCAACATAATGCATAAAATAACAAACCTGTGAAAATTCGAGCTCAATCGGTCATCGAAAGTGAGAGATACTACTGACGGAAAAAACACCCTTGAAAAGCCCGGTTCATACTTCCTGCGAATGCAAATGCGATACGAATGCTGACGTCACAAATTCGTAACAAAAAGTTCGCAGCAGTTGCCCTCCGCTCAACTCACCTGCGAATATCGCTGCGACATGAGGGTTGTGACCTCCCATTCACGTTAAATTCGCTTCGCATTCGCATTCGCATGAAGTATGAACCGGGCTTCAGACGAAGTTGTGTGCGTTTAGATGGTTGATTTCGAGACCTCAAGTTCTAAATCTGAGGTCTCGAAATCAAATTCGTGGAAAATTACTTCTTTCTCGAAAACTATGGCACTTCAGAGGGAGCCATTTCTCACAATGTGTTATACCATCAACCTCTCCTCATTACTCGTCACCAAGAAAGGTTTTATGCTAATAACTATTTTGAGTAATTACCAATAGTGTCCAGTGCTTTTAAGGGTTTCGAGGGGAGTGTGTTTAAATGCAACATTTGTTATTTGTTGTCTTTTCAAGGGGGGGGGGGGAGTCCAGTGACACAAATCGAGCATAACAATTACAATTATACAATGTAATTATAGTTCTAATTAATCTTCGAAACAAGAAAATATATTCTTTTGGACTAATATAAGTTCCCATAATAGACGGTTATGAAGTACACTGTTGTACACATTTAAAAAGAGATATTTACATACACCACGATACATACAATTACAAAAAACTGGTTAATTATAGCCAGGCTTAATACCCCGTTATAACACAGCACTACAACCGAAACAAAATTAGGAACTCGTTTTGGGGAACTATAAAGTTTTTCTTTACTTTTTGGTGGGAGAAATGTAATGCATGTATGACGTGATAAGTTGTTGGCCAATAAGAAGACGCAATACCATAGATGAACGCCCCACGACCCACACACACACATAATGGGTGCGTTCGTTTAGCTCCCCTGGGTCTACCCCGGTGTGTGGCGTGTTTTTTTCCCAGGACAAACATGTGCAGATAATTACCCACGTTCGTCCTGAAAAAAAAAACCGCCACACACCGGGGTTGACCCAAGGAAGCTAAACGAACGCACCCATTGGTGCACTAAAAAGTCACGTGATAAGGACAACTTATAGAAGGTGCATATATGAATAACTAATTAAATAAACGAGTTGCTAAAGGCGCTTCGCGGCTTCGCCGCTCGCGCTTGTCTTTTTTTCGTGCGTGACATCTGGGGGTGCCGCCGCCGCGTGCGCCTTGATTAAAGGCGGCACCCACGTTTCCTTTAAAATGTTTTTTTTTTTTTTTTTTTTTGCCACCGAGTGCCATCGTCATCGTTGGACCGGCAGACCAATACATAACATAGTACATTCAAATAATATACATTGCAGCCTTAAAATGCAAATGAACTTACTACATAGCCTAGTGAAGCATACAATTACGGTTCATAAACACATTTCTAAAAAAGCAGATATACACCCATCCCTTGAGACACATAGTACTAAACACACAGTTAAGTAAATTTTACAAAGAGTAAAATTTGGTTACACTCAAGAACCAAAATACAGACTAAAATGCCTCCCAAAACAAGCGAGATTCTTTTAATAATAGTTTTGCAATAGCCCACCCCATGTTCACCAGTTGACCTCATCACCAAATCGCAAACCCGAGTCCCGCCTCTCAACAAAACAGTACATTAGTATTAATACAGAATGTACATGTGTCAGAAATCAACGCACACAACCATACCCTGCCAAACCTTATACCTCCATATTGAAGTAGTGCCACAGTAACAAGATTTGTTGTCTTTAAAGACATTGGACACTATTGGTAATAGTCAAAGACCAGTCTTCTCACTTGCTGTATCTCAACATATGCATAAAATAGCAAACCTGTGAAAATTTGAGCTCAATCGTTCATCGAAGTTGCGAGATAATAATGAAAGTAAAAACACCCCAGTCACACGAAGTTGTGTGCTTTCAGATGCTTGATTTCAAGACCTCAAATTCTAAATCTGAGGTCTTGAAATCAAATTCATGTAAAATTACTTCTTTCTAAAAAACAACGTTTCTTCAAAGGGAGCCGTTTCTCACAATGTTTTATACTATCAACCTCTCCCCATCACTCATTACCAAGTAAGGTTTTATGCTAATAATTATTTTGAGAAATTACCAATAGTGTCCAATGCCTTTAAGCGCCTAATAAAGAATTAGGTAACGACAATGCTACGACGACTTGTAAATAGTCGCTCTTAATCATTTGCTATAGCAAAAGATGAATTACACGAGAAAATGCTTTAATAATATTATTAATGTGGCCTCTTATAAGCGCCCAGGTCAGTCATGCATGACGCTCAAGGCGCTTCACAAGCTAAATTTATACAAATACAAAAGAAAGTACAATATTGAACGAATCATTATTAATCATGATTGTCAGAGTCGCACATGGTTCAAGCGCCGAGTATAGGTCAAGGTACGGCTCACTCGCGACGTACTATAAGTTCAAAAAATTTGCGAGTCCTTTTGTCACGTATTTCCGTATTCTTAAAATGGAATCACCCTACCCTAAAATGAAAAAGACATAGAAAGAAATGTACTTTCTCCGTAAGAATAGAGTAGGGCCTATATGAAAGTAAAGTCCTCGGCAGTTCGGATGTTCTTTAGAGATATAATTTGCATCTGGATGATATCCAGTCTTTATTATTGGTTATAGCACATATTAGTAAACTATATAGTGTCCCACTTCTTCAGTTTGCACCATTGGGCGAAGTGTTTGCAGTTATTTAGTACCAAGGAGTACTCGTAAACACCAAGCACACTCTTGGACCTAGCCCTTGCAAGAACTCTGTCGGGTGGGAAACAATCTTGGTCATTGTATATAACTCTATACACGGGTTCACGGAAATCAACCTCTTCCTCAACTATACCTTTCTCGTATGTACTATGGATAACCATGACTTGTTTGCTTTCTTGATCGCATGAGACAACTATAGCATGGTGTCTCGGGTGGAAAAGGTTTGTGAACACAACAATTTGGTCCCCCGGGTTCAGGTCCACGATGCGCACTTCTCTGTTTCCAATTGTCCTGGCAATCGCACGACCAATTGGAGGCCCAATAAAGGAACCAGCTGATTTTACTGCAGTTTTACTAACTGAATCACCAACAAACCATCCAATAAACCCTCCTATGCTCATCCCTAAGCCCGGGAATTGGAACGTCCAACCATCAGCAGGCCCTGCCACATCCCCTTGACCCAAGTATACAGCTAGTCCGGCACAGACCAATGCTGAAGACACTTTACGTGTGACGGTTTTGGCGAAGTCTTTAAGGGACAACTCATCTTGTTTCCTCTGTTTATAAGACTCACTCATGTCCAAAACGCATGCGAAACCTGCCATTGCTATAATGGCATAAGCTTCCGTGTTGTCCAGTGAGAGTCCAGGCAAAGTCTCTTCCAGCGACATACCAACTTGCCTCTGTGCATTCAGAACCTGCTCTACCAATTCCCAATCAGCCAGGTTTCTCACATCGCCAGCAATATCCCCAATGTGAACCAATACATACCCTGTAATTACGTTTAATGATTGTTCTGCCACTTCTTTTACCTTCTCACAAAACCATTGTTTCTGTGAGCTCTCTGCAACTCCGATTTTACATTGAGAAGCAAATGATTCGCAGTTATCGTTTGCAACACTGTATCCTTTATCACCTACTCTGCACTTGGCACGAGCAATGACGAGCTCTGTTGGGTTAGCATTGGTCATTTCCTCTCCATACTCGTGGCGATGTAGCTTACCTTTTTGATCGTCCAAACGTATATCTTGTTCCATTATTTGTTTTGTACAGCACCCCCATTTTACCTTATTCCAGTGAATCACACTGATAACTCCAGGAGTGTCTTTATTAACTCCCGATACTATGGCATGATGCCATATGCAGTATGGACGTTCCCATGCGATGTGGTCTCCTACCTTCAAGACATCTAACGGTCCGATTTCCTGCCGAAAACCATTTTCCGGAAATATCGGGCTCTTCTCTACAGGTACTTCAAGCTATTTCTTGAGGGTTGTTCCATCTACTTCAACACTTGGACGTTTATTTTTTAGATCTGGATGGAACAGGTATTTATCTTCGAGCCATTCCTGGCCGCAAGGGACGCAGCAGATGCCAATAAGTGGATACTGCTCATCTGGACTGTAACCGAAGTAACGCCTGAACTTCAGAGATTCATTATTACCACACGGGCAGGGAGGATTTTGCTGCAATGGTTCTGTAAAGTGCGAAAGCAAAATTAATCACAACCAGTCAAAACACATAATATTGTATTTGTTTGTTTCTATATTGTGATTGCTGTTTGGGAGTATCGTGATTCGTACTCAGAATGGAGTCACGATGTTCAATATTTCAGACTAGGGATTCGGACTCAACAATCAGGACTCTGTATAAGGAGAATGGACGGGAAAGACTACAAATACTTTTTGTTTCCATTGTTTTATAAGAAACCAAATATCAGGTTTCTGTGGCCCAAATGGCTCGGGACTCGAACTCAACCCAAAGTTATTTAGACTTGGAATCAAACTCGACCCTTGGGACTCGGGACTTGGAACCGAACTCGACCCAACGTTATCGGGACTTGGAATCAAACTCGACCCAAAGGACTTTGGAGTTGTAATTGTAATCGAACTCGACCCAAGCTACTCTTGACTTGGAATCTAACTCGGACTCAAATTTGCAGTATATGACGACTCATAAAAATAGTTTTCAAAAGTTTACACAATGTTTCCTCTTAAATATTTTTAGGATCTTACCTAGTTCTGGTGAAAGGTCGATACCAACCGCTAAGCCAGTTCTCCATAAGAACCTCACAGGGTCCAATCCGTTGTATTTCGGCTTCCATGCTTCTAACATCTTCATAGCCTGATCAACAGGGTCATCCTGTGAGTCAACTTTATATTTGGTGACAATTTGAGCATTAAGTTGTTCGGCCATATCCCTCAAAGGTCCCGCCCCAATTTTTCTTGCCACTTTTTCCATGGTTTCATCATCATCCAGAACTTCTACGGCTGGAGGTAAAACAAAAATGTTGGTTTTATCCATATCGATGCGTGTTAGCACTGTATACTAGTACTTACCCGAGCTCTGTGAAAAAAATAACAGGCACATCTCGGGTGGAATTCGAACCCATGACCTGTGCAACTCAAGAGCAGTGTCTAATCAAGTTGCATGGATCTAAATTATGTGATGGATAAGCGCCTTCCGAGTCAATTTGATTTCCTTCATCACAATGAATGAATAAATAAGGGAATAAAAGTGTAGCGACGAGTTCTTACACGGCCGTTTGAAGCCGGCAGGGTCGTTGCCGTGTGATAAAGGCCTGATCCGTATAGGCGAGGGCCTTTAGCGCACGGCAACGATCCTGCAAGGTTTTAAACAGACGTTTAAAGTCACCTGGAAGTGGTATTTGTCAAAATAAAGCTTTTTTCACTAAAATATGTGTTTTGATGAGTGGAATATGAATAAACAATTAACTAAGGTTTAAAAAAAATTAGTTTCCGTGTTTTTTCCAAATTTGAAAATAAGCCCGACCCGAGGGGCGCTGTTCGTGACGTCAATCGAGGCGCGATGCACAAGATAGTGACGCTTGGCGCAAGCTTAAAACATGCCCTCTGAGTTGAAACAATACCTGATTTTTTTTTTCCACGTTAGGCAAATGCTCCTTTAGGTTCTTTACGTATTTCAGGTACCTTCTTCGACTTCCCCACTAGATGAAAAAATTGTTGGGATGGCGTCATGTTTTAGAAAAGAACTTTTCTCTTCATGTCAAAATGTGTAGTGTATTCCGGATTCTCGAAGCACGACGGCTCGAAGTGTTTGCTGCACAGCGCTGGAAAAGACTTGCAAACTGACCCCATCTTTAGTTGTTTTGCTGCATCCAGCAGCAATACACCTGGTCGACATTGCCGGGAAAATGCAAGATTTTTTTTTTTCGAAACGTACAAACTCACGACTAGGACTTGAATGTACTGGCACGTACGTGTGTTCGATGTTCGATCGAAGCAAAGTCTGCCTCGATTGACGTCACAAGAGGGGTAGACGGAGTCACCCCCACACAACTGTTTTTTTTCTACTCTTTAATTCCCATTCATTAAATGCCCTTTTGTTAAAAATAAAAAACGTTAAAAAAATACTATTACAGACACTTTGACAGTTGAAAGTTTGAGGTTTGAAATATTTTGAAGAGTCTGTTGCGCGTGGGTTGTGTGTTCGCGCGCGCGCGCTTAGAAATAGATTACACGCGCGCTTAGAAATAGATTACGCGCTGTTACTAAGGGAATAATTAATATGCAACCTCGTTCCACGGGGTGATCGATCTCGCCGCACCATTTTTTCCCAGCATGCCTTGCTCGATCATAACCCCTGGAAGTGTAACTTCAAAATTAGTCTGGTCCCCTGACCAAAGATTCCTTGACGTCTCTTGTTAAAAATCTTAGGTCAGGTATCACCTACGGTTAAAAATAGAGCATGACGCAACTTGTCAGGGTCGGGGGTCATCTCCAGGGAAACCATGTCTGCACTGTATCGTACTAGTTGCGATAACGTAACCCTCCTCCCGACGGCCGCCAGGCCGGAGGGGGTTACGAGATTATTTTGATCGGCAATTAATGACAATCTGGTTCACGTATAATTAAGACAGCTAGTCACCAGATTTACCCCATTTTTACCACTTTCAAAAATCATGAAACTTAATCCTCAATCAATGTCTAATGAACACTCAAGTCAAAACACCTTTGAAAAAATATTTTTGAAAAAAGGGACAAAAGCTTACCATCAGATCCCGGAGCGATTTCCCAGGTTTATATATTTTGAACTTGTCGCATCGCTTTGCAAACGCTTTATTTAGGCACAACGCCTGCATTGGCAATAACTGGCATAAAAACTCCTGGATATACGGCCGACAGGACTGACATTACAAGTCCGTACCGAACATCATCGATACTGTCCGAATGTTGACGACAACACGTTCGGAACATTTCGGATAACTTCGAAAAAAGGAGGAATTCCTCCTTTTTTGTCACGTAATTTTGGATGATACCGGACCCTAAATTCGACAGAGCCTAGTCGGAAATTTTGGGGTCTGGGAACCAGACTACTTCAAAATATCCAAATATAAGGGCTGTTACAATTAGTTCTGTGGTTGATCTGTTCTGTGTTGGGCGTTATTCGCGCACGGGCTGGATGCGCTGTGTGTAATAAACATTGATCTCCATTATATATACTGGAGATCAATGGTAATAAAAGCCATAAACTTGCCTTGGCGTTCAGTGTTGCGTGATGAATACGTACATCTTTATACACACGCGTATCGACTTATAGAGCTTTTTGAAGACGCACAGCGTTTTGCGCAAGCGCAAACTGTTGAATGAGGTGCACTGTGGGATAGATATGGATCAAATTTGGATACCAGCTAGACCACAATGCACCTTATTCCAAGCTTTACGCGCGCGCCCCAGTATTTGCGAAAAGGTCTATAGAGGTATGCACTAAGCAGACGCGCAATCGCGTCTGCGTCACGCACCCATTAGCCGTGTACAAAACAGCGCGATGTTCCCTCATTTTGCCAACCAAAACGTTAGTGCGCACGCGCTATGTGCAATTTCATGGGAAGGGTCTATTAAAGACACGGATCGGAGTTTCCCTCCCAGGGGTTAGAGACGTACGCAGAGCTAGCGTGATACGGCGCGCTGCCCATGGTAGCAAGGTTGATAAATATGTGCTTGGCCGGTTTTAAACAGAGTGTTAATACACCGGCAAAGCACATCTTTATTCCCATTCATAAATACCTTTTCGGTCAAAATACATCAACACTTTTTGGTCCAAAAGCAAATCAACGCAAAAATCATATAACTGTTCAGTGATTTTTTTCAACAAAACAACCCCTCCAGCTATGAAATGGTAAGGCACTTGTCACGATTTATATGTAATTTAAGAAAAACACTTTTTGAAATGTACCAACTCACAACTTGGACGTACAAGTACTTTGCACGTGTGTTTACCATACGCATTGCAGGCAAAGTCTGCCTCGATTGACGTCACAAAAGGGGTAGCCCCCCAAACAACTTTATATATTTTTTAAACATATAAATCGTGACAAACAATTACTAAAAAAATTGTTTTATTGTTTGTAAGCATATACTCTTAAGTTTGAAAAAAAAAAATTATATTTCCAGGTGACTTTAATATTAATATTATTTCTTTCATTAATGAAAGAAAAAACACCCTTTTCGCACGAAGTTGTGTGCTTTCAGGTGCTTGATTTTGAAACATCAAATTCTAAATCTGAGTTCTCGAAATTAAATTCGTGTAAAATTACTTCTTTCTCGAAAACTACTTCAGAGCCGTGTCTCACAATGTTTTATACTATCGACAGCTCCTCATTACTCATTACCAAGTACGGTTTTATGCTAATAATTATTTTGAGTAATTACCAATAGAGTCCACTGCCTTTAAATACATCTAAAAACTACAAAGATAGAACCTATCCTCCATGTTTTCACAATTTTTAGCGTACTAGATAGAGCATGGGGCCCAAAGCGTTACTCAGAGGGTCCACTAAATCTGTTACCGTCCGTTTGGACGCCAGGAAGTAATAATATTCACGATTTTTGGGGCGCACATAGCTGATGAACATCGAGTGAGTGCATGTTCTGCAAAAACCTTGGCCGTGGCGTGACCCCATTCAATAGACTGATTGCGCTCCGTGCGTCACGTGACCTATTAGTGGGTATTGGATGTATACAAAAACGGCGCACTGCATATAAACGTGCGTTAAAAACACATGATTACTGTTGCAATTTTTGGCTAAAAAATCACTGAATAATATTCCGAATATTCCGAATATTCCGGAGTTTGTCATGTGAGACCTTACCGATGGCCGAACAATCAGTTCCACCAAATAGGAAATTACATGAGAATGTTCACACGAATGTCATGTGTTTGGCACGGAAAGTGTGGTTTTACATTGCCCTCATTCTAATGATTTTCCTGCCAATATTTTCAATACAAATCTCATTATGAAGCTGCAAATCTTTTTTTGTTCACCCTCAATATATTTGATTTGAAGGGGTAGGCCTAGCTGTCAGCTATATGAGTCGGACAACTTCGCGATCTCCCTTATCACAGCCTTACTTCACGCCGTGCACAACGCAAAATCCACGGCGCGTGAGCGCGCTCAAACCTCAGTAATTATTACGTAGTTAACCATGATCTGAAAAGAAACCTCTTTTGTAGTAGAATACTGGGAACATCAAACAGCAAATGTGATTTAAATCAATGTCACAATATTCAACTTTATAAAAAGGGCTCCGTTTTTAGTTAACAGTGTTATTTAATGAAAATACAGCCATTAATGATGGTCCATCAGTACTAGTCTTCCCATGTCTTTACTATAAAAACGTGCGTTAAAAAGACATGATTACCGTTGCAATTTTTGGCATAAAAATAGACTTAATTCTCGAAATCACTGAAGAATATTCCGAAGTTTTGTCACATGAGACCTTACCGATGGCTGAACAATGCCAGTAATGGGTAAACACAGTTCCACTAGGAAATTCCAAGAGAATGTTCACACGATGTCATTTTTGTGTGCACGGAAAGTGTGGTCTTACATTGCTCTCATTCTAATGATTTCCTGCCAATATTTTCAATAAAAATCTCATTATGAAGCTGCAAATCTCTTTATTTTCACCCTCAAAATATTTGATTTGAAGGGGTAGGCCTAGCTGTCAGCGATGAGTCGAACCTTCGCGATCTCCCTTATCACAGCCTAACTTGACGCCGTGCACAACGCAAAATCCATGGCGCGTAAGCTCGCTCAACCTCAGTGTAATTTACGTAGTCTAACCATACTCTCAAAAGAAACCTCTTTTGTAGTGAAATACTGGAAACATCAAACAGCAAATATGATTTAAATCAATGTCACAATATTCAACTCCGTTTTAATAGTCAAAAGTGTAATTTAATGAAAATACAGCCAATTATGGTCCATCGGTACGAGTCTTCCCATGTCTTTACTGTGTAGCTGTGTTTTTCTATACCCACTATAGGTCAGGTGATCACAATCATTGGTAGCGCAATCGGTCTATATAGGCCTACTGTATTTCCCATACCTTTCGATTTGAACCTTTTTCGTGGTATTCCATCATCTGTGTCCGTATCCCTATCCTTGAACCTTTTTGGTGGTCTTCCATCATCTGTGTCCGTATCCCTATCCATGTTTTGAAGGCAAAATCACTCTAAGATAAGCGTGAAAGTTGCGATGAATGTTGCTCTAAATTTACCAACACTAATATTGCAATAACGTCACAAATTAATGTTCCGACTTCCGCCACTTGGTGTTTTTTAGACTTGTGGACAAGTCGTCAATGGTCTGCCGCGGTACTGCTCTCGCGAAATCACTGCGATCGCGCGAACTGTTGGTTGCCGATTACCAACTCCCCCCCCCCCCCCCGCGCTAAATGGGACCGTAGTCGTTGGAGCATGCAGTAGTATAGTCTCGAGGATACCGCGGGAATCGCGGGGAGATTCGGCCCACCGCGACAGACGTAAATTTTAACGACTTGTCCACAAGTCTAGGTACTTCTAACAATGCGACTATCCATTAATAATGGGTTAGGGCGTTTCCAGTAGCTACCGGTGGTATTTTTTCAGCTCAGTAGGGCCTACCGGTAGACTTGTGGACAAGTCGTTAAATGTGTGTGATAGCGTTCCGACTCTCCCTGCGATTCCCGCGGTATTCTCGCGAAACTACTGATGAATGGACCAGCATTATTAGAACTTGACGCTCAGTCAATGTATGAGGAAACTCTTAAGACCCCTTGCAATACGCGCAGCGTACAAATGTGCCTATCCTGGGTGTCATTTTGGGTGTATATAAGAACAAACATGCACAAAAGAGAGTTGACACCATAGAGTTAAACTCTATGAGTTATAAACTCTATGTTGTCAACTCTCTTTTGTACATGTTTTGGTCTTACCCCAAAATACGCGCATTGTTCGGAGGCGTGTTCTGTATTGTGTAAGAAATCAATAGGAGACTTTCTGAGACGATATGTGGCAGCAGATTTACCGGGTAAATCCACAGTACGGCAACTTTATCGCAACAGCAACCTATCAGCAAAGAATGTCACATTAATGATGGGAATACCCATTGACGGTGCGCAGTAGAGATTTTGAACAATTATCTGCCGGATTCTGCCCCCGGTACGTTCGAATGTATGCTTTGACGTCATTGCAGGGGCTCAACCGGGTCATCAGCCCCTTACTCTTGGTCAGCCCCAATAATGCACTGCTTGTGGAACGGGTCTTGGGACTGGCCCGAGGTGCGTGACTTCACCACGAGAGTAGACTTGATTCAAGTCCCATTCTCGTGTGAGAGGTCCCTAAGCATATCACGTCAATTTACAACGAACCAACCCGTAGCACAGTATAGTGCGCGCTCGCCGTCAAAATGTGGTCCCGAGAATGGGACTTGCCGAGGTCGATCGTTTCTTACTCTGCACGTTGTTACTGGAAAATCTTAACCCACAAAAACAGCAAAATGAACTAGTCTTCTTTTTGGGTGCGTTTGATTAGTCAACACATATCACGCAGCAATGTTACATATTCATAAGCATTGCTACATTTATATATCATGCAGGCAAGACATCGTCAAGTCCCTGTCCCGCGTGCGGAACAGGTTTTGGGACTTGGGACTTGAGTCAAGTCTACCACGAGAGGCGAGTGATCGTTCGATTAGCTCTTGTCAGGGTCCCACCCGAGTGAGCACCACGGGGTCGACCAAGGGAAGCTCGAACGAAATGAATACTTTCAGAGGCCCAATTTCAAAACCGCGGCTTCAGCTTTGG
The DNA here is from genome assembly GCF_032118995.1 of Asterias amurensis. Classification (NCBI taxonomy): domain Eukaryota; kingdom Metazoa; phylum Echinodermata; class Asteroidea; order Forcipulatida; family Asteriidae; genus Asterias; species Asterias amurensis. The sequence goes on along the minus strand of NC_092653.1, from coordinate 17,112,643 downwards.
GTTCGGTTTCAGATTCCGTTCTCTCGTCTGAAGCCTAGAGCCCGTACGCAAAGCACGTGCAATTATCAAAGCAACTGCGGGGAGAAGCTAGCCTGAGCTGAACTGGAGCCGAAGCTGTGGATTAAAAAAGGGCCGTAGCCGTTTTGTGATCGTGTATATTAAGGTAAAAAATATGTACAAAAGAGAAGCCTATACATCGACCATCCAAATGCTTTCTGAGATGATTTTTTAGGTTAATGTGTCGTCGAGTTTGGATTAGAGAGCACGTGGTATACACTCAGAAAACAAATGGTAAAAAGATGTTATGTAAAAAAAGTTGTGTAGTGTAAGAAACTACCTAAATTAAGTAAAACACGGCCAAAAACATGTACTGATTTGTAGTGTAAAAAAATCTATACATGTTTTGAGAGTAAGTATTGCAGTTAACCAAAGTTATGTAAGATTTACCGAAGTAAAGAGAAACTTTACATGGCATTGGTAGGTCTTACTATAGGAACTGTGAAAAGAATCCGGTGTTTACATGCAAGTTATGTTTTTTGTTTTTCCCCTCGTGTGCGCACGCGCGTCTGCGTGACAAGTTGCTAACGTCTCAGTCCATGCAGTCATGTCGTTCGTGCTCGTCGAGCAAAAGTAACAAGAATGGAGATTTTTGCTCCTAGGTGGACGTATTAAAAGGTGAGTTTCTCAAAAGTTGTTACGATCTACAGTCATATCTACTGATGTGTGTCGTATTATTATTTGTTAGTGTTTACAACCATTCTGACCTACATGTTTGCCATGAACTTGAAAATGTATACAGCGCTATAGTACTGCTATAGCAAAACGACATGTTGCAACACGTTACAACACATGCCCACTTTATAGCGCTGCAGACATCTTCAAGTATATGACAAAAATGTAGGCCGAAATGGTTGTAAAAACTAACAAATAATAATACGACACACATCAGTCTGTGTATATGACTGCAGATCGCAATATTGTTTTTGAGAAACTCACCTTTCATTACGTCCATCAAGGAGCAAAATCCCCATGCTTTTAACTTTTGCTCGACGAGCACGAACAGGCAGTAAGGCCTTACTCAAACGTTCAGACGGGAAAAGGGTACAACGGTAAAAGTATGTAATTGTGTACGACTACACACAATCCAAGTAAACATTTTACCTAAACAAACAGTAAAATAATAATAATTACACAGCTATAAGGTAAATTAAAGTTTTAACCCATACAAAGGGTATCGCGGAATAGTTTTACATGTCATAAAAGTGTAAGGTTTACACAATCAATGTGTAATATTTTACATATCTAGCGTTTACTTAAAATTTAGGTAAATATGTTTACTCCTAAACGAAGTAAGTTTGTAAGTCTTTGTTGTGTAAGTTTTACCCTACAACGAACTGGTAAAAGTTTACCTAACTGTTAGCAGGTTCACCCCCTGCCTCTAAAACATGGTTTTTTTTACACAACTTGTGTAAATATTTTTCTGAGTGTAGGCAAGTTTTACCGTTTGTACTTTGTAGAAATGTTTAAACTTAAATCATTTTATTTTAAATAATACATTTTATATTAACAATGCATGCAGCGGCAGGCCTATGCTCTTTTAAAATGTCAAAGTTAAATTTGTGCAACATACCAATTGGGTGTTGAACAAGGTACCGTTTGTCAATTTCCCATGTAAATTATTACACGTTTTAGATTAAAGGCATTCACCCCGACTATAAGCATGATAAAACACACAACAAAAAAGTCGCTAAAAGTCACGAAAAAAAGAAGTAGCCGTGTAAAAAAAGGTCGCTGCAAGGGCAACAAAAGGTGCCGTGTGAACATTGTTTTACAATAAATAGCCTTCTATAGGTGTCCTTCTAGAACACGTTAGATCAACTTGAACGTGAACAGAATAATGTTTATGAATTTAAAAAAAATATTTCGAGAGGTTTGTGATGAAACTTTTTACGTTTGTGTACTAAAATTGAAAGGCAGTGGACACTATTGGTAATTACTCAAAATAATTATTAGCATAAAACCTTTCTTGGTAACGAGTAATGGGGAGAGGTTGATGGTATAAAACATTGTGAAAAACGGCTCCCTCTGAAGTGCCATAGTTTTCGAGAAAGAATTAATTTTCCAAGAATTTGATTTCGAGACCTCAGATTTAGAACTTGAGGTCTCGAAATCGACCGTCTAAACGCACACAACTTCGTGTGACAAGGGTGTTTTTTTCTTTCATTATTATCTCACAACTTCGACGACCAATTGAGCTCAAATTTTCACAGGTTAGTTATTTTATGCATATGTTGAGATACACCAACTGTGAAGGCTAGTCTTTGACAATTACCAAAAGTGTCCACTGCCTTTAAGTCTCAGAAAATGTCTATTTTTGTTAGTTTATCGAATCCCCGCAGTAGATTTGAACAAATGTGTGGAAAGGTTATTTCTTCCTTTATGCAAATCACTTATTTATTTTGTATGATGTTACGGGAAACAGTCAGGGTCGCGGCAAACTTACGGCGTGTGCCGTCTCCGTTGTATTTACCGGCGTAACAAGGTTCTGAATAGAATGGCCAAAGCGCAACAATCATGACTTGTCATTTCCTTTTATTGTGTTAAAGTTTTTTAAAGGTTGGCAAACTTTTGAGTTAAAATTTCTGATTGGCCAACCAAGAATAGTTCTTTTTATTCAATTCAATACACATTTATTTCCACAAAACATTTCCACAATATTATAGTAATACATACAGGTATATATAAATGATAGGAAAAAAATAATAAACTGGTGGAAAACGCGTGGCGGCCCAAAATAAGCCAGGTAGCTATGTTTAAGATTTGTTAAGATAGGAGTTATTTTTAACGGGAGTAGAAATTTAGGTGTCACATTGCATATTAAAATATCCGGGGAGAGGACTCTGTCAGCCTCGACGATCGAGTTATTGAGAACTCTTGTATTTTCTTAAGGGTTATTGAGAGCCCCAAGAATACAGTTAAATTGAACACTTAAGTATTAAATACAGACTTGGTTTAAGAAAAAAGCTCATTAGGATCTAAGATAACAGATTTACATAAAAATTACACTGTTTATTTGTAATGATAGTAGAAAACATTACTTGAAATAATTATTTCTTTCTGAAATGTTATTTATTGATGAGAAATAAAATGAACTTATTCCCCGTTTGGTGTTAATCGCTCAGTGAGCGTTTCATGCAAAAATTTGTAATCGGTTGTTGACTTTTTTTTTCTCGTAACCCAGATGGCTGATCGATCTGAAACTTCAACAGGTTTGTCATTTTATATGTATGGTGGGTTACATATTAAAAGTGCAATACACTGCCAGCAACTGTTTTGTTAGCAAAATCCAGTTCATAATCTGTATGATCAAACAATCATCCTTGAGATTGTTTGGTTTTATAACCGAAGATTAATCCAATAAACGTAACAGTAACATTTAAAGGATTTGGGTACTTTTTCAAAATGTCCACAGATTTACATTAAACCTACAGGGTTGAAAGATAATGATAGTGGAAACTTCCTTTCAAACTATTATTAACTAAAGTTCTGTAGTTTCTTAGAAATGAGTAAGACAAGCCACAAAATAATTTTCGTCTCAGTGAGCTGAAAATTATTTTAGCATGTAAAATCCCATTAACCAGTTGTGATATTATACCATAAACATAGAATAACTGGTTAATAAGTTTTTACATGCTATAAAATCTGAAACGAAAATTATTTGAACTAATATTAATTAAAACATTTGTAGGGAAGCTTTCTACTATCATTATCTTCAAACTGTGTAAGTTTAATGTAAATCTGTGGACATTGTGTTTTTTTGTCTTACAAAAAGTACCCCTACGCTTTAAACCGAACCTCTTGGAACTATCACGTTGTCACCATCTTAGTCTTGTTCCCTGATCCAACACCAGTAATGGATGCTAATTTTTGTTGTACAAAAAGGAACCAGACTAATTCTCCTCCCAGCCTCAGTTTGGTTACATTGATTTGAATGGAAGAAAATCAAGATGGCCGCTACTGGATAAAGGTCTATAGGCTCTGCCCATCATCTTTATTTGTTACAGATTCATGTGTATTTTTCCAAACACGGTCATTGCACAATCATGGTTGACTGTTCCCCTTTAATTAAACGTGTTGCTCTCCCTGGCTTCTACCTGTAGTTCTAACTAAAAAACACCAAAACCATGTTGCTTTTTATCTAGCTTCCACCTATTTTTAGAGCATGCAAAAGCAGCTTCCTTTGTGTTTCTTCCAGAATCAATAAACGGTGCATGCAGTATTGGGAAAGGCTGCTGTTGCTATAGATTCATCAACACATAATTCACCATTAAGTGAATTCCTTCAGGTGGACCTCTGCACATGACGTCACGTATCCCACAATCCTCTCTGAATGGCACAACCTCCGTCATCTTTTAAAATTCATTTAATCATGAAAATTCTTTGAATTTGATTTTTTTTTAGGCCGTGTTCGAATTTGCGGCTACATCTATAGCTACAGCTAGATTGTTGTGTCATCATGCGTTGAGGAATATAGGACATCCTTAGCAACGTCCTTAACAACAGCCATAGCCGTACCGTTGTAGACGCCGATTCGGATACGGCCTAATAAGCTTACATCAAAAGAAACACGTGACAGTATACTGACCAATCAAACTCTTGCACGTTATAGTTTCAACAATAAAATCGCTTTTAACAAGGGTAACAATTTCAGCTGCGTCATAACGAAAAACGATATCAGACTCAGTGGTTTCACTTCTGCGTTGACACTCCGACCATCACATGGTATAGATTTATTTCAAATTATCATCTAATCGTAGTGTACGAAAGAAGCGACATGCAAATATGGCACACGATGGGAACTTTCTAACTTTTGGAACTACAGTTATTTTAAAGCTCACCTTCGAAGTAATCATAGTGATTGCTATTTTTCGTTTGTGTTACTGTGGTAACCTGATGCAAGCATTCAACGCTGCAGAAGATCGGGCACTTCAGTATTGTACATATCAGAGTGTCAACGTCAGTTCACGTGTCCGTTGTGTTCGTAACTGTCATTGTGATTATCCTAACTGTAAATCAGTAAATTATGATGACATTCATCACCTTTGTGAACTGAATAATGCCACCATTGCCCAGTTTCCTGATAACTTGATTACACACTTTGGTAGTGTGTATTACGATGGCAATATGGACACACCTCTCCTGTCCCATGCACACCCCGATACAACCGTCTCCTCTATGCCTCGTTACAGCAGCTGCCAGGAGCTTCTTCAGGCGGGTCAGAAAGTGAGTGGTGTCTTTACAATATTTCCTGCCCAATTTGCTGATGGTTTGCAAGTGTACTGCGATATGGAGACTGATGGCGGAGGCTGGATCGTCATCCAGAGGCGTCAAGACGGCAGTGTTGACTTTTATCGCAACTGGGCCGACTACGGGAACGGTTTCGGCAACTTGGATGGGGAGTTCTGGCTTGGCAATACTAACTTACGCATCTTGACTGAGTCCGGCCCAATGTGGCAACTGCGTGTTGATATATTGGATTGGAAGGCTGCAGAAGTTTGGGCTGTTTATGGAGATTTCAGGGTTACAGGAGAAAAATTTCAGCTCCGTGTCGACTTGTACAATGATGAGAGTACAGCAGGTGATGCCCTTATGTATACTCTAGGGTTCAACTCCCGATTCTTGAACAATGGTATGGTATTTACTACGAAAGACAACGACAATGACCAACGTTTTGAGGCAGACAAGCAAGTAGGCGATGAGCTGAACTGTGCCATCTCCGGAAAGGGAGGTTGGTGGTATAATAACTGCTACCAGTGTAATTTAAATGGAGTTTACTATCAAGGAGGAACCCTCTTTACAAATTCATCATTGTGGTACAGTGGTAAGAAGCTCCAAGGAGCTTGGGAGTATTTCTCAATAAAAGAATGCACAATGAAAATTCGGCTCAAGACGTAAACCGATAAGATGCGCGTCACAAAGAAGCATAGGGTAATTATGAAGACTTCATTCTCTTGTTTTCCTTCTTATTTGTGAAGAGCAATATTGTAATCATGAGGTGCACTCTAAAAACTAAAGAGTTTAATCCAACACCTGCATGAGTTCGGTGAGTGACTACACTTTGAAAGTGTTGAATCCAGCATTTTTATGTACTCGGTCAACAATTTTAAGTGCCAGTTAAACGTTTAAAAAGCTGATCCAACAATTCAAATGAATTTGAGAAATGTTGAAATAACACTTAAAATGTTCAACTAACCCTTTTTGCGTTGGATCAAAAATTTAAAATGCTAGATTTAACAAACAAAACGCTGGATCCAACACTTTCAATGTAGTCACTCACCAGACTCATGCAAGTGTTGGATTCAACTGTTTAGTTTTTAGAGTGTGTGTATACATTTGCATAAATAGAGGCAACTATAAATTCATGAAGTCCAAGCGGAACGAATTTCATGTTGCAGGTGAACATGTTGCAGGTGAAATTAATTTGCTCGTACATAGCTTCTTATGCAAGAAAGCAAGTTTTCCTGCCCAAAGTCCCCCATATGATCATGTACATCCGATGAGAGAAGGGCAAGGGTTAGGGTACAATGTATTTGTTCATAAATATATTTTTTGTTTTCCTTCTTTTTTCTTCTTCTTTTTTTTTATTTAAAAATAAGTGTTATCTAAAGTTCATGTATTGTTGCAGTTTTGTAAATGTTTTTTTTTAATGAGTAAAAATTCAAAAGCACAGGCTCAACAAACAATTTTTTGGTGAAAATAAGGCCATGCAACTTTAAGTTCCAATTAAGTTGTAGTTGTTATTTTAATTATTCATCAATGATTGATCCAATATTCAAAGACTGATACCGTAATCGATTGAAAATCTATCGGAACCTCGACATTTTTTTTAAATACGAGTGTTAGCTATAAATATGTGAAAGAAATCATCAACTCTTGTTGTATCTAGACCTTTTATGTAGTCATGTGCAGTGGAAATGTTGATTTCCCGTCATTCTGGATCCATCAATGATGTCTAAGCTATGTACTACTTCTCACTCGGAAATTTAAGTTGATCAATACCTATTACTCTACAAACTCACTGCGTCAGACTTGACCTGGTTCCCGGGTCACACTTGATAAAATCCTTGGTCAGCCTTGATCCGAATACATAGCTCTGACTTGTCCCGAATACCAGCTCTGACTTGACCTGAATTCCAGCTCAGACTTAACCCGAATTCAAGCTCTTACTTGACCCGGATTCCGGGTAAGAAATGAACCGGATCCCCGGTCAAACCTGACCAGGACCCAGCTCAGACTTGATCCGGACTTGATTGTCAGACTTGGTCGTCATTTTGACCCTGTTTGGGTCGCTTTTGACTTATATTTCAGGTCAAAATGACCCTGAAACATGCTATATATTATTGCTTTAATGTCTAATTTAATATTCATGTATTACCTGTTTTTCTTGATGACGTGATTAATTTAATTTTCTATAAAAAACAAACACGAAAGGCAAAAAAAAAAAAAAAAAAAAGATACAAAGATTGTGAACAGTTCTTTATCACTTAATTGTATGCAAGTTGTTTGCATGGACAAAGTACTTGATTGTAACGGTAAAGTATGCGACATTTTATAAAGTTTTACTAACTCTCACAATTTAAGAATACTTAATAAATCATTGATTGATCCAGCCCGCATGAAATAAATAAAATATAAAATAAAATTTCTGATGGAGAAAACCATTCAAAATAAAAGTGGACGAATTCATCTGATAAGGTTCGATCTAGAAAATTAGTTATTAAGGAATTATCAAAAGTTATGAATAAAATGTAACTTATTAAAGTAAAAAAAAAAATTAAAAAAAATGCCGTTGAGTTGCGATTTAAGAGCCAGTCTGGATCCATCAATGATTTTCATGACCTCACTCGAGGATTTGTTTTTTATCTGTAATCACATTTTAAATGGTTTAATGTAGATAACAGCGTCATTTAGTTTCACCGTCAAGTTGTGGAGTAGTTTCATTCATAGAAAAAACCATTTCGCGTCTATACAGTTCCAACACAAACCAAAGGTTGCGTAAAACATTGATAACCTTAAATTAATGATACACCGCACCGGAGTAAAGCCTGTTGATTTTTCCCAAACAGAACCCTGAAAATATTTGAGCATACAGTACCGGTGTGTGGGCAAAAACCGAAAGTATTTTTTATCCCCGATACAACCTTAGCAATTATTATGAAATATTTGCGATACCCGCTGCTAAAATAAAACTACACATTCTGCTCTACCATCGCAATAAGCCATTTTGAGATAATGGTAAACACATTAGAGGGAAAGTACACGTTTGGTAATTACTCAAAACAAATATTAACTTAAAAACTGACTGAATAACGAGCATTGGAGAGCTGTTGATAGTATAAAACATTGTGGGAAAAACTCCCTCTGAAGTAACGTAGTTTTTGAGAAAGAGGTAATCTCTCACTCAAATAATAAAAGACTTCTTGCTAGAAGTCTTTTATTCCTATCTCGAAAGCACACAAATTCGTCCAACAAGGTGTTTTTTCTTTCATCATTTTCTCGCAACTTCGATGACCGATTGAGCCCAAATTTTCACAGGCTTGTTATGTTATGCTTATGATGGGATACACCAAGTGAGGACACTGGTCTTTGACAATTACCAAACGTGTACAGTGCCTTTAATATGACACTGTTGGGTTTGGGTAAATTGTCTGTTGCACCCGAATGATGTGACTGAATTATTTCTTTAATCAGAACCTGAGAAAGTACTGAGTTCACTGTGCTTTTGTCGAGATAAGAGCCACCCCCTAAAAAAAGAAAAATAACAAATATTGATCAAATATTACTGCTAAATGTATCTGAAAAAGATGATAACGAGCTTGGTGAATGTTGTACAGTTTAAATTGTGTGCACATGCTGTTGTTGAGATGTACAAAGTATTTTATTGTAATTTTTGTATTAGGTGAGTGACATTTTGTAATGTGAAATGAAACTATCCTTAAAATAACAAAACGATAATTCATTGATTGATCCAGCGTGAATGAAAAAAAAACTAATATACTTATAAATATTGATGATGAAAACCCTTAAAATAAAAGTGGATGAATTCGACCCACAAAGACCAAAAAGAAGAAGAAAAAAAGTGATAAAGTATTTTTATTGAAGACAAAAACAACTGAAAACGATTCTTGGCCGTTGATTTTTGATTTACCGGCCAGTCTGGAACCATCAATGATTTTCATGACCTCATACTTGAGGATTTGTTCTTAAAGGCAATGGACACTATTGGTAATTACTCATAATTGCTAGCATAAAAACTAACTTTATATAACAAGCAATGCATAGTATAAAACATTGTTGTGAGAAACGGTTCCCTCTCAAGTAACGTAGTTTTTGGGAAAGTATTTTCTCACTGAAATATTTGAATTGAATTTGAGATCTCAGATGAGGTTTCGAATTCAAGGCATCTGAAAGCACACAACTTGTGCGACAAAGTAGTTTTCTTTCTACCATTATTCTCTCGCAACTTCAACAACCAATTTGAGTTCAACTTTTCACAGGTTTGTTATTTTATGCACATGACGTTGAGATACACCAAGTGAGAAGACTGGTCTTCGACAATTACTCCGTGCTTTTTAATATATTTTCAAATGCTCAGTGTGGATAATAATGTAATTTCGTATCTTAATGTGTACAGTAGTTTCATACCATGTCGCGTCTTGGTAGTTCCAACTTCAAATCACGTATAGCCCAATGTTATATAAATTTCAAAGATAATCAATTGCTTTTTATAAGTGATACAACATCAGCTATTCGAATATTCGAGGGGATTTCTTCAAAACTCTCGGGATAAACATCTCATTTAAAGCCATACACTAAATCTGGAATCAAGGAGCAACATTTTTACAAAATAGCTCCATGAAAAAACATTGATAAAACTTTAAAATAACAAGATTACTGAAATACATTGAGTTTATTTAATATCCAAGCAGGGTTGGAACTATCAATGGTGTCTGTGACCAAAATGTGAAAAACGTCGATGTATAGCGGTGTAAAAAAAAACTGACTCTCAGACCATACCAATGATTCACACTTTGAGTTCGAATTAATTTACAACTTGTAATAGTATACTGATCGCAGTACTGTCTGCATTTGAAATAAATACGTTGATACATGTCAGGTATATTTTGCTTCCAAAACTCGTGAATTATTTCTTGTGCGTTGTTTTTTGGTATATTTTTTACATTCATCCCATAGCATAACTTCTATTTCATAAAGCTGTTTTTCCATGCTTTAAGCAAGGGTAAATGCTGCCTAAGCACACGAGTGACGTAACAATGCAAATCCATGGTGAACGGGCATGCGCGCCTAGTCATGTTATGAGAAATCATGGTGAAATACGTGTATGCTTACGCAAAATTTTCCCGCTACAGTAAGCACAAAAAAATTGCTTACCGGTAAACAGCTTTATGAAAGTGGGACACAGGTATGAATTATCGATAAAAATAAGCAATTCTTTCATCTTTTCATATAAAAGCACCGAAGAGGCAGCTCGTCAAAAGCGACGACCCTGGAAATGTATATAATTTAATTAAAAACCAACCTGTAGCGTGCAACTACAAAGGGACATTGGAAGCTGAGTTGATGTTTCAGTAAATAACGTTAGAGTTATTGTCGCGGGTTTGTTGATATTAATAAACAGAGACTGTTAAAGACACTGGACACTTTTGGTAACTAGTCAAATAATTATACCAACTCACTTGATAACAAGCAATGGAGAGCTGTTGATAGTATAACACATTTTGAGAAACGGCTCCCGCTGAAGTAGCATAGTATCTGAGAAAGAGGTTATTTCTCACTCAATAACAAACTTTCAGTTGAAACCTTTTAAGCATCTGAAAGCACACAAAATTGTGCAACAAGGGTGTTTTTTCTTTTATTAAAATAATCTCTTGTAACTTCGATGACAAACTGTGCCCAAATTTTCACAGGTTTGCCATTTTATGTATACGTTGGGATTGGCCTACACCAAGTGATAACACTGGTCTTTGACAATTACCAAAGGTGTCCAGTGCCTTTAAACCATCAGCTTACAAACCCTTCTAAGTAAGATGGATGTTTATCAATTTGCGTCAACAGCGTCTGGAGAATTGAAAGCAATCAATGTTTTCATAATTCTAACGTATCATCCCACAAACATTGTACCTTGCAGGGGAAAAAAACAGAATGTTGAAGTGCCCTGGAGCGCCACTGGTGGCGGATATGAGCGCTATATGGGGCCGCTATAGTATATTTAGCATATCAATATATTCCCCAACGGTCGACTCCATAATGTCATTTAGGTCATCGTTATTTTAATCATGGAGGTAGAATAATGATTCCGGAATGGTCATTTCGTAAACAAAATTCAAGGAATCCTGACACGGGTATTACAAAAATAGATTTCCTTTATTTTTTTATCATATCCGTCACCCTCATAAAACAATCATTAATAATATATATGAAAAATAGTTCCAAGATGCAAACAATACAAATTTGGGGGAAAAAAATAAAAAACAACTAAACAACACTTCGTGGTGTTGTAGCTAATTAAATACCTGGTGCCAAAAGGCGGAAGAGGTCAAACAGTAAAACAGATCCTCCATGATCTAGTTTTAGAAAACTCCGTGGTTTAGTTTTAAGATACTTCATGATCTAGTTTTAAGAAACTTCATGGTCTAGTTTTAAGATACTTCATGATCTAGTTTTAAGATATTTCATGATCTATTTTAAGATGCGAAATGGTAAAGTTTTAGAACACACTCAAAATACAGCTTCGATAGAAGGAATCGTATCGACTCCCGAAGAGTCCTGGGACTATATCCTTTTGAAATCGACTCCAGGAATGGTAACTCGTCCTAACTTAGGACTAGTCTTAAATTGTTACCAACTCATAAAGAGTCCTACGACTATAGTCCTAAGTTATGACTATTTTTGTGAAATCGACCCCTGGCATGTTACTGCTTCCAACAGTGAGGTTACCACTAATTGGTCCCTATGTTAAAACCATAATTGCTTTTTTCTCTCAGTATAGTTATTTCAGGAAAGTTTTTCGTCTGATCTGAATGGATGTTGTCTTCTCCATTGAACCGATTCCAGTTACCCAAAAATAAAAAATAAGTCACCTCAACGATCAAGTTACCAAACAAGAATCGACAAGAACTTGTCACCCAACTGGGCCTTACCATCTAAACAGGCAAGTAAATACAAATACAATACAATCATATGTAATAAACTTAAACAAATAATAAAATAGATAATTAAAAAGTAAATTCATCGCCCATTAAAAATCGTATAACTTTAAGGAACATTACAGATTTGATTTGTGCTAACAAAACAGTTGCTGGCAGTGTAAGCACTTTATGTAATCCACCAACGACAAACCTGTAGAAGTTTGAGATCGATCGGCCAACTGGGTCATGAGAAGTAAGTAAACAACCGATAACACATTTTGCATGACATCGATTAAAAGAATAATGAATAAAACGCACACCAAACAGGAAATTAGTTTTATTTATTTCTCATCGACATTTCAGACAGAAATATTTTAAGGAATGTTTTCTACTATCATCATCATTAGACCATGAACATTTTGTGTTAATCTGTGATCTTAACAATGTTTGTCTTACCAATTCTGTAATGTTCTTTTGAACATAAGTAAAGCCTAGTAAAATAGAGTTAAAAAGATTCATCGCTCGTTAAAAAAAATCGTGTAACTATATTATAAACATAAGTAAAGCCTTATTAAAACAGAGTTAACAAGTACATCCAGCTCCCATGCTTAATTAGATTATTAAATCGTCCAATGATTATTAATTGATTTATGAACCTGACTATTAATCGATCTTATTTGTATTAATGGCTCAATATCAGTCGATCATTCAATCGAACATCGATTGATTATATATATAATTTGAATAATAAAAAAAGTTAAATGTTACAGATAATATACTGGCATCATAATCTGTACTACTAATAACAATTACACAGCAGTTATAAAGGCGCACTGAATCTGATAAAAAAAACATTCAAAGGCGCCGGTTATAAGATGGAATGAGGGAATTCTTAAGCGGTAGGAAAGGCAAGTGTGAACAGGTGTGTCTTAAGTTGCTGCTGACGAAGAGTGAGATGTTGTGTATTTCTCTGAGGTTTTCAGGAAGTGAATCCAGAGCCTGGGTGCTAATAGTATTTCCAGTTATATTTCATGTTATTTGCTTTAAAAGCACAAGTACAACTATCTCCATGAAAAAGAAAGACATTCTGGTGACCAATTCTTAAAACAAATTCAAGCACTAATGTTCAAAAGTGAATATTGCCTTTAAACAAATATGGAATTTGGAGAGAAAAGAATGAAATAACATGGAATGTATTTTAAGGTTTACGAAAGTAAGTCCCCACATTTTAAATTTTGCTTAATATTGACAAGGTGTGGTTAAACAATTTCTGTTTGTATTAATTTCAGTTAAAATATATAATGTTCTTTTCTAATACTTGACAAAAAGAAAGACATCGGCATCCTCAACATAGACCAGATCTAGAGTCAGAAGGGAATGGTTCAGCCAATTTTAAAGTATTAATTTGGTTTGTACATGTTAAAGGATTTTGGGTACTTTTGGTTACACAAACCACAATGTCCACAGGTTTACATTAATCTCACACCTTTTGAAGATAATAAAAAGAGAAAGATGACCTGAAAATATTACTTGCTGAGGTGCTGTAGTTTTGAGAAGTGAGTAAAATTATGTTACGAAAATACCTTTTCGTGCTAAAAATTTCTAACAGCACCCCAGCAGATAATATTTTAAGGGAAACTTCCTACCATCGTTATCTTCAAACTGTGTGAGTTTGATGCAAGTCTGTGAACCATTTGTTTTGTGACGTACAAAAAGTACCCAGACCCTTTAAAATGGTGTACAATCCCATTATTACAAAAATTAACCGAACATTTTTTAAATAGGTAAAATAAAAATTGTTTACTCATATAAGTTACACACTGAAAAAAACAATTAATAATAGTCAGCCTCAAGAGCGCGTATTAATCGCGAAAACTAAACATAATTTAAAAAAAGAAAGTAATCATTGCTTCGCATAAAAAAACATCCATTAAGATCACAAGCATTTCTTGTCACATCAAAACAATACACAGGAAAGGCCCACGTCCAGTGTTTTAAAGGTACTGGACACTATTGGTTATTACTCACAATAATTGTTAACAAAAAAACTTACTTGGTAACGAGCAATGGAGAGCTGTTGATAGTATAAAACAGTGTGAGAAACGGTTCCCTCTGAAGTAAGATAGTTTTTGAGGAAGAGGTAATTTCTCTCTCAAATAAAAAGAAACTTCAGCTGAAGCCTTTTATTATGCATCAGTGGTGGATTTCACAAAGAATTAAGACTAGTCTTATCTTGAGTTAAGGACGAGTAAAGTTACGATGAGTTACTCGTCTTAACTCAGGACTAACCATACCTTTTTTTTTTTTTGAGGATTAGTCCTAAGTTAGGACTAGTCCTAACTCTTTGTGAAATTGACCCTTGAAAGCTCATGCACAAAGTCGTCCAACAAGGGTGTTTTTTTTATTTCATTTTTCTCTTGCAACTTCGATGACCAACTGCGCCCAAACTTTAACAGGTTTGTCATTTTATGCATAAGTTCGAATACACCAAGTGAGAATACTGGTCTTTGAAAATTGTTACCAAACGTGTCCTAACACAATTCCTGTTTTGCAACAGGAAACTAATGCGCTCCATTTATATCATAATTACTCTAGCACTTTCTTCCCTTTTTTTCTTGTTTTTCTATTATTTGTGGATACATCACTGAGAACACTGTGCTGCATGGGATAAATGTAGGGCCGCTGTGGCAAAAAGATTTTTATTTGTTTTGATAGCGCCCTCTTTTGAATCAATCTCCTCAGCTCACGCTAATTTCCCATTAGACTGGCCCTAGACTGGGCCCCTGTCTTTATCCGCAAGGATAAAGGCAGGTCCCTGCCACTAGATCCAGTGATTCCATTTGATACATTGATATAGTGTAAATGTGCAGGTCATTATGCCTACACAGTACACTGCTCTCGAGTTCGCAACAGAATTTGACTGCGTATCTCTATGTGAAATGTGTGGGGTCAAAGGTCAAAACACATGCCGGTTTTTGCTGCCGGTCTCTGGCGTTATTCACGAGCCTTACAGAGTGACGTCGGATGTTCAGGCTAACTGGGCCCATGTCTTTATCTGCAAGGATAAAGACGGGTACCTGCTACTCCGATCCAGTGATTCCATTGGATACAATGATATTATTGGATACACGTGCGGTGACATGAGCTTTCCATAGATGTGCTTTGAATGGTCGGGTGGTTTGAGTCCCACTGACAAACATCACCTCGGACCAATCAAAACACAGATATGGGAAGCTTACTTTTTTTGTCTGCATGCTGTGTCCACGTGTATACAGTACATGCGTATGCATGTACTGCATGTAATG
The DNA here is from genome assembly GCF_032118995.1 of Asterias amurensis. Taxonomy (NCBI): domain Eukaryota; kingdom Metazoa; phylum Echinodermata; class Asteroidea; order Forcipulatida; family Asteriidae; genus Asterias; species Asterias amurensis. Next base: position 17,097,129 of record NC_092653.1, on the reverse strand, counting down.
TTGGTGTAGAATTTGACTACACATCTCTATGTGAAATGAATGTAGGTGAAAGGTGAAGATACACAATGGCTTGAGGCCAGTCTTTGGCGTTATTCACAAGCCTCGAAGTGTGATGTCAGATGTTCAGGCCAATTTCACTTTAAGCATGGGGGAACAGATCTGTGGAACCGATTTCCCTAGGACACTGATCTACTTCCTATTTTATAGTCAACCCATGATTTATGCACATTTCTCCATCATCTGTTCACTAAAAACTGTTTTATTTATTCACCAAAAAGTAAACTATTTGTGTTCTTGAAGCTTTGATCACCAATAGGGCAGTGTCACAACACAATAAGGGATGAGCATTTTTATCCGGGATGAAGTTCTCCTTTTAGCTGTTTGACTGATGACTGGAAGAAGAAAAAAATCAAATTAGAATAACTTTTGAAGCTGGTTCCAAATGGTCAACCAATGGTCGACCAGCCTGAGTTTGAGTCAACTTAAGGCCGTGTCACACTGCAGCGATAACCATAACGACGCAAAGAGAACACATTCTATTGGTTGAATTGCTCCACGCAGACTTTGCGCACGCTCATTCAACCAATGAAATGGGACCAGGCCTTTAGTCAACATTTAACCAGGGTGCACACTCGAACTTGCTTCTAGATGCCCTGGCATAACCAGGTTTAAATTTAACTAAAGGTAATGTGGACTAGGGGTGGTGTGACTTAAAGGCACTGGACACTACTGGTAATTACTGAAAATAATTGTTAGCACAAAACCTTACTTGGTATTGAGCAATGGAGAGCTGTTGATAGTATAAAACATTGAAAGAAACGACTCCCTCTGAAGTATCATAGTTTTTGGGAAAGAAGTCATTTCTGATCTAAGTATTTGAATATATTTTGAGACCTCACGCATGAGGTCTCAAAATCAAAGCGCACAACTTCGTGTAACATTGGGTTTTTTTTCATTATTATCTTGCAACTTTAACTTTGACGACCAAAATGAGTTCAAATTTTCACTGGTTTGTTATATCGTGCATATATTGAGATACACTAAGTGAGAAGACTGGTCTGTAACATTTACCAAATATGTCAAGTGTCTTTAATACAAAGAGTGGTCACTACAACATAAGACAAAACCAAAATACTTCATTCATAAACGGATCAAGAAGTTTCTACTTACCAGGAGTTCTCGCCCTCTGGTTTCAATAGGAAGAGCTATACACGCAATGGCACACAGAACGGCTGAAACACCATAGATGCAGAATGCCAACGAAGGAGACGTGGCTAACATTACCTACGAGAACAGGACAGTAAAAATGGAGATTTTAACAAATTAAAAACAATAACGATGTAAGAGTAAACCCAAAATAAATAGTCAACAATCTGACTCCCATAAATGGCCGACGTGTTGGTTGACGAGGTAAAAGGAAAACCACGCACTTTTGAGTTATACTTGAGTCATGTGAGTGGGTCATTATAAAAAACGGTGAAATGAAGTTCAAAGTGCAAATGTATTATTATCAATACAGACATGGCCTCCTTGATTACTCATGCATTTCTCTCTGATGTTTCGTAAGCCCAAGGCTTACCTGTGCAACAAATGGCGTAATGATGGCTCCTATACGAGCAGCTGAGCTGCATGAACCAAGCCCAATGGCTCGTACATGTGTAGGGTACACCTGAAAATAACACAAAGTCAAAACGAGAAAAAAAACAAGACCAATATGATTAGTGCTGGTTTTATCAATAGCTCACAGTATTTACAATGGAAACTAATATTTCAATGACAATTCATTTCTATGTGTTTCACACAATTATTACAAATATTTATTAACACAAATAATTATTAACACAAATATGCTTATTGTATTTATTGTATGCAAATTAACGCACGCCCTTTTGTAAGATTAAAGTTGTATGTTGAATATGAAGTACACTGTGTGTGTATGATATTAAGTATACGCTATACGATGTTGTTGTTTTTAATCAACTTACAAAATGGCCACACGCCGGGCTGCGTAACTAAGCCAGTGTGCCCTGTAGTTCTTATAAAGTCTATGATTCTAACCCAAGAACTAGAGGGTGCATTGGTGATGCTTCTTGCACAAACTCGACGGGACCGCAAGAAGACACGCGCGCCATTCTGTACGCGCGTTGAATATGAAGTAAACATTGGAATTTGTGTTTGTTGACAAATTGGCCACACAAACACACGCTGTTTGACGCCTGTTTTGTCAACTTAGAAAATGGCCACCTGCCTGCATGCTGGTTCGCGTATAATAGGCCAAAGTTCTTATATATATATATAACCCTATGCTCTAACCCAAAACCTGTAACTGATGACCTATGACCTACCTCTGGTGTGTAAACATACAGTGCTTGGAAGCCTCCAGAGATAAAAGCCCTCGCTGCAAACAGCAGCACTGTTAATCCAAATCTACAAAGACATAACCAAAAAAAGGTTGGCTTGGGTATCTACATGTACAATCCCAACAAGACTCGTTTGACCTTCGCACAATGACCCCATGCCCCCTTTCAAGGTTGGCTCTCATTGGGCGGTCTGCGCTCCAATCATAAATGAGCAGGGGGCAAGGGAGAGAATATTTATAGCACTGTTGCGAATGCATGGCCCAAGCATTTTAGTCGGGATTGTAGGTGTATAGGCTAAGCATTCATTAGCCATCGGCACCAATGGGGGATTTTGGGGCGCCAGGGGGCAGCAAACTTACAAGGTAAATCCATTGTTCTTGGAAATGTGCGCAAAGCGCGGTAGCCGTGGAATGAGGTGCTTTTTTTGCTTATAACCAAATTACAAAAGTTAAATTTCTCATTTAACAGACAGTTTTATTGGGCAACATTAAACTGGCTTTGCATTTACCTTCCCTATAACCCGGTTCATATTTCCTGCGTGCAAATGCGGAAGCGAAGTGAATTTTGAACACAACAGGTAAGGAGTTGAACAGAGCAGGTCAACTGTTGCGAACTTTTCATTGGGAATTTGTGGTGCCAAAATTTGTAATACATTCGCATTCGCAAGAAGTATGAACCAGGCTTTAGACACTATAGCAAAACATAAAGGCTCATCAAGCCTGTCTAAAATTAGTTGTTGAAACAGCAAGTTATTTATAATAGCAAGACAAACAGCCAATTTCACGAAACTTTACGCAACTACGAAAGTCCACTTGCGTAACGTTTATGTGGTGCAACTTGCGCAAGTGGATTTACGCAGTTGCGTAAAATTTCGTGAAATCGGCTGCTGGTCTCTATACCCAGCAAGTAGATATATACGGATGGCGTTACCGCAAACCAAATATACAAAAGTTATCTCTTACCTAGTTGTGCACATGTTCAGGAGGAATATAAATATGGAGCACAAGAAGAACTGGATGGCCATTGACTTTTTACGGCCGAGGTATTCAATCATAAGAAGAGTCACCAAGATTCCTGAAAAACAAAACAATTGATTTGTTTTTATTAATGTTTGCATTGTGGTGCCACCAGGAAGCTCCTAAAAAGAGTTTAGACTGAGTTTAGACCCCCTTGTTACATACAATTATATGCTTTCAGATGCCTCTGAAAGGCTTTAAGCACATAAGCCTTCCTCACATTCAAACTTTTTCAGAAAAATTACCTCTTTCTCTAAAACTTCACTACTTCAAAGGGTGTTGTTTCTAAAAAATATTGTATAGTATCAACTGCTCTCCTGTGTTCTTTATCAAGTACGTTGTTATGGTCATTATTTTTTGGAGTAATTACCAAAGGTATCTTTCCCTTAAGGGCACTGGACACTATTGGTAATTACTCAAAATAATTGTTAGCATAAAAACTTACTTGGCAACGAGCAATGGAGAGCTGCTGACGGTTTAAGACATTGCTCCCTCTGAAATAACATAGTTTTTGAGAAAAATTTCTCACTCAAATAATTAAAGACTTCAGCTGAGGAAGCCTTTTACTATGCATCTAAAAGCACCAAAGGCGTGCAGCAAGGTTTTTTTTAATTTAATTATTTTCTCGCAGATTTGATGACCAATTGAGTTCAAATTTTCACAGGTTTGTTATTTCATGCAAATCTTGGGAAACACCAAGTGAAACTATTGGTCTTTGACAATTACCAATAGTGTCCAGTGCCTCTTTCAGTTACGATTAGAAGGAACTATTAAAGGAACCCGTTGCCTTGGATCGGACGAGTTGGTTTATAAAAAGCATTTGTAACCTTTTTTTATAAAGTGCATATGGTTGGAAAGATGTTTTAAAAGTTTGCCTCGAAATTGCGTGGTTTTCCTTTTACTGTGCCAACTAACACGGTCGGCCATTTATTGGAGTCAAAAACTTGACTCCCATAAATGGCCGACCGTGTTAGTCGTCGAGGTAAAAGGAAAACCGTGCAATTTCGAGGCATGTTTGTGTGGATCATTGTATTCTACTTTTACAACATCTTTCTACCCATATGCATTTGATAAAAAACGGTTACAAACGCTTTTCAAAGACCAGCTCGACCGATCCAAGGCAACGTGTTTCTTTAAGCTTTACCTGGGAACTCAGCGAAGGTAGTTATCAAGAGGGACCCATAGTCACTCGGGTCAAGAGTAGTACATTCATCAAAGCAGGCGGACAATGTGTTTTCATCACTCCCATCTCCCCCTAGAATTAAATTTAGAAAATAACAAAATTAAAACAGTAGTGAAGGTTAAAGGCACTGGAAACCTTTGGTAGTTTTCAAAGACCAGTATTCAATATCAATTGAGTCCAAATTTTTACCGATTTGTTATTTTATGCATTTCGGGGAATAAACCTAGCGAGAATACTGTGCCCAATTTCAAGGTTCTGCTTACCGTAAGCACTCCGCGTACTCCGCGTTACTAGGCATTCTACGCTCACAAGGCTAGCGCAGAAATTCGGCGCTTGCACGTAAGCGAGGAATCGTGATCGTAAGCGCAGAAATCGGCGGTAAACAAAGCCATGAAATTGGGCCCTATACATGTACGTGTATGAAAAGGCCCAAAGAAAAAAACACTTGAAGCATTGGAGAGAACCAACCCAGAACTCTACTAACATACTGTAAAGCCTTAGCCGGGAATTGAACCAGGGCCATGATAGTGAGAGGTGGTGCTTCATACCCACTGATCACACATGCAGCTTAAATCTAATGCTGTCATCTGTAATGCTGTAGCTCACCATAACATTTTGTCATTTCTGGCTCTAGCCGGGAATCGAACAAGGGCCAAATTAGTATAAAAGGCGAGTGCTTCAAAACCACTAACCACCCATGCTAGTTAAATCTAATGCTGTCATCTGTAATGCTGTAACTCACCATAACATTGGTAATTTCTGAACCCTACCGGGAATCGAACCAGGACAACGATAGTGAAAGGCGAGTGCTTTATACCCACTGATCACACATGCTATTTATATCCTATGCTGCCATCTGTAATGCTGTAGCTCACACCATAACATTGGTAATTTCTGGCCCCAACCGGGAATCCAACACTTGGGCCATCGACATTTGGGAGAACCAACCCATGACTCTATACTCACTTATGGCCTTAGCTGGAAATCGAACCAGGGCCACATAAGTAAAGGCCAGTGATTCATACCTACTGACCACCCATGCTGCTTAAAGGCAGTGGACACTATTGGTATTTACTCAAAATAATTATTAGCATAAAACCTTTCTTGATTACGAGTAATGGGGAGAGGTTGATAGTATAAAACATTGTGAGAAACAGCTCCCTCTGAAGTGACGTAGTTTTCGAGAAAGAAGTAATTTTCCACAAATTTGATTTCGAGACCTCACATTAGAATTAGAGGTCTCGAAATCAAGCATCTGAAAGCACACAACTTCGTGTGACCATGGTTCGACAGGGTGCTTTTTTCTTTCATTAATATCTGGCAACTTTGCTGACCGATTGAGCTCAAATTTTCACAGGTTTATTTGTTTTATGCATATGTTGAGACTCACCAACTGTGAAGACTAGTCTTTGACAATTAATGCCTTAACTCACCGTAACAGTCATCATTTCTGGAGAAGAGCTCACTTGAAAGAAGAACAATACCGTAATAGGCAAAGGCATTTATGAACCTGAGGGTATAAAAAAAAATATAGCTCTTGAGAATCAGCTTTCAAGTACACTGCATGCAGAGTTCAAAGTTAAAAACTCATTTTCAAAATTCAACTATTTGATGCAGTAATTAAACTAAGTGTTTAGTGTATTTATGTATGTTGCGGTCATAGATAGAGCAAGACTTTCTTGTTGATGGTAAAACATCTGTGGTAATACCACATGCCCTATGTAATGTCCATGCACATAGTGAAAGTGTCATGGCCGAGTGGTTTTAAAAGAACACAGAATTCAAACTCTGCTGTTTCTGATCAGCAGAGTGTGGGTTTGAATCCCCAGCCGTGACACTTGTGTCTAAATTATTGGGTCTCAGAATTGATCACTGCAATAACCAATCTTTCTTAAAGTTTGTATACATGTATACTCAGCGCCTTGAGTACCTTGTTTGGTAGATACAATGTATGTGCGCTACATGAGACTTTGATATTATATTATCATTACACTCAATGAAGCTTTGAGCAGGCAGTACCAGTCAGTGTTTGCGAAGGAAGATACATCAAGACTTCCTGATAAGGGACCAAGTCCCTATCCTTCCATGCCTTCGATCAATTTCACCACGGGAGGAATACTCAAACTTACAGGCAAACTGAATCCCCGAAAAGCGTCTGGTCCAGATCTCATTCCAATTCGTATTCTATCCTACAGGAGACAGCCGTAGAGATACATGTAGCACCAACTCTACAAATCATCTTCACCTAATCATACAAAAGGGGATCCTTACCAGAAGATTGGCTTTCTGCTAACATCGTAGCCATCTTCAAGAAAGGGAATAGAAGCATATACATGTACCAGCAAACTACTGTCCAGTCACCTACCTGTGTTATTACATGTACCAAGATCATTGAACATATCATACATGGATATCACTCCATCATGGAACACCTTCAATCATACCACATTCTGACCAGGTACCAGCATGGCTTCTGGCTAAAACACTCTACAGAATCTCAGCTTGTCATCACCATGGAAGTGAAAGCCAGATCACTTGTCAGGAACACCAAGACTGACATCTTGATATTGGACTTCTCCAAGGCGTTTGACACAGTGGCCCATCAATGTCTCCAAATAAAAATTGGCTCCTATGGTATCAGAAATAAGACCAATGCCTGGATAAGAAGGTGGCTAACATCTAGAACCCAGACAGTCATCGTAGATGGAGAAGCGTCTCCACCAGTTCACGTAGATTCTGGCGTACCCCAAGGCACTGTACTGGGTCCACTCATGTTTCTGCTCTTTGAAAACAACTTGGGAGACCACATAAATTCCACAATCAAGCTTTACTCAGATGACTGTCTGTTATTCCGTACCATCAAAAACCAATTCCGACACTACCAAGCTCCAAGCAGATCTGGACAGCCTGGGATGAAGGAGTGGTCTGACCTGTGGCAGATGAGATTAAATGCCAAAAATGCTACACAATGCGGATCCACAGGAAAAAGACTCCAACTATCCACACCTACACCTTGAAGCCAATCATATCTAGGAGTGGAGCTCCTCAAGGAGATCAGCTGAAAAACCCATGAACATCTGTGGCATCAAAGGCAGGAAAGACCCTAGGCTTCCTGAGAAGAAATCTTGGCAAAAATGCACATCCGACATAAAAAAGCAAGCTAATACATCTCACTGGTCCGACCTCAATTAGAGTATGCGTCTGCAATTGACCCACAGAAACAAAACCAGATAGACACACTAGAGAAAATCCAAAGAAGAGCCGTACAATTCATCTGTGGAAACTACAAAAGAGATCGAGTGTCACAGCCATGAGACAAGATCTTGGTCTTTCAACATAAGAAAAAGGACGTAAACATGCTCGCCTGACCATGCTCTACAAAATAACCAATAATCTCATCTCCATCCCCATACCAGACTACATCGAGCCAAGAACAGAGCAACGTGCAACAGCCAACAGCCTCGTTTCATGCAACTCAATTCTTGAACAGTTACCAGCAGCTTCTGGCCCAGGACACTAAGTGACTTGGCTTCCTCAAAAAACCATTGGTATGAGCTGCCCACTGTGTAGAAGTTCAACGTAGCCATCATTGCCAATAGGCAAACGCAGTTTTTACTTGCACCAAGCAAAATTGCATCTGTATTATATAAATAATACGCAAAAGCACATTGTAAGTGTCCACTACTGGAAGCACCACACACCGTTCCCTCATCTAGATGCTGAACAGGCTTTGATGAGAACCCCCGTAGATGTAGATGTAGAACGATACGCATGTCGCACTATTCCATTGACAGACGTGCATTACACAACACAGGCGACAGCTGGCATTGCGTCCCACACAAACAATACAGCAAAAATAATAACCGTATTTATAATGCGCCTTTTGCCAAAGCATACAAAGCGACAGGTATTATTTCTGCAAGGAGTGGGACAAAGTTTGAGATATGAGACCTAATCCTTAGCACCATGTTATGGTTTACAAGGTGCTGTGGCGCAATATGCTGCCAATCCAGCCAGGAACATCGGGGTGAACCCCTTCTCTTTTCGATAAGTGTACTGGGTTCTTTTACATGCGTTTACACAACACATGTGACAAATGGCTTTACATCCCGTCCGAAAGAAGAAGCAATGGTTAAGTGTCTTGCATAAGGAAACAAGTTTCACGGCTGGGGATTCGAACACACACTCTGCTGATCAGAAACACCAGAAGTTGAATTCGGTGCCCTTAACCACTCGGCCATGACACTTCCACAAAAATGCGACTTGCTTAAAGGAACACGTTGCCTTGGATTGGTCCAGTTGGTCTTTGAAAAGCGTTCTGTAACCGTTGGTTATAAAATCGATATGGTTAGAAAGATGTTGTAAAAGTAGAATACAATGATCTACACAAATATGCCTCGAAATTGCGTGGTTTTCGTTTCACCTCATTAAATAACACGGGCGGCCATTTATGGGAGTCAAAAATTTGACTCCCATAAATGGCCGACCGTGTTGGTTCGCGACGTAAAATGAAAACCGTGCAATTTTGAGTAATACTTGTGTGGATCATTATATTCTACTTTTAAAACCCCTTTCTTACCGTATGCATTTTATAACAAACGGTTTCACACGCTTTTTATAGACCAACTCGTCCGATCCGAGGCAACGTGTTCCTTTAAGGATACAAGAGCCACAACCGGTACTAGAACCCACAATCTGCTGAACAGAACCACTTGAGCTTGAGTCTAGTGCTCTTAGCTGCACAGTCACAACAATAAAAGATTATTACAAAAAATACTCACCAGATAAACGTGAGCAAAAGTGTTGTAATTCCCGTTTCTCTGGTGACAAACAAGTCACTGAAGCGCCCACGTTTACTCTACAATGAAACATAATCAAAAACCAGAGTCATACATTGTTCAAAATAATATGCTCAATGGGAAGGTACACGTTTGGTAATTGTCAAAGACCAGTCTTCTCACTTGGTGTATCCCAACATAAGAACAAAATGTGAAAATTTTAGCTATTTTGGTTCATCGAAGTTGCGAGAAAAATGATGAGAGAAAAAACACCCTTGTTGGACGAATTTGTGTGCTTTCAGATAGGAATAAAAGACTTCTAGGTAGAAGTTTTATATTATTTTAGTGAGAAATTGCCTCTTTCTCAAAAACTACATTACTGAGCGGGAGTCGTTTCCCACAATTTTTTAATACTATCAACAGCTCTCAAATGATCGTTACCAAGTTTTTTTTTTTTTTAGTTATTACCAAACGTGTACCTTCCCTTTAACATAATCAGGGTCCAACGATAATAAAACAATTATTTAATTATCAAGTTTCCTTTAAAGAGTTTGAGGCATTGCATGGTGGGGTATCAATATATATTTGGTTTGCGGTAACACCATGTGTGTATCTACTTGCCAGGAAGAGTTGTTCTTGCTTTATTCTCCTGCCGCTTAGTAGATAATCAGAGGTTCGGGAGACTTCTCAGGTCTGAAAAGAACTGTTCTGCTTTATAACTATTACATATACCAGGGCAGATGGTATAGAAATTAGGCTGGACTACTACAGTGTACTTTAGCTTATAGGATCATAATAACTGTACTGCCGCGGAGTCTGTTCGGAAATGGTTTCAACGTTTCGGCTACATTTAGTTTGCTCTAAAGTTTCCCTTAGTCTTTAAACTTACCGAGGTTTCATCAATCTTTAGCCTTCCTTTAGGCATTGGTTTACCGTTACCATCAGCTACTTGCTTCAAGATGCTCATGGCCTTTTCTCTTTCTCCACATGCGACATAATAGTAGGCACTCTCAGGGAAGACCTGTAGAATAATACAAGAATCACATTTTGTGAGTTTGTCAGGTCAGTCATTATAGCAATACACCGATCCATTAGGCTCCGCCCACGGCGCACGTCTGAGCAAGAACACGTGGGCCTCTCCGATGCCATTCTGCACAACTCTGCCGCGCGCGCCAAGCATATGCGCACGCATGGTGGCCCTTAATTTGTCCGACTTTTGGTTGTGCAATGGGTTGTGATTGGTCAATAAGTAATGGGGCGGGGCTTAATGGATCGGTGTATTAGATGCAGGGCAAATCAAAATGTATAAAAACAGACTTGTTCAGCATGGTGTTACATACTGGAATAATTTGGAGGGTTCTGTTAAATCTGGTGTGGAGAATAAGAGCAACTATAAATATAAATATTAATAGTAAACTTGCGGGTACAACTATGAGTAAAAACTCTTTTGAAGGAGTGGTGTCTCTGAAAAGAGCCGGTTTGGTCTCGATGTTTCGAACAGTATACTCTGCTCATCTTCAGGAGAAACATTTAAAAAAAAACTACAATTACTAGTCAATGCATATTCATTATAACTAAATAGTTCATGACTTTAGTATTAGAAAGTCCCTTGTCGTTGTTTATGTTGCTTAACCTTACAACTTATTGTTGTTGTTAAATTGCTGCTTACTATTGAACCATTGAACCTAATAAATCATACCTCATACTATATTGCTTTTGTAAGGTGCTAAATAAGGTTTTAATTTTGACAAGGCAGTGGACACTATTGGTAATTGTCAAAAACTAGCCTTCACAGTTGGTGTATCTCAACATATGCATAAAGTAACTAACCTGTGAAAATTTGAGCTCAATCGATCATCATGTTGCGAGAAAATAATGCAAGAAAAAAACACCCTTGTCACACATAGTTGTGTGTGTTTAGATGGTTGATTTCGAGACCTCAAGTTCTAAATCTGAGGTCTCGAAATCAAATTCGTGGCAAATTACTTTCTCGAAAATATGGGACTTCAGAAGGAGCTGTTTCTCCCCTCTCCCCATTACTTGTCACCAAGAAAGGTTTTATGCTAATAATTATTTTGATTAATTACCAATACTGTAAATGTGTATTATTGTATTGTATGACAGCATCGAATGAATGACAAAAATATATATAATAATGGAAACAATATTTTAATAATGGCCTTACGTTTTGACATTAGAAGAGTCTTTTTCAAACACATGTCAAAGGTCAAGGTATGACTTAGCTAAGGTCAAGGCTTAAGGTCATTAACGAGACAATTTTCAATTATACCATAGGCCATTTCATGATCAAACAGCTGCAACAATCCAATTAATTGTGAACAAGCCCCTCGGTCAAAGTTTACTTTCAATATTGACTCTCATGACGCTAAACTGCACTCCAGCTGGGGTGGCTACTATTACGATTATTATTACACTCATTATTATAATTTATTCGGCCAACATTTCGACTAACATCCAACAATACATTATTGTACATACAACAAGTAATTTTTGTTCCTGCTCCATTGTAAATTTACCACACTTGCAATTTCGCTGAGGCCGCGATTTGTGAATTTAATATGATGTAATAAATAATTGATGAATGAATCAAATGAATTTCTAATGATGTCGTCAATGAGGCAACAAAAACTATTTATTTCAGTGACAACTGTCTTTTAGTTGGGGTAACAATCTATACTTCAGACATAGTATTTGCACCAACTCTAGCTACCAGAGTCTCGGTGGTCTAGTCGTTAAGACATTGCTCTATAATTGCAAAGGTCATGGATTCGAAACCCACCCGAGTAATATGCCTTTAACAGAACTCGGGAAAGTACTGAGTATACAGTTCTAACACACATTAGGCCTTGAACACCTCTCCCGGGCTAATCTAAATTTGTATTGGAACTTTGCTAAGGGCACAATTAAACAGCTAAAGCAGAAGGCACCACAACAGTCGTTGTGGGTGTGCTTTGGGATAATATTTCAAGACCACACGATCAAACTACTTACTAAACATTTTGTGTACATTTGTAATGTTTTTTTGCAGTAATATTTTTTTCTTCTCATCTACTGTCTGCTTTTTATGCAACCCCCTTTTTTCAATGTCAAACCCAATTTTGCTCTGTCTTTAATTTTATTGTTTTAAGTGTATATTTGTTAAATTCAATGTAATTGAATTCAATGTAACTAAATGAATGTTTTTAATAAACCATGAATAGTAATGGTAATGGTAACAGTAACAGTAACAGTAACGGTAACGGTAATGGTAATGTTAACAGTAACGGTAAGGGTAAGGGTAAGGGTAAGGGTAAGGGTAAGGGTAAGGGTAAGGGTAAGGGTAAGGGTAAGGGTAAGGGTAAGGGTAAGGGTAAGGGTAAGGGTAAGGGTAAGGGTAAGGGTAAGGGTAAGGGTAAGGGTAAGGGTAAGGGTAAGGGTAACGGTAACGGTAACGGTAACGGTAACGGTAACGGTAACGGTAACGATAACGATAATGATAATGATAATAATAATAATAATAATAATAATAATAATAATAATAATAATAATAATAATAATAATAATGGTCAAAACTAAAATGAGTGCATTTAGACTTACATTTGAACATAGAACGAATAACAGCAATGGAATTGCAGAGAACAACAACAGATACCTCCAGCCTAGGGTCGGCATGACAATCATCCCAAGTAATACTTCAAAAACAACACCTAGCACCCAGAAAATCTGAACAAATCACAGGGAAGACAACAACATAGTATTAAAATATATTATTTGGTTTGCGGTAACACCATGAGTGTATCTACTTGCCAGGTAGAGTTTGTTCCTAGAGAACTGTCTTTCCAATATTCTACTACCGCGGAGTAGATTTATTGGATTGTTCGGGAGCCTTCTCAGTTCTGAAAAGAACTGTTCTGCTTTATACATGTAACTACTTCCTTGGTGGAAGGTATAGAAAATTGGCTGGGACTACTACTTTAGCTTATAGGATCATTATTAACTACACTGCCACGAAGTGAAGTCTTAAATTAAATTGGTCTCAACAATTCGACAAGCTTGCTCTAGTCATCGTCAGGTATTGGCAGTTTGTCAACTTCCAACACCGAGGGGAGCTCATTATCGTCTAGTCACCTGAAATAAACCATGTTTTTTATACTTCATACATATTCAGTTGTTTAAAGCAAGCCAAAATGACAACTGTGAAATAAAATGCACCAAATTTATTGGTCATGAGTTGGATGTCGCTATAGAGCGATGTTCGTGCGTGTGTACAAAACAGAACCACGATTGTAAACCGCATGACAAGTACAATAGCGCCTTGACTGACCGGTCGCACAATGGTTATAATGGCATTACAAATAGCATAGCGCCCGGGCTGTTGACTCTCGGTAATGAATATGTATGAGGTATAGTAATAAAAAATATGTACACATGTACCTCTAGAAAGACAATACAGAAACCTCTTGTTTTGGCAGGAAGAAATTCTGAATACAGTGTAACTCTGCAAAAAAAAAAAAAATATCAAATAGAATAAAAATTGTTTATGAGAGAATTTTCAAACACATTTAATGAACATTTGCAATGTATTTTGTTTTAACATAAACAAAATTATATGATAAGACAAAGTTAATGCCTTGTTGTGCTGACATTTTACATTGTACCAGCAAAAAAATGATACTTCTTAACGTTAGTGGACACTACTGGTAATTACTCACCATTATTATTATCACAAAACTTTACTTGGTAGCGAGTAATGGGGTCCATGGGGAGCTGTTGATAATATAAAACATTGTGAGAAGCGGCTCTCTCTGAAGTACTGGTAACATAGTTTTCGAAAAAGAAGTAATTTTCCACAGATTTGACAGTTGATTTTGAGACCTCAAAATTAGATTTTGAGGTCTGGAAATCAAGCATTGGAACGCACAAAACTTCATGTGACAATGGTGTTATTTTTTTTACTATTATCTCGCAACTTTGAGTTCAAATTTTCTCAGGTTTGTTATTTTATGCATATGTTGAGATTCACCAAGTGAGAAGACTGGTCTTTGGCAATTACCAATAGTGTCCAACTACCAATAGTGACCGTTGAAAACAATATATGAGAAACAAAACTTCTGCCTTGCTGCGCTCACTTTATGATAATTATTTCATGTAGTCACTTGTATTTAACCAATATTTCTGAGGTGTATTAAAGTATTCACCTATTTTGTTACATCAAATCTGAAATTGTTCATTATCTACTCTTATAGACTATTTGTCTTTTGAAGAGTGGATATTGTTTTTCCTTTTTTTTCTCTCTCTCTCGGATTTACTGAACTTTAATAATGCCACTGTTTATGTGTTTTAATGATTGTAAATGTCATGTAGTTCAGCCTTTATTTTGCTAGCTACATTGTAATTTCAGCAATAAACCATCTAATAAATACAAACTTCGTACCAGCAACAACATTTTATCTTCTTCAATGGTTGTATCTGATATTAAAAACAAATTTGCAATCAAACAATAAAACAGTATTTATATAGCGCAATATGAATTGGCACTCCTCAAAGCCCTTAACAGAAAAATGAAAATCATTACAAGAAAACCAAAACTTGTAGGCCTAAATTCCCAAATTAAATCCCAAAACAAATAGTTAAACAAATTAGGCCAGACCAGCTGTTACCTACACGTATATTAAAATATGAAAACCATTAAAAATACTACAAACAACTAAAGGATCTGAAAAATTACAGAAATTCTCTCCAATGTGTCTACTATATCACCAATTTTCGTTTATAGTATTTGTACCATAAACATGCCAACAGTTTGCATTTTAAGTGCAAAACTGTTTAAGCCATTGGACACTGTCGGTCCATAAACAGAAACAAAAGTTCACAGATTTACAAATAATTTACAGGGTTTGCAGAAGGTAATGGTGAAAGACTTCTCTTGAAATATTGTTCTTTGAAATGCCTATACTTTTTGAGAAAACATTAAAACAACATCAATTTTCGAACGCGAGAGTAACAGCGAGAGTAACAGATTTATTTAAAACACATGTCATGACACGGCAAAACGTGTGGAAACCAAGGGTGGGTTTTCCCGTTATTTTCTCCCGACTCTGATGACCGATTGAGCCTAAATTTTCACAGGTTTGTTATTTTATATAAGGACAGTACTGTTTACCGAAAGTGTCCAATGGCTTTAAGAAACTGGAGAGCTGTACAACTCACGTTTGTGAAGCACCACCAATTCCAAAACCGACCATACCCCGCATGATTAACAGCCACATATAGTTGGGTGTTGCTGCACTGAGTAGACCAAAGTATAAAATGACGGAGGAGCAACAAATCAGACCCTGGAAGAAAAACAAGGCAAGTGATCAATGTGTGGCAGGACTTATTCACAAGCAGTTGCTAGAAACCATGATATCTAAGATTTGGGATGAATTCATGAGTTTTAATAGTATTATTTGTTAAAACGTATTAATAAATACCCCATACAGTTTCTCTACTCGCCGGCACGTTAATCCGGAGGTCGTTGGTTCCAATCCCACTCTAGTTCAACCCCAAAAATCATTTCAAAATTTACCCAGTCAGTTTCCCTTGTGGTTTATATTGATATCTGCAACAAAAAGTCGCATCCCCTTAAGGTGATCCCCTCACTGCCGCAATGGCCAGGTTGTATCGTAATTTAGGTGTGATCCCTGGCTACACGTCAGTTAACGATTGTATGGCTTCTGACTGGCACCCCCGAACAAAGATATTGACAAAGTAGGGACACCGACAACAAAGGGCTAGATAGCTCAGTTGGTAGAGCGCCGGGACGCTAATCCGGAGGTCGTTGGCTCGAATTCCACTCTAGTCAATTCTGTGTTCAACCCCTAAAATCAATTGTATTGTTTAACTTTTTTTAACAAAAGGGCATTTATGAATGAGGATAAAAGGGTAGTTACTCATTTCTAATCGTCCTTTTAAAACCTTGCAGAGTCATTTGCCGTGCGATAAAGGCCCCGCACCTTCAGCTCGGGCCTTTATCACACCGCCGCCGACCCTGCCGGCTTTAAACGGCCATTGAAGAACTTGTCGCTACCGTTTTATTCCCTTATTAACGTACCCCGTACTACATGGTGCTATTTTATGTCTTGTATCTGTGTCATTTTAAACAACATTTGTACATTGTTCAGCTTTGTGCTGCCAGTTGTTTTTTTAATTAAAATGAATGACTGAATGAATGAATAACAATAATCGATTTGAAAATATAGCGCTCTTCACACATAAAGAGCACTGCCACCTCTAGTCACTATGGGCCATTAAATTCATTCCTTAAATCATCTCAGCTCCCTGAGGAGTATACAGCCTGTGCAGACCCCTGACACTGTACTTATTCAGGCCTGCATGAGGGTAGAAAGGAAAATAGGCAAGGGGTGGATTTTACAAAGAGTTAAGACTAATCTTTTCTCAAGTTAGGTAGAGTTAATAACCCTAACTTTGGACTAGCCTTAAGTGTTTAATAACTCTTATAAAGAGTTCTACGACTAGTTAGGACTATCTTCGTGAAATGGACCCTTGGACTGATATTTAGCTCAGTGGATTAATAATAAACCAGATTTGTATAGCGCCATTTAATCTAGATCATGGCGCTCAGCAACAACAGCCAATGAAAAACAACAGAGGGACTTCTAGTGATTAACTTAACTGTTGCAGTATTTTGTATCTCAACATTTTGATAGCCTGCTCTAATCATCATTGTCAGCAGATTACAAGACCCGTTTTCGTTACTTACAGTTTTTCGGCCAAACTTGTCGCAGAATTTTCCCCAGAGAGGGGAGCTGATGAGATACCCAACAAAGACAATAGTGGTGATCAGTGCTTCCTGCCATCTCTCAAGATGCCAAATACAAAGCAGCTCGGGAGCTAAGATGCTGAGCAGCATAATCTCAAATGCATCCGCCATCTGACGGAAAACAGGAAATACATGTATAATCGTACAAATGCGGCAAGAGACAAATGAGACATGATCAGGGGGGCTCAAACTGTTTTTTTTTTGGGGGGGGGGGGAACCTACAAGACTGCAGGGCTTTTAGCTCAAAACTTTTACTGGACAAGAGAGTTTGTTACATGACTGGAATCAAAAGAGAAGAACTTTCTACACAGTTTCATATTCAAGTAACTGTTCTTGGAACAAGCATCAAGAGAACATTATACACGTACCTCCTTTTTCTTATGAGCTAATATTTCCCTACTCATTGAAAGTTTATATTAATCATTTTAAAGAAACTGGACACTATTGGTAATTGTCAAAGACCAGTCTTCTCACTTGGTGTATCTCAACATGCATAAAATAACAAATTTGTGAAAACTTAAACGATCGTTTAAGTTGCAAGATAATAATGAAAGGAAAAACACCCTTGCCACACAAGTTGTGTACTTTCGATCAGATGCTTGATTTCGAGACCTCAGATTCTAACTCTGAGGTCTTGAAATCAAAACCGTAGAAAATTACTTCTTTCTCAAAAACTACATCACTTCAGAGGGAGCTGTTTCTCATAATGTTTTTTACTATCAACCTCTCCTCATCACTTGTTATCAAGTAAGGTTTTATGCTAATAATTATTTTAAGTAATTACCAATAGTGTCCACCTGCCTTTAAATAAATATGCAGTGAGGTGTTAATTCCCCCCCCCCCCCCAAAGACAAAAAAGAAAGAACATTGATATAAACTGGAGAAGTTCATGATAGCTGCACCATGATAGAGGTATATTGTAATGACTGTACACAAAATACAAGATAACTTATGACTGACTTACCCAACATAGACCAGTCATGATTGAGATCTTGATTTGAAATCGGCCAAAACCGATCTGGTCAATTGCACTCTCAATGGTCAGCTCTTCTGAGGAAAAAAAACACAAACAAACCAAAGGTTACTTGTCAAGTTAAAGCATTCTTCAAAATTGATCTGAAATAGAATTTTGATGTTAGTGAATTGTTTTAATATTTTTTACTGAAATAAATCAATATGTACATTGCACTTATATATCCCCACCAAGATTACACCTGCAATTGGCGCACATGTTGGTCGGCTGTGATTGATTCTGGACAAAGTTCCAGGGAGTTAAAGCTTACGGAATTTGAACAATAAAAAAATATTTTCACAACACATCAAAATGACAAAGGCACTCACTGCTTAAAATGGAAAAGCTTGAAATTAGAAACACGTCTTTATTTTAAGAGAAATTAGTCTGTTATATATCTTTGTCTGTTGTTTTTTTTATATTTAAGAAAGCACACTGGAACAAAATGTTGTTTAATGTGCTGTTTATAATCAAATTTAATTGATTTGAATTGAGTGTCAATACCCAGAAGTTTTTGGGGGGAGTGGTCACAAGCAAACGTTTCTTGAAACAAGACATTTTTGGAAAAGTAAATAGGAGAGAAATTTTCAAGCAAAAAACAATCACTCTCTGGTGATTGGCAATCTCATATTATGCATACCATCTGCATCACCTGTTTCTAGAGGAGCCGACTCGTCCAACATTGAAGTATATTCCATTTGTTTTGAAAGTGTTAATGGTGTCGAAACAGTTGTGACAGACTGCTCAAGATCGTCATTGTCTGCCATCTTCAGGAAACTATGATGTACTTAAAATCCCCAATCGACAGTTTGTGGAGAGCTGGTGTTTGTAATGCACTGGTAGTACACTGGTTTGTCAGTAGCTTCGGGTTGACTATTATTACTATGTCAGGTTACCTGGCGGTGGTAGTACACCGGTTTACCTATGGTTGACTGTGCTTGGTTACCTGGTGGTAGTACACTCTGGTTGGTCACTGGTTTGTCAGTACCTTATGGTTGACTGTGGTAAATTTGTGGTTACCTAGTGGTATGACACTGGTTTGTCAGTAGTTTCTGGTTGACTGTGGTTACTTATGGTTACCTTAGTGGTAGTACACTAGTAATACAGTGGTTTGTCAGTCTGATTGACTGTGGTAACTATGTAGTTATGGGGTAGTACGCTGGTAGTGCACTGGTTTTTCTTTAGCTTCTGGTTGATTTTAGTTACTTGTGGTCACCTAGTGGTCACCTAGTGGTAGTTGCAATGTAGCTTTTTGTTGGCTGATGTGGTTGTAGCTTTTCTGGTTGACTGTGGTTGTTTAAGGTTAAGTACATATAGTACACTGGTATTACACTGGTTTGTCAGTAGTTTCTTGCTGGCTATGGTAACTTTGTGGTTGACTATGGTAACTTTGTGGGTAGTTCGCTGGTAGTTCACTGGTTTTATTTCTTTAGCTTCTGGTTGACTTATGGTTACTTTGTGGTTACCTGGTGGTACACTGGTTTGTCAGTAGTTTCTGGTTGACTGTGGTAACTTTGTGATGACGGGGTAGTATACGTCGGGGTATTTCATTGGTTTTCTCATTAGCTTCTGGTTGACTTTGTGGTTACCTGGTGGTACACTGGTTTGTCAGTGGTTTCTGGTTGACTGTGGTAACTTTGTGATGACGGGGTAGTATACGTCGCGGTAGTTCATTGGTTTTCTCATTAGCTTCTGGTTGACTTTGTGGTTACCTGGTGGTTGACTATAGGTAGGTGATGCATGCATGGATGGCCCGAAGTAATAATCATCTCTCTACTTGCTCATTACAAGAAGTTTGACTTGGGGGTTACTGGTGATCTTGAAGTGTATGTTGCACAGTGGTTGAACACAGTGACTACAAAAAACATCCAACCACTAAGAACCACTGCAGTTCTGTTGACAGGCACAGCTCAATTCATCCTTACAGCTGGCAAAAGAAATCTCAAAAATGTAGACTCCAATCAGTGACAGACAGTTTCTCAGAAAGCCCAGAATGTAAAATAGAAATACTCAGCTAACTCAGCTATATCTTATAATCCATCGTTTAATTTGCCGAGAGAGACTGATGAAGTGCTTGTTGGTCAGATGATGAAGAGTTTGTTGGGCTTTATGACCAATACTTAGATTTCCAACTTCCAAAAAGCGCAAACTCATAAAAATACACCTTACCGTCGGCTGTATGCATTATTCAGTAGAATAGCTGAGGTTTTACAACTGCAGAGTAGTAGAGATTTCCCAGAAACCTCATTAGGACAACATGCCAGTTGTTTATGTTGCAGCTGACACACCCCGTGAACAGAACAAATACCATTCTAATAAGTTTTAATTAATTTTGTCACCAACGTATATATGTTTGTCTTTCTTTTTAATAACAGCAGTAATCTGTGAATGCAATAAAAAACTACCCTCACAAACACAAGCTTCATTTAACATTATTACAGTGCTAGAGAGGGAAGGAGATGAATTCACATGGCCATACATTTTTATTCTACCAGGATAAATACAGCATAATCAAGGTTTTTTTTCTCACTCCAGATGTACACTTGATACACGTGTACCAGTATATTTATTTATCCCAGACAAATAATAAAAGACTCATGACACAAAGTATTTGTTGTTCGCTGTCTAGCACGGACAGGGTCAAAATTTATTTCTCTCAATTTTACTCTTTCGTTCAACAGAAAACATTTCAACAATGAAAGGAGTCAGCCAACTCAATTCTTTACCTCCAGTGATAATACTTGAGGAACTTCCTGATGTCTACCAGGAATCCAAGAATTATTCAATTCAAATAAGTTCGCCGCGGACTTACAATACACATTGCCTCCCAATAAACAGGTTTGGAAGTGTCTACTCCAAAGCACTGACTCCACCACACAGTGTCTATTACCGGTGAAGCCAAAGGGACCTGGCAATAAAAACAAGCATGCACATGAGATTTAATGGCTGACACCTTAATTCTTGTCTCTTGTTATAAGTACACATGTATACATAATACATCACCTGCTCCGAGCGTCTGCCGAAGCATTTCTCATGGGAGTCTACCTGAAAGAAACTATGAATTCAAGCTAATTATTTATATTTTATCATAATTTAAGTCAGTTTTTACAAACCACCAAACAAGTTGCTTGTCATGCAATGCGAGCAACTTGCTAAGTCCCCCCTCCCCTTTTTGTTACAATAACTGGGGTTTAATTCATATTTCTTTATTTATCTTATTATTATTATGATTATTATTGTAACTATCCTTATATCCTTATTACAGTATTCTCTTCTGAATTTGAAGAATATTAATGCTTGTGATAACGTTTGTCGGATTACGTGGTAGCCAAATTCTGATTGACCTGAATTGAATTGAATGGTTTATTCGTCATGTATTATACAAATAATTGAAATTTGCAATCTTTTTGTACAGCAACATATAAAATATTAAAAGGATGAGTGCCGTCCCATTTGTATATGGGCTTATCTTCTACTCTTAGATTTGTTCTATTAAGGACACTTGAGTGGTTGATAATATGAACGTTTGATGTTATTTCTTCTCTACAAAACTTGTGAGCTATCTTATTTATATTTCTCGTGGCTGCTAGCCCTGCCCTTGTTCATCCTTATCAGCCATAAACACAATGCATGTACATGTACTTCACTTAAACGCTCTAAAACTGCCAGAAACTCAAGCAGAGTATTTTGCCTTTTGCTGTATCACTTTTCCCGATACATATGACAAACTACGGTCCGGGATTAAAAAACCAGAGATAAAAAACTTGAAAAATGCAAAACTCTGGAAAAACTCTCGGCCACGGCTTAATAAGCCGCCTGGAACACATACATGTTGATGTCCACATTTGTTAACGCCTTTTGCGTGGTTAACTAAAATTAAATATCATCTTGTTAAAACAAAAAACGTAACGCAGGTACAAACATTTCTTAATTTCATATGCGTATGCTACTCTGATCACAATATCTGACTAGTGTGAGCAAAAGCTGGCGGATACCCTTAATATTTCTTTTACCCGTTTATCTATCTCCCATGTGGGACTCGTGAGGATGTTATTGGTCTCTATGTGGATAACAAGTGTCGTCGAGCCTGGTTTCTGTGCATCAGCCTCCGTAACCGACCGTTCAGTTCAGCACGCCTTGCCCCTGACAGACTGGACCCGATAGTGCGACCTCCCCCATCAGGTAGTTGGTCTCCATTCTTTTCCGCACTGGCTACGATCGAATCGCCCATTATCCACGATGTCATTGATTCTGAAAATAATAAGAGAAAGAAACACGGCAGCAACAAGCACATACTTTTTGATGCTTTATTTAGCACATGTTGGTTTGTTTGTTTTGCACACAATTAGCTAGTAAATCCAATAGGACCTTTTTATTTGATGAAAGTGTTATACTTTCAGCATTCCACATGGTGTACCTGCGGAAGGACAAATTAAGTTAAATTAATTGATAAAGGCCTTTTCATTGTCCTATGGGATTTGATGTCGTGATTATTAGTTATTTCTGAATTACAACTATCGGTTTGGTCTCACGTAAATTTGAAACGCGGAGGACTTACATCGTCCCATTTCCTTAATTTCTTTTTCTGAGAAGCCGTTCTGAGAAGCCATTGTGGCTGCTCCAATTCTGAAGCTATGTGAGCTATACCTTTCTGGAGGTAAACCTATCAAAACAATTCCTTGTTTCAGTATGTGATTATATTGATATGATGTCAATGGTTCCCCATTAAAGTGGACAAATAGCGGTCCATGATGATTTGGCCTAATTTGTAGGAAATCTGACATGGCTTTCACCGGGCAGACATCTAGATCACTTGCACTTTCTATTCTTAAATAGGAGGTTACGCCTCTCTGATCGGTTTTTGAGTATCTGATCCGTAACTGCATGAATGTTGTGTGTTCGGTTTTGATTGATACATCCTGTTGAGATAGGACTCTATCAGACTCAGCTTTCTTGCTGCTGCATGTGAATTCCCCTACCCGTAAAAAACCGAAAAATGCCAATGTAAATGCTGCTCTCCATAACATGTGTTCATAGTGTGATTTACATAGGGATACCAGCACTCTTGTAAATTGCTTAAGTATATTATACGTGATAGGGTGCCTAATATCCTTATTTGGGTTATCTCGCCTGCATCCCTCCATAACCTTCTTAATGATAAAACTATCTGATGGGTTTTTCCATCCATTGGCTTTGTGTGCGAATGCTATAGCAGACATGTGCGCAGTTATTGTCGCTGATGAGTACCCTGATAATGACATGTTTGAAATATATAATATTAAGTCTTGCACTGAAGTTGGCCACGCTGATCCCAAATTATATAAATGCCTAAATGTTATGAAGGATTCTAGACTGCTTGCATATGATTTCCATGTTGCTGGTGCTAATGCAGACTTAAATAAGCGATGGGCTTCCTTGTTCAGATGGTCTACGGGAATTGTGGTACGAGGGTGCCTATTCCTGCTGCGTCTGGTGCAATTTGTCGGAAACGTTCCATCTGGTACTAGGACAAAGCATCACCTTTATTATTCAATTTTTTAGGAATGTGTTTAGCACAAAACGCCACATTAGATTTTTGGCATTGCAGTATAAAAATTCTCAAAAGTTTCATTATGTATGGACTCTTAGATGATTGCTTATGTATTATTGCTACTGCCACTAATATTGTCTAATCTCAAAATTATGCGTCTTTACTAAATCCACGTGGTCGTATTCCGGTAGTGTAGTTACTGCCGGTAAATGGTGATGGTGTCATGTATAGTGCCCAAGGTTCACTATCTACCATCGCCCAAGAACGTTGTGGACTTTCTTGCATTCTTGCCCTAAATTGTGGGTCATATGACCGCCAACCGACACCCCCATACCGCGAGGCGGCAGTTCTAATCAGATGCATGTATTCGAGTTAATCTTGTGTTCGGCTAGGGTGTGCCTTCATCAAATATATGGATGTATAGACTAAAAGGGGCTTTTACTAATAAAATTATTTATTTACATAATTTTGACGGATTTTTCCTTTTCTCTTAATAGATTTTGTCACTTAAATTTAATTTGCATTCTACTTGGATATTCTTTTACATTATTTATGTTTTAAGGAATTTTTCTGTTTTTGTTTGTTATTAATTTGTTTTCACACTGTGCAAACTTTCTCCAATTTTACCCTCCTAAAACTGGTTCTCATCTCGCAGTCCATGCTTTAAATTTTATTTTATTTTTATGTTTCAACTATTTTATTACTTGTCTTATTACTTGTATTACACCAAGATGTGGGGAGGCAGGTCTTTGGACCCCAGTAATTATTTTGCTTTTGTTTCTCCTAGCCCATCTGGAAGTATTTTTTGTATTGTCATGTATTGTTGAAATGGCTGAATAACTAATAATAATAATAATAATAATAATAATAATAATAATAATAATAATAATAATAATAAAAATAATAATAATAATAATAAAAATAATAATAATAATACTAATAATAATAATGTTGCAAGTAGGGGTCCCTTTTGTCACCAAAACTACGGTACTACTACATGTACGTATCTCCTTTGATAATCATGGCTTTCCGCTTTGATGTATACTTGTTCCAAGTGGGCTAAATGCTGATACCAGGGGTGTAAAACCTAACTGTTGTTGCTGGAATAGCTTGTGAACAGGGATCCAAAAAGTGTCTGTGTTATTGATCACTACTGGTTCAGTGACAATCGGCAAGTAATTGTTACTATTGAACGCCCATACTTGGGTTGCATTGTTACCACCTATACTATTGTGATTTTGGGTTGCATTGTTACCACTCATGATACTATTGTTATTGATTGAATGGCCATTGGTTCCTGATATCCCTAAAGGAATTCTCTCTACTTGAGGTTGATCGTTTGTCCCTGCATTATTACTACTACGATTGCAACACTGTCATTAAAATAGTTATAGGAATAGTATTATTAGTTTCATCCACACTAAAATTACCTTCAATCCTGTTTGCTACCACTCAGGGCGCGGCACTTCGCTGGTCTTGTTGAACGGGTTGTGTCCTTGGTGACGGCCCTGGTTGCCGTCGCTGACCCGTTACCGGTTCAACCCACGGATGGTCTCGCCCTGGTTGTGCCCGTGGTTCTGGGTGGATTTCTGCCGTCACCTGGTGTTCGTGGGTGCGTAGGTTGCGCACCGTAACTTGATTAGCAGCCAAACGTTGAGTTGCACGGGTTTGTGTCCTTGTTTGTCGTCCATGGCCTTGCCCATCAGTGAGTGTTCGTGAGTTTGTCGATTGCGATCCCTCATTTCGCTTCTGAGCCCGTTTTCTGCCCATAATTTACCTTGCTAATAAAGTAGCGGAAGTAACTTAGGCTTACTGTCGAATATTTATGTAGTTTTGAACCGCGATCGTACAATTCGAAAAATTCTGGTAAGAGAAAATCGAGAAAAATTATTTTGACCCTCTCTATCCGTTGCCGAGACAGAGAGTGAACTGCAACAATGCTTACCGAAGCGTTATCGACCTACACGCCGGTTGTGATTGGTCCTTCAAATTGATCGAACCTTTAAAACACGCATCATGATTAGTCCAGACCGTGCGTCTCCAAAACAAGGAGACAATGAGGCCTAGCGGACCGGATCACTATTTGCCGTGGATAAATGAGTTTTTCTTCGATGCTCGAAATAAAACTTTAATAATATGGTCATTTGTGCATGTGCATTATACAATACATGTACATAAAGCCAGTACTTAAAACCAAATAATAACTAGAGCTAAATTGCATTTGTGCACAAATGCAGAGCTGTTTCGTCATTAAAATTTTCAAATTTCTCAACAGAGTTTTAAATTTGTTGGTTATTCAAACCAATTTGCCCAATGTGGCATAAATACAAAAATATTTTGGATTATACCATGTTCAGATAGCAATTTATGTGTTAAAGGTGCAAAAATTGAAAAAATCATAAAAAATCTTGTGATGACGTCATCGTGACGTCATTTCACATTTCCTAAGAACTTGTCAATATCCAACAACCTATCAAGTTTCAACATGATCGCATAATTACTTAGGGAGTTATATTAGTTCAAAAAGTGCACCTTTAATGCCGCGTCACGTGACCCCCGATGACGTCATTGATCTGAAACTTCACACATATGATGGCTGCCTGACAGTTAACGTGTGTGTAAAATTTGAAGTGATTACAAAAAACTTCACCACACACATCTTCAAAAAGTCCATTTTGACGAGTTTTCAACCTGCCGCTAGAGGGCGCTGTTGCATTTTATGACGTCATTGGTATTTTTTTTTGAACTGCCCACTCTTGCCAGGCACTAACATCGTTAAAAGCAACTTCATATCTTTTGCCAATTTTGAATTAGAGGGGCACTTCCGGTTTCGACCGGAAGTAGAGGTCATGTGAGGTCACGCACACGAAACAAAATGAAGACCTAATTTATCCCTCCCCAATCCCGCAAACAGAAACCTACGGTCTCTTGTGGCTGATTTGATAGAGATTTTCAAACATTTAACATAAAACACCTTTAAGATGACGTCACGTGACCGCTGATGACGTCATCATCACATCCTTGCTTTAGGATCATTATTACACCATAACCTTCAATCCCTGAAAGTTTCATTGCAATTGCTCTTTGGGAACTATGCAAAAAATTGCGAGCACTGAATCAGACAAACAAAAAAAATAAAAAATAAATAAAAATAAAAATAATAATAAAAAAAACTTTAACAAAAACAAGAGCTGTTTCGCTGCCTTCGCTACGAAACAGCTAATAATATGCAGGTTGGGAATCCATGCACAATGTAGCCATAAACCCAAGGGGTAATCCCCTGTTACTATTAATGTTTTTTTAATTATTATTATTATTATTAGATAGTTCTGGTATGAATCCAAGGTTGCCCAATAAGTGTACTTAAAGGAACACATTGCCTTGGATCGGTCGAGTTGGTCTTTGAAAAGCGTATGTAACCGTTTGTTATAAAATGCATATGGTTAGAGAGATATTTTAAAAGTAGAATATAATGATCCACACAAGTATCATTCGAAATTGCGTGGTTTTCCTTTTACCTCGTTGACAAATTTTCAATTCCCATAAATGGTCGACCGTGTATAGTTTGCAAAGTAAAATTAAAACCATCTTTCTAACCATATGCATTTTATAACAAACAGTTACAAACGCTTTTCAAAGACCAACTCGACCGACGTGTTCCTTTTAATCAATATAGCTCGAAAAGCCTGATGACATCTGTAAACAAGGATGTTTGCTATGCAAGGTTACCATACTCTTTTTACGATACATATTCTGGTTTGTTTAAGGTGCAGTAGGCCTACCAATCCCAGTTCTATGGTTTAAAGGAAGTGGACACTATTGGTAATTGTCAAAGACTAGCTTTCACAGTTGGTGTATCCCAACTTATGCATAAAATAACACACCTGTGAAAATTTGAGCTCAATTGGTCATCAAGCTTGCGAGATAACAATGTTTGAGCTCAATTGGTCATCAAGCTTGCGAGATAACAATGAAAGAGAAAACACCCTTGTCACATGAAGTTGTGTGCGTTTAGATGGTTGATTTCGAGACCTCAAGTTCTAAATCCGAGGTCTTGAAATCAAAGTCATGGAAAATTACTTCTTTCTGAAAAACTATGGCACTTCAGAGGGAGCCGTTTCTCACAATGTTTTATACCATCAACCTCTCCCCATTACTCGTCATCAAGAAAGGTTTTATGCTAATAATAATTATTTTGAGTAATTACCAATAGTATCCACTGCCTTTAATGTCCTATCCGAAGAACAAAGCAGTTGTGATAAACAATCTTGCTCAAGGAATAGAGAATCAAACCCACACTGAACAGAACACAAAAGTTTGAAGTATGGCATTCTAAACCTCCTGGCCACAGGATCACTTAAAAAGAAGGTATACGTTTGATAATCACTCTTAAAATAACATTTTCTAGTTAGAAGCAGAAGCCTACATATACAGCAGCTAAGCATATTGAGGAAATGTCCAACTCAAAGTACTGTGATGTATTAAAAAGATATCTGTATTATGTTCCAAAATTTGAACCTGAGAAGCAATTCTGTCAGTAAAGTTTCTGAGATTGTGTATTAAATTAACAAAATTAAATTGTTTCGAAAATCAAAGGTATACTTTGCCTTTAATTAAAAATCAGTGTGAAAAAAATCACAAAATTTATGTGACGAGTATTTTGGTCTAAACAGCTCAACAACGGTCTTATATCATGCACAAACATATCCAGTTAAAGGCACTGTATCCTCTGCTTACCAGTTATCACGCTATTATGCCTTTTTCTTTGAATTGAAAAAAAAATAATGATGCCATATATCAACCGATACCCTAATTATCTTCATTTGTTAATACGAAGTATGCAAACATGTATTAAAACTTGATGGACATTGAAATGTTCACACCACACATCGATCTTGGATGACTTCAACTGGCCCCATTTGTTTTGAGTTTTTCCTGTTTTCACGGCAAACGAGAAAGTATGGTTTCCCGGTGAAGCCATACATGGAAGAAACATCTGCAGTGACTACAAGTGTTCTTTGAGACTCTGTGTATGACTGTATAGCCAGCAGTTGCCTTCATTTTATTCAAAATATTTGTTTATTAAATTTTTAAAATTACCATGGTAACTTGCAAAAAAAAAAAAAAAAAAAAAAATATATAACAAGTGTGAATAATTACTGGCTTCAAAATCTGATTTCTATTTATTTTTTTCCTATTTTTTTTCTTAATATTTATAATAAAGCGTATAAATAAACAGTGGTAATTGAATCAACAAGCTGATGTTTAAATTTTTAATATAAATAATAGTAGTGATACGAGGGTTACAAAATAAAAATCTCCGAAAATGATATAAGGCACATGGCTTCTTTAAGCCTCGGTATTTTTTTTCAAGAATGCTCAGCAAAACATTCAGTCACATGATTTTGATCATCATGAATTGTGAATTGAAATAGCGTTTGATGAAACTTTTTCGGTGGGCAAATATTTTTATATGGCCTCAACATTATGACATATTTGTGTACCTTGTAGAAATGCCTAAAATACCAAACTTTTTGCATTTACAAGTGCAAATATCCAGTGGAGCCTTACGTGTTTCTAAGTTTTTGTCAAGGGAGAGGAGACTCTTTGCTTGGCGAATAAAACCACACAATTTTTATCTTGGGACTGTTTACATCACGCACAGAGAGGTAAAAGATTTGCCACGATATTAGGGACACCTCGAAAACAGGACCTCCTACGATACATGTTTGGTAACTGTGTCAAAGATCAGTGTTCTCACTTGGTGTATCCCATCATAAGCAAAAATTAGCAAGCCTGTGAAAATTTGGGCTCAATTGGTCATCGAAGTTGCGAGAAAATGATGAAAGAAAAACACCCTTGTTGGACGAAATTGTGTGCTTTCAGATATGAATAAAGACCTAGCTAAAAGTCTTTTAATATTTTAGAGAGAAATTACCCCTTTCTCAAAAATTACGCTACATGTACTTCAGAGGGAGTCCGATCGTTTCCCACAATGTTTTATACTATCCACAGCTCTCCAATGCTTGTTACCAAGTCAGTTTTCAAGTTATTATTTGTTTTGAGTAATTACCAAACGTGTACCTTCCCTTTAAACACAGGGTGTATGATGAAGGACAAATTTATTTTGAAATCTACCTTTTAAAGCCAAAAGAACTCTTCGTTGGGATTGTTTGTTTATGCATTTGTTTGTTTCTTTGTTTTGATGATCTTGGTGTCAACAGAATGATCGGCAAGCTCGCCCAAGACATGAGTAGACCTATCGATTCTTTTAGAATCAACGACACCCGCAACTGATGATTGGCAAGAAGGCATGAAAACCTGTTATTGCTCTGATAAAGGGGATCTGAAAAAATATCCCTGCATTCTCATCCCCACCTACACGATTTAATGACGCAATCGTCATAATGGCTTCCTCGGTCACCCCATATCCAGCCACCCATACCCCATGGTTACAAAACCAACATGGTAGATAAATTAAACTGACATGGGCCACACCCATAAAACTTTTTTGCAAACCTTGGTATCAAGCCAACAGTCTTAAAATGTCACTGAATTGGAGAGTGCCATCATTTATTTATCAATATCTTTAGGAATGGCACAAATCTATAAATTGTTCTCCAGTAACAACACAACATTCTAGTAGTTACAGAATTCTGGTACATAGTGAAGGCTTGATCCGCTGTTACCCTTTTGCTTGCGCAGAGATTTGTTTAGATTAAAGCTGGCACTGGATCCTATATATGCAGTATGATATATTTAATATGCAGTATGCATTGAAGCCTTTATAGTTGGTTTACATCTGTAGTCAGCTAGAAAACTTCAACATCGCCAAAGTTCAGTAGTGTAGAAACAGGCCCAAAAAGTACAATGAAGAAATGTACGAAGCCAGACACTGCATAGTACAATGTATACAATATCTCACATGACTGGTATCATTTGATCTATATATAGAAAAGGGATTTTTTTTCCCAAGGGATGGATGAGCAATGTACCAAATTGTAAGTGCAGCAGAGTATCAGTACCAGTATGGGTGTGTATGTGTCATGAACTGACCCACACACCCAGCCGATATACATGCACAGAGAGGTTGTGGATGCTAAGTCAAAACTTGTCAGTGGTACTGATGACGAAAGACTTCAAACACCATCAATAATTTGCTTATCACATTGTAAGTATCTAATGAAATATAAAGGTATGATATAAATGGTTGTTCCTGTGATTGTTGACGTTGTTCATATAATAAACCACAAGTGAAAGTGTGGTTTTGTAAACTTCAAATCATTTGGCGTTAACAAGATTACTAGAGTGAAACTTCAACCAATGTTGGTTGTCGCCCGAGCTCCCTTGTCAGTATCATTGTTCCTGGGTGAGTCAGAAATCATGCTACCAAAATATGACCTGTAGCCAGATCACTTCTAGCCTGAACATCTGATGTCACACTTCGAGGCTCATGAATAACGCCTGAGATCGGCCGTCGAGCCGGCGTGTACATATTCACCTTTGACCTACATTCACTTCATGTATACGCAGTCAAATTCGATGGCGAACGGAATAAGAGTGTATTATTTGGGCATCTATGGAAAGCTCATGTCACTGCACGTTTATCCAATGATAGCATTTGTATCCAATGGAATCACTGGATCTGAGTAGCAGGTACCCGTCTTTATCCTTGCCGATAAAGACAGTGGCCCAGTCTAGCTCACTACCAAAGTAATCAATTCAACCTTGGAAGCCAGGGCCAGGATATCACCTTCATCCAGGGGATGCAACTTTTTATTTCAAATATCAATAAAAACAAAATTGCAGGGAAACTGAGTGAAAGAGTTGCAACACAATCACTGACCATTTATGCATGCATGAAAAAAGCCATGTTTTTTTTCTGCTCAACTTTAGACATCATCATGGAACAAACTTCTTTTAAGAAAAGCTCCAAATTCACACTACTGTACAGTACATGAACTTCCTTGGATGATTTATTTTACCTACATTAGTATATAGTCATTTCATTTGAAGTACCTGTATTTCTGGAAACAGAAAAAAACTTGGGCCTGTTACTACACTGCACTTTTTCAATGATACATGTAGGCCCTATTTATATATTCAAATGATCGTAGTAGTCAAAGGGACAGTGGCATTCAGTTACACATAAAAAGTAAGGATTTCCATCTTGGGGTACATGCAGCCTTTGAGTTCACTATTTAACACAAACAGAAACATTCAGGACGAACTAATACTAATAGTTTTTGTTTAATTAGGGTCAGTATAGTTACTGCAGGGGCAAAACTCAATCAAAGGCAGTTCAGCAGTTTCTCAAAAAAATATATGAAATACTTTAGTCCAACCTGTACCAGAAGAGGGCGCTAAAATTTAGAGCCTCACCCTTACCCCAGCTAGCACAATGGACCAAATGTAACATAGTATTCATGGTATTGTACAAGTAGTGTTCATAGATTTTGGAGGTATGTCGGCCGGTCGACCACGTCAGAGCCAATGAACAGCTCTCCCTGGGTAGCTCCACCCATAATTTACATACACGACGAACGTTGCACAGGTTTCCTTTATTCTGATGCATTACAGCAGGGTGAATATTCATGTATCGGCCTCTGCGATGACGAAACCCCCGCGGTAAGCTAAAGGCGAATGAATAGGCAGTTTGCTTGTGACCTACCGAGTAAACAGCTAACGTGAGTTGAGAAAGTCCTGCACTGTTTGTGTTACTTGGTATGTCACCAGCACACAGTCTATTTATTCGCCTTTGAACAGCGCGGGTAAGCTTCAGGTGTTTTGTCATCGCAGAGGCCGATACATGAATATTAACCCTGCTGTAATGAATCAGAATAAAGGAAACCTGTGCAACGTTCGTCGTGTATGTAAATTGTGGGTGTAGCTGCCCAGGGAGAGCTGTTCATTGGCTCTGACGTGGTCGACCGGCCGACGTACCTCCAAAACCTATGAACACTAGTGAGATCATGTCTTATATGTGTAATTTGCATATTAAGAAGTGGTTACAGCGCATTGTGTTTATTTGCAACACTGTACTCTGCTTGAAATCAATTTACAAGTAAGACAGATACAATTACTGAAATTGTAAGTATATCTATGATGTAATAAAGACAATGCATTGGTCTTTCTGTCCCAACAGGGAAAGATTGTAACAAGCTTAAGTCAAAAATGGCTACCAGTATCACAGTCCATTCAGTGCTTGATAAGATCAGTAAGGATCATCTAGAATGTCCAATATGCACCAATCGCTTCATCAATCCAACAATGCTAGACTGTCTACACAGCTTCTGCTTCACATGCCTCAAGGACCTTCACCAACAAGATCCTAACAACTCCATCCTACTGTGTCCTCTGTGCAGAAAGAAAACAACAATAGAAGACAACAAGGTTGACAGTCTACCTAAGGACTTTAAACTCAATGCCCTGGTGGATGAGTTTACTGTTCAGGAGCAACTCATTGAGGGTCATGGGTCAGAGGTCAAATGTCAAGCCTGTAAAAAAAATCAGACAGCTGTTTCCAGATGTATTGACTGTGAACATTTTATTTGCCAAGAATGTCAACAAGCACATCAGCAACTGACTATTTTGGAGTCACATAAAATCTACACACTTGCTCAACTGCAATCAGGTGTAGTAACCTACCGCAGTAAAATCAGGAAATACATTCCAAAGTGTGGCAAGCACAGTGATCAGACTCTGAACATTTACTGCAACACATGCCAGAAGTTAGAATGCACAACTTGTACCATTCTTGATCATGCAAACCAACTACATGACCCCATCGGCATACCTGAGGCTTTAGACAAATGCAAACAGGAAGTCGCAGAGCTGGTTGCAAAAGCTGAGAAGTGCAAGGTGGATATTCAAACTGCCATGGAACAAGCCAGTGAGTCTCGCAAGAAACTGGATTCTTCATATGCTGAAACCAATATGAAAATCTCCAAGAAGGCTGCCATGGAGAGAGCAAAGATCAACAAAGAGGAAAAGCAGCTGAAGCAAGAGGCAGAGAGTGTTTACAAAGACAGAGTCCAGACATTTGAAACTGCAGAGGCAACCAACACAAAAGAAGTGACCCAGGTAGAGCACAAGCTGGATGAAGTGAATCAGTTCATGACCCAAGCAAGCTCTCATGAGATTCTGGATTTCAAGCTGAAACTTATAAACAATCTTGATGAACTGACTAAGAGACAAGGTGAGATTGTGTCTGACAGGCTTTCCTTATTTCTTGAGTTTGAAGAAGGTGAAAGGTCAGTGGGAAGACTGGTGTTGGAAGATAAGCAACAAATTCCGGAGTGGAATCTGAAGGAAAGTTTCAGTCAATTTGGCTTCACAAATTTAGAAAGAGCAAGGTTTGTTGCAGCTTTCTCCGACAATGAAATAGTAGTATTAGATACAGAACACAATGCATTATTTGCACTAAAATCTCAATTAGCAGCAAACAAATCACA
The DNA here is from genome assembly GCF_032118995.1 of Asterias amurensis. NCBI lineage: Eukaryota > Metazoa > Echinodermata > Asteroidea > Forcipulatida > Asteriidae > Asterias > Asterias amurensis. The sequence goes on along the minus strand of NC_092653.1, from coordinate 17,062,974 downwards.
GTCTACTCACTGCCCACAAAGATTAAAAGTCAAAGGACTTACTAAACCAACAGCACTCACTGTGGACAATAATGATCACCTGTATGTGATTGACAATCTAGAAGTCAAGGTTTTTAACAGGAAATATGAGCCCTTTCATCAGTTCCAACTAGATGTAAGAGTAGACTTCCCCCCATCATGCCTTGCAGTGGATGAAATCAATCTCATAGCAGTGGGTTATTCAAAAGGGCAGAAGATCTCACTCTACACCCCTAATGGATATCTCATGAGAACATTCTCTACTCCAGCAGAGGTAGACTATTTGACTTTTTACAAGCAGTGGATTCTCCACAGCAGTACAGAAGATAATTATTTACACTCAGTTGATTATCAGGGTGGAAAGGTGTTCTCAGTAGATACTGATCAGTCTGAAAGATCCTTTGGTTTGTGCTGTGATAAAGATGGAAGTATCTTTGTTGCTCAATATGATGGGTGTTTGCACAATAGAATATGTCAGTACAGTCCTGATGGCAAGTACATTGGATGTGTCATTGAGGATTGTGGTGATGCCTTTGACATCACATTCACACCATCTGGCAATCTTGTAGAGGCAGCAGATGAATCAGTGAACATCTACCATTGTTTCCAGTAAGGACAGTATACCACTTAAAGCATAATCCAGTTCGTACACTTCGATCATTGTCACAACACCTCCTTGCAGTACACCCTGTTAATATGCATATCTATGGAGACCGCTCCTTTGTGGCTTCGGCTCCAACTCTGTGGAATTCTCTGCCCTTGACGATCAGGAAAACATCTTCCCTGGGTGATTTCAAGAGTGCCTCAAAGACACACCTTTTTTTACAATAGTTTACGTTCTTGTATTGTTGTATCGTTATGCTTGTAGTGGTGTTATTTGTTATATATATATTTATGTTGTTGTTGATTTATAGTGTACTTCTTTGTAAAGCGCTTAGAGAATTAAGTGTTAATTATTAGGCGCTATATAAATCGAAAGTTATTATTATTATTATTAAAGGAACGTTACAGAATTGGTAAGAAACAAAAATTGTGAAGATCACAGATTTACATAAAACTTACATAGTCTATTGATGATGATAGTTCAAAACATCCCTTGAAATATTTCTGTCTGAAATAGCATATTTGATGACAAATAAATAATCTAACTTCGCGTTTGGAGTTTATCGCACAGTGAGCGTTTTATTCATTTTTATTTTGGCATCGATGCAGTGCAAAAATTGTAATTGGTTTTTCACTATTCTCTCGTGACCCAGACGGCCCATCGATCTCAAACTTCTACAGGTTTGTCAGTTTATGTATATGGTGGATTACATAAAGTGCTTACTCTGCCAGCAACTGTTTTGTTAGCAAAAACCAATTCTGTAATGTTCCTTTAACATGCTAAAGTGGACTATGAAAACAAAACAACTGAACCAATAATATCATAGCATGCACATTAGAGTGAATGTAGCATTGGCCCTATGTGCTGGCTCCTCCTGATGGGGAGACTTTAGTAAAATTCAATAACATGCAGTGTCAATGGGTAAATGCAATTTTTGAAATAACCCGGGAGAATCCTGTCAATTGAAACCAACCAAAACCAAATGAAAGACACAGATTCACGAATTAAGTGTACAGTAAAAGATTGAGGGGGGTTTATGGGCGTCATCTGAACAATCAGATGTTAGTTTGGTCTTCATGCTTAACAATCTGTTATGTACATTATGTGTATACTGTGAAAGTATTATTGTGAGTGAACACTCTTATTTGGAAACCTTGTTTTTGATTTAGCAGAGAATCTGGACAATAAATTTCCTAATCCTGAATACAACCTTGAAGGGCATCCACAATCTCAAATGTCTGAAGCCAAAAGCAATGGGAAACTTTACACTATCTGCCATTCACCAAGAGAGGGCGCTCTTCACCAGGTAATGTCAACAACTTAGGAATAGGAGAAGCATGAGTGACGGTCACTGACAGCAAATACCTTGTGTTTTGCGTGTTTTTGATTTTGTATTTAGATTTAGCCAAACTGTATTTTGTTTTTCATAACACAATGCCAGCATAAACCAAACTGTTCTGGAACAGGACGTACTGGACACGAGTTCCCCAATGATAACAAGCGGTGTGTATGAGGTTTTGGGAGTGTTTCTTCTAGGCTATCTAATTAGCAAAAATTCCAAAATGGTCACCTACCAAAAAATGAGAAGAAATCTGAAGTTTAGTTGTATGACATTGATCTGATTTAATTTTCAAGAGGCTGAGAGACTTCTAAATATTTTTTGAGTATTTTTGAATGTTTAGCATTTACCATTGTTTGCTATAGGAGTTGTGCACCCTTACCTGGTAGGTCTGCTGCCCTCTAGTGGCAGAGCTTTCAAAAAGTCTCCCATTGGAGGCAATGGCATTTGTACACTACATGTACATTGCTTCAGTTGTAAGTCTCCAAAATGACTGAAATGCCAAGTGTTAGAATATCAAAAGGTTGTCTCACTTAAAATGAGCCAAGGGTAAAACAAAATCAATGGACACTGAAACATGGTGTTAAACCAAAAGTACATGTTGCATCAAGGTTGCATGGACACAACAATTTGATAAGTGGACACTACTTCAAATAGCATTTATATTGCCCCCCACTAATTTACTGATTGTCTCTTCACACTTTGCAGATTGAATGGCTTATAATATCCACATACCATTTCTTAACACTGATAAGTATTCCAACATGCATTAATTGAGGGCACTGTTGTTACAATATGGTCACATTTATTCAAATGAATAGTAATTTCTTTTCTTTCTAATGCCTGTCACCTGGAATAAGACAATGTACTCACTACTGTTTAAATAAACTGATTATGATTATTGCCAATCCATTTTACTACTATTTTTATATTTTCCATTTTGCTTGTAAATTAAGACAAACACTTCATCTCTATCATCTGCTCTCACATGTATACAAAATTGCTCTATTGTTAAAAGTTTTTTAAAGCAAAAGACAAGTATTGTGTAAATTGCAAATGAAATGATTAAGATGTACAGATGTTTAATGGCAGCTGAGTGGTTTATAGGAGTGTGGTTTGGATCCTGGGTCCAATTTCATAGAGCTGCTTCAGCCCCCAAATTAGGCAAGCACAATAAAATTATAACGAATTTGGGTTTAATCCAATCCTGATTGGATCTGTAATTGGTACACTGCTTATTTTTGTGTTAAGCAGAAGACTTTTTTAAAAGAAACATTTACTCCTGAACTGAACAGTTCCAGTTGGGCCCTGTTTACCCAGTGGTGTTCCTGTCAAAGTGTAAAGTGGATGTCCTACTGTGTGTAAAGTTTCTGAGATTGTGTATTTTTGGGGGGATTATTCTTCCTGCATGGACATATTTGCACTGGGTTTTGGCAATATATCTCAAAAATGTAACAACCCCCTTTAGAAATGAAATTTCCCCATATTAGCTGTATTGTAATTATCTACATCTATGAAGGAGTAACAACATTAAATTGTTTATAAAAAAACAAATGTATACTTTGCCTTTAATTAAGGGTCAGTGAGGACAAAATCACAAACTTTACATGTCAAGTATTCTGATAATAATGGCAGCACATTATTATAAATTTGTTGACCCATACGTGTACATGGTATTTTGGTCTATAGCAGCTCAACAACGGTCTTTAAGCTTCCATCATGCACATACAAAGATCCAGTTAAACCCAGAGTGTTGAAATCTACCTTTTATAGTCCAAAAGAACTTAACGTTGGAAAGATTTGTTTATTTATTTGTTTGTTTCTTTGTTTAGATGATCTTCTTGTGAAGGGGGAACTCGGCAACCTCGCAAAAGAGGATTAAAACACCAAGCTGGCAACAGCCAGTCTCTCTCATACATGTCCAAACATTGGTTCAACCTCTAATAGGAATACCACAAATCTACAATTTTTTCTCCAGTAACTACACAACAGCCCTTATAAATTCACCCCCCCCCCCACAGAAGTGTGGATGGGGTCTACGAACGAATACTTTACCGGTAGAGTCAAATTACTAATTTGCATACTCCCTATGCCGCCAGGCAATATTGCTAAGACTTTACACACAATAGCGCCCTCTACCGTCCTACCCACCATGCCCCATGACATGCTTGCCACAAAGTCTTCCTCTTTTCTATGAGCCCTACCAAAATGTAAGCACCCAAGAACCGAGTATGTGGGGAAGGAGGGAGGGATACTCTACCGGTAAGTATTCGTTCGTAGACCCCATCCACACATCTGTGGGGGGGAGTCTACTTCACTCTACTTACCGTTAGAGTCGAATTACTAATTTGCATAGACTCGCACCGAGGAAAGGCGGTGGGTATACGCGGTGATACTGCATGTCTTTAGGGGCGTAGGACCCAGGTGCGCTCCAAAGTTCAGAGAATGCCTCGCGGACCCTAGGCCCGCTTAAGGTCCATGCCCGAATGAATGGAGGTTTCGTCTCCATGGGTTAACAAAACTTATTGTAATGTTAGCCCTCTATTATATGGGAAGATCACATACAAGCGTGATCCCTAACGAGGTAGAGCTTCTTCAGGCTTCACAGCTCGGCTGGCCGCCTGCAACACGGCTCGACCTGCTCCTCCATCCACCTGCAGACCGTCCTTCAGGTGGCAGTCGGAGAACATGTAAGGGTTCTTCCAGGAAGCCGCCCTTGTGATATCCTTCATGGGTTTTAAAGAAAATCCATGAGGAATACAACCCCGCATTTCACCGCCCGGCACCAAACGAATAGCTGTGACTATCCAACATGCAATCGTATTGCGAGATGCCGGTCGGAATGGTGGAACCGTGGACACAAACAGTCGTTTGTGGCCGGTTCTGATTGACTTTGTGCGGTCGACATACCACCTAATGCCCGTACAGGGCACCAAAGTCTGTCGACCACGACCGCCAAAAAAGGCTTTAGGGTCGGGGACAAAGGTGTCTGGGGGTTCTAAAGAATCGGACTGAATCTTAGCCAAGAACCCCACAGAAGGTATAAGGCGGACTCCTCCGAGTTCCCCCGGTATGTGTCCAGCCAACACTGTAAGGTAGTGGAGTTTGCTACGTCGGCAAGACGTAGCCACTGCCACCAGAAAGCCACCTTGATAGACAAGTGCAACAATGTGGCCCCACAATAGCGGTTCGAAGGGGGTTTGGTTAGAACTGACAATATAGCCAAGAACCCCGCAGAAGGTTTAAGGCGGACTCCTCCATACGTGTTGCTAGGATCAAAACCCTTGCAAACTGTTCCAGATCGGTATGCAGCCTGCTGTCAGACAATGGATGGAAGCTACCAACATGTCTGCCGGAACCGCCGAGTCCTCAACACCAGCTAGTGTGAGGTACTCGGATAGAAGGAGTCGGAAGGACGACGTGCGCATGCCAAAGCGTGACGCTGAGTCCCTCTTCCCGACTACCTCTTCCATTTTCCCTTGGGCTTTGTCTGCAAAGGGAAATTTGGAAGGAGCTGTCCCCCTAACGGCGGCAAGTCTATCTGACGCCGAGTCTGGTAGAACTGGGTTCGGAAAATATATATCGAAGTCCACCGTGGGGAATCGCTAATAAGTCTCCGCCCACTTGAAGTAAGTATTCCCAAATGGTCGCCAACATAATGCCCTCGATACGGTCATTGCAGACACGATCGAGTGGCATAGCTGGAAAATTATTTCCGCTCCGCAGAGTCGGGCCTGTCCTCCACTTGAATGATTGTCGTTCAGCAGGAGGATCCTCAGATTTCGACGGGAAGGCCCGGCATCCGAGTCCTGTACCACTTGACAAGGCGCAATTTAGTTTCGGTAATTGACAACCGCTGAATGCTAGTGGCCAACTCGTCCTTTTCCAGGGACGAGTAGCTAGCTGGACTCAAAAAAGGGTCGGAGGCACCCAGCAAAGGCGTGCCACCAAATGGCAGGGCTGTGCCCAAACCATGATGGTCCGACCCCTATCGGACACGAAGGACCTCGAAGGGTGCAGGCTGATCCCCAGTGGGGATGGTGCCCTTGTACCCAAGTGCGTGACTGTCCATCCTGCCCCGCGCCACCCTACGTAAGATCGTGTGTGGTAGGTGCAGAGCAGTGGCTGTGAGGGGAGGCCGATGCACAGCTAACCAAGCCCTTGGGGCCTCCCTGACCTGAGTGCACCCAGTCGTGACCGGAATGGTCGGACTGGATGTACAGGCCCGGTGGTGCAAAATTCTTAACCTCATGTTGGCCGGAAATGTGGCCATGAGGGTCTGAAAAGCTGTCATGAAATCGTCTTGGGATACTGACTCGTTATCCCGGAGACGCCTGACCCTGTGGGAGCCAAGCAAAAAAAATTGTCAGAGCTTGACAGGAAATGTCAAGCGTGACATCTTTTTTTTTTTCTTTTTTTTTTTAACTATTTCACCTGGGTGAACAACGGGTAAACCCGAAGACGAGGGCGGGCCCAGTGAGCGGGGTTTGCCGGGGGACTCCCAGCTACCCTGCTCCATGTAAACAATCCTTTAACCCATTACATTGCAAGCGCCCCACAGCCCATGGCGTGGGCGGGTGTTAATCGGGTAAGGCGGCCCTGCAAAAGCCCGTCAACGAACGTCGTGGGGGAACCCAGGTGGTCAGCGAGGGCCGAGTTAGTCGAGCCGTGTGGAGAGGGGGATGCCCTCCGGCTGCAGCAACCCCGAGGCCGGGTCGAGAGAGGGCACGGTGCGCTCCGGATTGGAGCCACCCGTAGCCCTACTTCTTCTAGTTACCGCCCCAGCACCAGCTTTCTTTGTCTTGCTTGGGCGTTCAACCTTCGATTGGGTAGACCATGGAGGAATAATTAGGGATAAATCTTTCTCCATGGGTAGACCCACGCACACTGCTGACCAGAGAAGTGGAACGGAAGTCTCCCCTCCTTGGGAGGTCCGCCAGCCGGCGGTGAATGTTGGGCGTGACGGTCTTTCTTGGTATTCTGTCTCTTGTGCAAATATCGGTCCCGGGTCGAATCTGAGGCCCTCTCGGAGGAAATTTGGGCGCCCGGGACGCCCGAGTAATGGGTAAAACCCGAAGAGGAGGGCGGGTCCTGTGAGCGGGGTGTGCCAGGGGACTCCCAGCTACCCGACTCCATGTCACCAATCCTTCTACCCATCGCAAGCGCACCACCGCCTATGGCGTGGGCGGGTGTCGATCGGGTAGGGTGGCCTCGCAAAGGCCCATCAACGACTGTCGTGGGGGAACCCACATGGTCGGCGAGGGCTGGGTTCACTGAGCCGTGTGGAGGGGGGAATCCCTCCGGCTGCAGTGACCCCGAGACTCGAGAGAGGGCGCGGTGCGCTCCGGTGCGCTCCGGTGTTACCTTTAGCCCTACCTCTCTTGGTCGCCGCCCCGGCACTAGTTTTCTTGGACTTGCCGGGGCGCTTGACCTTAGATTGGGTGGACCCACGTACGCTGATCGAAGAGGGGGAGCGGGAAGGCTCCCTCCATGGTCATTGGGTCCCCCAGCCGACGCAGCCGACTGAGGCTGCGGGGGCCGGTTGAAGGGCGAGCCCAGCGACGGAGTGTCACCGGCGCAGCCCTCCGAGGGCTCCGACTGTCCCGGGGAATGGACGTGCCCCCAGTTCGACAGTCGGAGCCCTCCCCAATTTCTATTTCCTTGAACTACTCATTTATAACGATCTTTATCTAAAACACTTCAACTACACAACAACTCTTCTATCTTCAATCTCAGTCTTTATTTCAAATCTCAGCAATAAAGGTAAAGTGTTTTTATTTCATTTTAAAAACGGTATTACTGTTGGACACAGAATTATTTACGTACTCACCCAACTGTGGCTAAGAGAAAAGAGGACGACTTCGTGGCAAGCATGTCATAGGGCATTGTGGGTAGGACGGTGGAGGGCGCTATTGTGTGTAAAGTCTTAGCAATATTGCCTGGCGGCATAGGGAATATGCAAATTAGTAATTCGACTCTACCGGTAAGTAGAGTGAAGTACACTCTAGTAATTCTGATAAGATTATGGTACAGACTATAATAGCCATAGAGAAGGCTTGATCCCCTCTTGCCCTTTTGATTGCGCAAAGATTTTTTTAGATTAAAGCTGGCATTGGGTCCTATATACTTTAATATGCAGTGAAGCCTTTATATAGTTGGTTCACATCTGTAATCAGCTTGAAAGCTTCAACACTTCAAAGTTCAATGTTAGAACAGGCTCAAAAAGTACAATGAAGAAATGTACGAATCCAGACACTACATCATACAATGTATACAATACCCCACTTGATCTATAAATAAAAAAGGAATTTTTGTTCAAAAAGATAGATGTGCAATGTACCAATTGTGAGTGCAGCAGAGTACCAGTATCAGTATTAGTGTGAATGCGTCATGAACGGACACACCCAGCACAATATATATGCACAGCAAAAAGTTTGTGGATGCTAAGTCAAAACTTGTCGGTGATACTGATGACGAAAGACTTCAAACACCATCAATAATTTGCTTATCACATTGTAAGTATCTAATGAAATATAGGGGTATGATAAAAATGGTTGTTCCTGTGATTGTTGGCATTGTTCATATAATAAACCACAAGGAAAACTGTGATTTCGTAAACTTCAAATCGTTTGGTGTTAACAAAATTACTAGAGTAAAACTTGAACCAATGTTCAGGTGCTAGGAGATCACCTTCAGGGGATGCAACTTTTGTTTTATTTCAAATATCTCTAAAAACTACATCGCAGGGGAAACTGAGTGACAAAAATGTGACACAATCACAGATACTGTATGCATGCATGAAAAAAGCCATGTTTTTCTGTTCAACTTTAGACATCATCATGGAACAATTAACCTTTTAAGCTCCAAATTCACACTACTACAGTAGGTGAATTTCCTGGGATGATTTATTTTACCTCTACGTAGTCATTTCAGTTGAAGTACCTGTTGTTTCTGGTAACAGAAAAAAACTTGGGCCTGTCACTACAACTGCACTTTTTCAGTGATACATGTATTTATAGATTTAGCAAATGATCTTAGTAGTTAAAGTGAATATGGCATTTAGTGACATGATAAACAGTAAGGATTTCCGTCTTGGGGTACATGCAGCCTTTGAGTTAATTTTTTTCTATTTAATATAATACAAAGTGCTTATCAAGCGCATATCCTAGGCACTAATTCAAGGCGCTGAACAAAATAGAGCATTAACAATAAACAAATTAATGGGCTCTGAACAGTTCAGTCTTCCACAATTTTTTTAATGTCCATGATTGAGTCAGACTGGCGGATATTACACAAACAAAAACATTCAAGGCAACATTCAAGGCAACGTGTTCCTTTAAGATCAGTAAGTTGTCTTGCTCTATACCAAGTTTCTTGTCTCAATAAAGTGGATTGAGATCAGTAAGTTGTCTTGCTTGTTTGAATTACAGTGTCAATTTGATTGTTCATACAGTAACACAAAATTGCTAATTTTGGCACTTTTGATTTGTGACTTTCTCTAATTCTCATTAACGTGGTCAAGTCCAGCAACATGTAATCATTGCAATTGTGGTATCATTTTAAAGAGGAACAGTTTAGCTTTGCAATGATATATACCAAATACAAAGAGAATATTAAATAATAACAAATATACTGGATTGAAAAAACTTTCCTTACTTTTTGTGAGCAGTTTATATCAAAGATACAATAACTAAAACTATAAGTACATCTACAATGTAACAAAGCATGGCATTGGTCTTTCTGTCCCAACAGGGAAAGATTGTAACTAGCTAAAGTCAAAAATGGCTGCCAGTATCACAGTCCATTCAGTGCTTGATAAGATCAGTAAGGATCATCTAGAATGTCCAATATGCACCAATCGCTTCATCAATCCAACAATGCTAGACTGTCTACACAGCTTCTGCTTCACATGCCTCAAGGACCTTCACCAACAAGATCCTAACAACTCCATCCTACTGTGTCCTCTGTGCAGAAAGAGAACAACACTAGAAGACAACAAGGTTGACAGTCTACCTAAGGACTTTAAACTCAATGCCCTGGTGGATGAGTTTACTGTTCAGGAGCAACTCATTGAGGGTCATGGGTCACAGGTCAAATGTCAAGCCTGTAAAACAGACCATATGGCTGTTTCCAGATGTATTGACTGCGAACATTTTATTTGTCATGAATGTCAACAAGCACATCAGCATATGGCTATTTTGGAATCACATCAAATCTACACACTTGCTCAACTGCAATCAGGTGTTGTAACCTATCGCAGTAAAATCAGAAAGTACATTCCAAAGTGTGGCAAGCACAGTGATCAGACTCTCAACATCTACTGCAACACATGCCAGAAGTTAGAATGCACAACTTGTACTGTTCTTGATCATGCAAATCCAAAACATAACCTTATTGGTATACCTGAGGCTTTGGATAAATGCAAGCAGGAAGTCGCAGAGCTGGTTGCAAAAGCTGAGAAGTGCAAGGTGGATATTCAAACTGCCATAGAACAAGCCAGTGAGTCTCGCAAAAAACTGGAATCTTCATATGCTGAAACCAATATGAAAATCTCCCAGAAGGCTGCCAAGGAGAGAGCAAAGATCACCGAAGAGGAAAAGCAGCTGAAGCATGAGGCAGAGAGTGTTTACAAAGACAGAGTCCAGACATTTGAAACTGCAGAGGCAACCAACACAAAAGAAGTGACCAAGGTAGAGCACAAGCTGGATGAAGTGAATCAGTTCATGACCCAAGCAAGCTCTCATGAGATTCTGGATTTCAAGCTGAAACTCAAAAACAATCTTGATGAACTTACTAAGATACAAGGCAAGATTGTGTCTGACAGGCTTTCCTTTCTTGAATTTGAAAAAGGTGAAAGGTCAGTGGGAAGACTGGTGCTGGAAGATGAGCAACAAGCTAAAGCAGAGGCTCAGGCCACGGAACATGAAACTATCCATACACAACAAGAGTGGAAACTGAAGGGAAGTTTCAGTCAATTTGGCTTCACACAATTTAAGACGGGAAAGTTTGTTGCAGCTTTCTCCGACAGTGAAATAGTAGTATTAGATATAGAACCCAATGCCTTGTTTGCATTGAAACCTCAAGTAGCAGCAAACACATCACAGTCTACTCACTGCCCAAAAAGATTAAAACTAAAAGGTCTTTCTGAACCATCAGCACTCACTGTGGGCAATAATGATCACCTGTATGTGATTGACAATCTAGAAGTCAAGGTCTTTAACAGGAAATATAAGCCCCATCATCAGTTCAAACTAAGTGTCAATGACTTCTCCCCATCATGCCTTGCAGTTGATGAAAACAATCTCATAGCAGTGGGTTATTCAGAAGGGCAGAAGATCTCACTCTACACCCCTCATGGATCACTCATCAGATCATTCTCTACTCCAGTAAATGTAGACTATTTGACTTTATACAAGGAGAGGATTATCTACAGCAGTCAAAGTGATAAACATTTACACTCAGTTGATTATCAGGGTGGAAAGGTGTTTTCAGTAAATACTGATCAGTCTGAATCATCCTGGGGTATTTGCTGTGATAAAGATGGAAGTATCTTTGTTGCTCAATTTAATAGGATAACATGTAACAATAGAATATGTCAGTACAGTCCTGATGGCAAGTACATTGGATGTGTCATTGAGGATTGTGGTAACGCCTATAACATCACATTCACACCATCTGGCAATCTTGTAGTAGAAGCAAACCAATCAGTAAACATCTTCCAAGTTGTTTCCCAGGAAGAATAGTACCTCACTTAACATGCGAAAGTGAACTATAAAAACAAAACAACTGAACTAATAATATCATAACATGCACATTACACTAGTTCATGATATTGTAAATGTAACAATTTGCTGGCTCCTACCTAATTAGAAGACTTGTTGCAGTAGTCACATTTTTAACAATAACATACAATGTCAATGGGTAAACAACATGATTGAAATAACTTTGAGACACTGTATGTTGTATAGGATTACAAGGTTTATATTTGTTGTGTTGTCATTTAGCCTCTGAGGAAGACTCCTGCTAGAGTCGAAATGTCAAGCCATAAACTATTTGTTGGAATACAAGGTTGTCAGAGATGCACTGTTTAAAATTTCAAGGAAGACTCATTGAAACCAACTAAAACCAAAGCAAAGACACAGATAATAAGATAATAGAATTGTGTCAAAGGCCGACGAGAGATCGAGCAAGACTAGCAGTACAACCTTTTTGTTGTCAACTGCACACATGATGTCGTTGTGGACTTTTAAGAGGGCAGTCTCGACACTATGAAATTGCTTGTAAGCAGATTGTTGGCTCTCGTGCAACTCATGTCGATCTACATGTGCATTTAACCTGCTTGCTACTACCTTCTCGACGACCTTTGACACAAAAGACAGGTTGGATATAGGACGATAATTGTTCAAGTCATTAGAGTCCAGGGCTTGTTTCTTGATGGCTGGGGTAACCAGAGCCGTTTTAAAACATCTCGGAAAACACCCAGTGCTGAGTGACATGTTCGTGATCTTGGTTATATGACCCACAGTTGTTTCCAAGCTTGCCTTGACCAAAGATGTAGGTAGTGGGTCCAGCGAGCATGATTTTGTGGGGGAGGCCCTAATGAGTTTGGCAATCTCGAGTTCCGAGGCCAGGGTGAATGTAGTGAGCACATTCTGACAGGGCTGCAGATTTTCAAGGTTGTCTGATAAGATGCAGGTATGGAGGGTCCATAACTCTCTGGCTGTAGACCGTCTCTAATTTGCTGGATCTTGTTGGTAAAATAGCCGGAGAACCTGGTCACGAGTTCTTTGAGGGATGAATGAACAGGTAGCTTGGGTGTTGGTTTTCTGTTCATGAGGCGGTTTGTTATCTGAAATAGGGATTTCTGGTTACCCTGACAGTCGCGGATTTGTCCATGATAGTATTTTGACTTAGCAGCAGTAAAAATATCTTTGACCTTATCCCGCTGTGACTTGAACATATCATGGTCAATCTTGACGATAGCGATATCTTTGTTGTACCACGGGACTGCGGGCCGTTCGACGATCTGACAAGTCTTTATTGGCTTATGGGAGTTGACAAGTTGGGCAAGGACGGAATTATACTGATCAGTGAGGTCATCAAGTGTGGTGGCGGGATCAGTACAAATGGAAGAGGCGATGACAATTAATTTCCTAAACCTGAATACATCCTTGAAGAGCATCCACAATCTGAAGTGTCTGAAGCCAAAGGCAAAGGAGGCAAAATGGCGTTATGTACATTACGATGTTTCACAACAACAACATTGTAAATCGCCTAAATAACTGTTTATGTGAAGAAAAAAAATGAAAAAAAGAAAAAGAAAAAGGGATACAAAAAAAGGTGTTCCACTTCCATGTGACATACAAATTTGGTGCAGAATCACGTTAAGATAAGATGGAATGTGGAACAACAAACACTCAAAAATAACCTTGTTGCATCTTGGTTGCATGGAAACAACAATTTAACAAGTGGACTCTGGACAGTACAAATAGCAAGATTTATTGCCCCTAACTAATTTGTCTGTCTCTTCACGTTTTGCAGAGTTTGTAAGTACTTATAACACAATGAATGGCTTATCATGCCCACCTATATCTTTAACGATGAACTTTGATATTCCAACATGCATTAAAGGACACTGTTGTTCAATAAGATCACATTACATTTTATTCAAATTAATAGTTGTTTTCTTAATTCTAATGCCTGTCAAATGGAATCAAACAATGTACTCACCACCGTTTAAATAAACTAACGATTATTGTTATTTTCTTTTACTACTATTCTTATATTTTCCATTTTGCTTGTAAATTAACACAAACACTTCATCACTATCATCTGCTAGCTCTCACGTGTAAATAAAATTGCTTTCTTGTTTGCTTTTTAAAAGAAAAGACAGGTACTGTGTGTAAATTGCAACAAAATAAATGTATGAAATGAAAAGGTTGGAATGTAGTTGCTAATAGCATGTTAAGTGTTACAGCTGATTGGTTTATAGAACACTGATTTAAGTATTTCTAACACAGTTATTCAAACATGCATTAGAGGGCACTGTTGTCCAATAAGGTCACATTTATTCGTATTAATAGGTTTTTAGTTTTGTTTTTAATGCCTGTCAACTGAAATCAGACAATGTACTCACCACTGTTCAAGTAAACTAATGATATTGTTAATTTATTTTTACTACTTTTTTTTTTATTTTCTATTTTGATTGTTAGTTTAGATAAACACATCATCATATATGCTCTCACGTGTATAGAATAATGCTTTCATTTTAAAAGCTTTATAAAACAAAAGTATCTTGTGTACATGGAAATGAAAAGTTTGGAATGTATTGGATTAGTTTGAAAGCTGGCTGAGTGGTTTATAGAACATTGAACACAAGCTCTGGTACTATTGGAGTCTGGTTTGGATCCTGGGCCCAATTTCATGAAGCTGCTTCAGCCAAAAAACTAGGCAAGTGCAATATAATTATAACAAATTTGGGTTGAATCCAATCCTACCATATATTCTTTATGTACCATCTGTGATTGGTACACTGCTGGTTTTTTTTTAAGCAGAAGACTTTTTAAAAGCAATATTTACTCCTGAACAGTTCCAGTTGGGCCCTGGTTACCCGGTGGCGTCTCTTGTCAAAGTGTAAAGTGGATGTCCTGTACTGTGTAATGGTAATACTCACTCAAGGACACTGTACACTTGCAATGGAATAGAAGCAGCTACTTTGCTTCCACACCAGTGTGTCTTACATGAAGACTGGGCCCAATTCCATGGAGCTGCTTAAGCAGAAAAGACTTCTTAAAGATTAAATAGAATACCAGTCTAATAAGAGGGTACTCCCATGACATGGTATTTTGGCTGGACACCTTATTGATGACTATGTTTATTATACTCAGCTACTGGTAGTGCATTAAGCAGCTTTATGTATGGGTCCTACATGTAGCTGGTAGCACACTGCACCATGAGCTTGCTGGTGTTTGTAAAAGTTAATGTGAAACATTGTACAAAGGTGCCATTCATAAAAACACTCAAATAAACAGTATGTATTTTTATTCTAGTACTATTAATAGTTCTATTAAAACAAGTTTGGGTTGTACAAAGAACAATTGACTATAGAGCAGATCTTGAGCAAAGTAAATTATTATTTGAATTACTGCACTGAAGAAACAACATGACTGCTATAGCCAGGTCCCATTCACTGCTAGTACATGTACAACATCCCCACATACAGGGGTCATTGTGATGGTACATGGTATGATGAGATACTAATACCACAACAGATGAGGGATAACAAATTTTGAAATTTGAAAGTTTGTTCTGGATGTGTGTTATAGTGCAAGAAAATAAGGTCCCAACACACTTGAAAGCCTGTGAGTGTTGCACTTACTGCACTTTCATGACTTTGTACAGCATCAGCATATTGAATGTATCCAATGAGATTGTAAATAAATGTTCACAGTGTAATTAAACCTTAACCTAAACGGATACAAGTTTTTTCTTGTCCATCAAATAATATGATATTTGTTATTATTTAATAACAATAAAACTCTATGACAATTGCACAAGTTTCTCAAAGAGGAGTCTACAGGATGCTCTGAAATATAGTTATTACATTTTTTTAATAGATGGAGTCCATAGGAAACAGAAACAAATATAATAAGTCTCTACTGTTTTTCTCTGAAACACTCCAAGTCTATTCGGCCAAAAAAGGGTAAAAGTTAAAATATTAAGATTATCCTGTAGCCCCTGTTTAAGAAGTAACATTTATTTTTAAAAAGTTTGAAATTTTCGTCTCCATTCGTGGAAACCTGCTTTGGCTATTAATAGAATGGTGAGATTAAACAGTCCAGAAATTTATAAGTCCAGATTAACAGCCTGATATGATATTTGTACAGGTCTCTCGAACAGATATTTATCAAATTTACCCTCAAAAGTCCAAAGCGACTTGCACGGCGTTTACACTTGATCCTCCTACAAGAATCCAAGGAGGATCAGATCCCGAAAGCGAGATCAAGCATTTTTGTGCCGCGTTGACACTTGAGTGTGATCTTGACTGATCTGGCATAGTTAAATGGAAGTTCAGTTCAGCTGACGGCAAGGCAAAGGTTACTTTGCGAGGTCATTGATTGTGTGCGCGCTAGTTGCTTTGCTCGTTGCGCCGCGCTGTTTTTTTTTTAATGACCTGACACACCGGATGTGAGCAGCTTAAATTGCAGGATCTGACCTCGATTTGCGTTCACACTTGTTTTCTTGATCGCCTTTGCAGGATCTGATCTCCCTTTCGAAATAAAAGGAGACCAAAAAGGAGGATCAGATCCCGATCCTGATCGCGTTCACACTAGCCAGTGATCTCCCTTTGATCGCCCTTTTGAGATCGGATCCTCCTTTGATCCTCCTAGCAGGATCAAGTGTGAACGCAGAGTTGATGTTATTGTCAATGTGATTCAACAGAGGATTCTATAGAACAGGAGACCAGCCATTGATCATGAGAAGGTCCGGTCCTCTACTGTTGCCCTTTTGATTTTCATAAAAAACCAACAGGTTTTTTAGATTATAGGAGGAGCAGAGATCCCTTTGACCAGGGGAACGGCCAGGAAGGGTGGGCAGCCCAAACGTGAAAAAAAGGTCCATCCACACTAATGCAATCGAACACTTTGAAGCTCTACGTACAAAAAGTACCACCAAAACTCTACGATTTATACAAGATTTGAATAGGCCCTAAGGTGGTTGTAGCTGCAGCAATTAAAAATGTTCTTTAAACCCTACTTTTATGTTTTCAGTGCTGATTGAGACCATTTCAATGGGAATTTTTTTAAGTGATCACCGGTTAAAAAAAAAAAAAAAAAGAAATACATGTTATTTCCCAAAAATGCTTTTGCAGCTGATTGCAATACCCCCTCCCCAAAGCCCCTCCCCATATGCTATGTTCCACCATATAGATGGTTTGATGCAGAAAAGATAGATTGAAACTGTGTATGAGATGTGGGGCTTAGATGTTTTGCTGTTAATCTTATTGATTATTGATTTCTTTTTTTTCTTTTCTTTTTTTTTAATATATATTATTACTCGTATATAATGAATAGGGTAGATGGCCTTAGCTTTCGATCCAAACCGGACCTTCTTCAGAGGCATAAAACAAGTACAAACAAATACATATCCATTTGTAGAAAAAGAGAGGGGAAAGGGATTAAGGGAAGGATCCAGAAAGAAGCGGGAAAATAACAGCCAATCAAAGTTTCTATTTCAGAAACAATTGGTGGCTGTGAACCAATAGGAGTAAAGTGGCGAGGACAAAGGATGTTTAGTATGAAAGGAAGGATTACTGGATCATATAAGTGGTAAGTGCATTGTTCGATAACAATGCAGGGAAACATTGACACTATGATTAGAGACTGTTAAATGGATATGGATAGAGACTGTTAAAATAGAACAACGTCCAGTAGAGGTGTAGGGCCTAAAGTCTACATGTACATGTACATCATCATGCCTTGTAGAGTACATGATGTACCACACTTCACGGTGACATCATTGGATCTATAAAAAGAAAGGTGATTTTTTTTTTCAGGGAGTGATGAGCAATAATAACTGCTACGTTGCACTATGGACTGTATGCATCAATACAGCACAGACCCAGCACATACAACAAACGGTGTAGGAGGGTGTGGATAAAACACCAGACAGAAGTCACAGCTTATTTGTTGGGTGAACTGTTGAAGAAGTACCTCAAACAAGACAAAAAATCGTAAGTACTTGTTAGTCCGTGAGCTGTACGGACAATTATTTATACTGAAGTAAAATATGGTTTGCATGTGATTGTTGACGAAGGTCACGTACATACACTGACACACAGCCACTGACTGCTACAGTACATGCATGAAAAGTAGTTATGGATTTTCCATTCAACTTTAGTAATTATCAGAACAAACCTTATACTAAACATGAAAATTCCAGTTTTTCCCAGAAAAAATGGCTGAATTACACATGGGGAGGTGGTGGGGTTACAAACCTTCATGGGAATTTCCCAAGGTTTAATTTCCTGGGAATCGTTCAAATGCTGTAGTTTAAAAAGTGCTATTACATCGATGTGATTCCTGCCGTTTTAAAACAGAATTCTGTTTTTGTTTTTTCCTCTGGAATTCCAATTTTTTTATCCCCCCCCCCCCCCCCCACAGACTGCAGTGTAGGGCTTTTAAAACTTACGATATTGATCTTCATGCTCGCCAGTTTTTGAGCTTGCATGCTTCCGTGCTTTGCACTCGGAGTTAAAGTTTTTTCAGCCTATCACATCCCAGTTATTTAAAGTTAGATTTTCTTGCCTTTTTGTTTTTTCTTTCTTTCTTTTTTTTCTATTTTAACCCTGGTGTGCTAGTATTTACTCAATATTCAAACTCTACAAACTGCCAGGCAAGCTGTATCTTTCACCAATTCTACATCTTAGGCATATACTCATATAAGTGTATTTGGTAACAGGGAAAACTTGGGCCTACCTACTACATAGTACTTTTAAAAGGATTGTTTGCCTAGTCATAGCATACAATCGTAGCATCGAAGGTGCCTTGCCAAAAACCTCCCGAACGTTCCTCCGCAGACAAGCCGCGGCTGGACAGCAAATACCACGGTTGCTACATGTATAAAAACCTATGGACAGTCTGCTGAAGAACGGCCAATAAAATAATATTAAATGTGTAACAGTTATATATTGTTTCATTTCATTTCATTTTATTTTATTTGCCAGAAAACATGAAAAAACACATACATAGTATTAAAAAATTGCACATCAAAGATTTACAAGAAAAGCCTTTGAAGGCGTTCATTATAAGGCAACTCGCATCTAGGTGCAGGTAGACAAGTACGCGCTAAGCGCTTTTGAATCTTTTCAAGATCTTTCAGATGACCAGACTGGTGTGGAATCCAAGCTGGAGCCCTGTACTCCAGAATGAGGCGACACAATTAAATAAACAGCACCAAAATGTCAGCATCGTTACAGACGAAAAGACGTCTAATAAAATCAAGAAGCCTTGAGGTTCTAGAGGTGATATGCTTAACATGGTCCCCCCATTTAGGATTAGAGGAAATGACTATACCTAAATACTTATGACTTTGCACTACACCAAGAGAAGAATTATTAATTTGGTAGGATGGGTGTCGATGCACAGCACTGAAGAAACTGAAGAAACGTTCCATGAGGAGGGGTCGGTCTAGGAGGAGCAACATTAAGTGTAAAATGAATGCCTGCATAGTCACTGTGTTAACATGAACATGTGTTAACATGAACATGTGTTAACATGAACAATGCACAAATTCTGCACTGTAAATATGTGCAAAAAAACATGGTCCAGCACATTGTCTTTTGTACAAGTACAGTCACCTGAAGTCAATTGACACAATGAAAGATACAACATCTGACTGAAAACATGAGTAGATTAATAAAAATGAATTGATCTTTTTGTACCAACAGGGAAAGATTGTAACACCCTAAAGTCAAAGATGGCTGCCAGTATCACAGTCCATTCGGTGCTTGATAAGATCAGTAAGGATCATCTAGAATGTCCAATATGCACCAATCGCTTCATCAATCCAACAATGCTAGATTGTCTACACAGCTTCTGCTTCACATGCCTCAAGGAGCTTCACCAACAAGATCCTAACAACTCCATCCTACTGTGTCCTCTGTGCAGAAAGAAAACAACACTAGAAGACAACAAGGTTGACAGTCTACCTAAGGACTTTAAACTCAATGCCCTGGTGGATGAGTTTACTGTTCAGGAGCAACTCATGGAGGGTCATGGGTCAGAGGTCAACTGTCAAGCGTGTAATGATGAAGAGCATGCAGCAATCGCCAGGTGTGTAGACTGTGATTATTTCCTTTGTCAGGATTGCCAAACTGCACATCAGCGTTTTCCTGTTACTAAATCTCATCAGGTCTACATGCTGGCACAGCTGCATTCCGGAGAAGTCCGCTACAAATATAGGAGTAAACTAAGGGAATACATTCCAAAGTGTGGCAAGCACAGTGATCAGACTCTGAACATCTACTGCAACACATGCCAGAAGTTAGAATGCACAACTTGTACCGTTCTTGATCATGGAAATCCAAAACATGACCTTATTGGTATACCTGAGGCTTTAGACAAATGCAAACAGGAAGTCGCAGAACTGGTTGCAAAAGCTGAGAAATGCAAGGCTGATATTCAAACTGCCATGGAACAAGCCAGTGAGTCTCGCAAGAAACTGGATTCTTCATATGCTGAAACCAGTATGAAAATCTCCCAGAAGGCTGCCAAGGAGAGAGCAAAGATCACAGAAGAGGAAAAGCAGCTGAAGCAAGAGGCAGAGAGTGTTTACAAAGACAGAGTCCAGACATTTGAAACTGCAGACGCAACCAACACAAAAGAAGTGACCCAGGTAGAGCACAAGCTGGATGAAGTGAATCAGTTCATGACCCAAGCAAGCTCTCATGAGATTCTGGATTTCAAGCTGAAACTTATAAACAATCTTGATGAACTAACTAAGATACAAGGTGAGATTGTGTCTGACAGGCTTTCCTTTCTTGAGTTTGAAGAAGATGAAAGGTCAGTGGGAATACTAGTGCTGGAAGATGAGCAACAAGCTAAAGCAGAGGCTCAGGCCAAGGAACATGAAACAATCCATACAAAACAGGAGTGGAATCTGAAGGAAAGTTTCAGTGAATTTGACTGTTTAAAATTTCAAGGAAGACTCATTGAAACCGACTAAAGCCAAAGCAAAGACACAGATAATAGGATTAAGTGTACAGTAAAAGAAAGAGGGGTTTATGGGCGTCATCTGGACAATCTGTTTATAGTTAATCTTCCTGTCCTGCTGGTCAATCTGTTTTGTACACTTGTAAAAGTATTATTGTTGGAAGTGAACATTTTGGACACCTTGTATTTGATTCATCAGAATATCTGGACAACTAATTTCCTAAACCTGAATACATCCTTGAAGAACATCCACAATCTCAAATGTCTGAAGCCAAGGGCAAAGGAGGCAATATAGCATTATGTACAATACAAGCTTCACAACAACAAAATTGTAAATCGCCTAACTTACTGTTTATGTGAAGAAAAAAATTTAAAAAAGAAAAAGAAAAAGGGATACAAAAAAAGGTGTTCCACTTCCATGTGACATCCAAATTTGGTGCAGAATCACGTTAAAATAAGATGGAATGTGGAACAACAAATACTCAAAAATAACCTTGTTGCATCTTGGTTGCATGGAAACAACAATTTAATAAGTGGACAGTACAAATAGCAAGATTTATTGCCCCTAAGTAATTTGTCTGTCTGTTCACATTTTGCAGAGTTTGTAAGTACTCATAACACAATGAATGGCTTATCATGCCCACATATTATCTTTAACAATGAAGTTTGGTATTCCAACATGCATTAAAGGACACTGTTGTTCAATAAGATCACATTAAATTTGATTCAAATTAATAGTTGTTTTCTTAATTCTAATGCCTGTCAAATGGAATCAAACAATGTACTCACCACCGTTTAAATAAACTGACGATTATTGTTATTTTCTTTTACTACTATTCTTATATTTTCCATTTTGCTTGTAAATTAACACAAACACTTCATCACTATCATCTGCTAGCTCTCAGATATACATAAAATTGCTTTATTGTTTCACTAAGCTTTTTTAAAATAACAAAAGACATGTACTGGGTGTAAATTGCAAAATAAATGTATGAAATGAAAAGGTTGGAATGTAGTTGCTAATAGCATGTTAAGTGTTACAGCTGATTGGTTTATAGAACACTGATTTAAGTATTCCTAACACAGTTATTCAAACATGCATTAGAGGGCACTGTTGTTCAATAAGGTCACACTATTCAAAATAATATTTATTTATTTTTAGTTTTTAATGCCTGTCAACTGAAATCAGACAGTGTACTCACCACTGTTCAAGTAAACTAATGATTATTGTTTATTTTATTTATGCTATTTTTTTTATTATTTTCCATTTTGCTTGTTAGTTAAGATTAACACATCATCATGCTCTCACATGTATATAATAATGCTTTCATTTTAAAAGCTTTGTAAAGCAAAAGTATCTTGACTGTGTAAATGAAATGAAAAGGTTAGATGTACAGTTGTTTAATGGCAGCTGAGATAGAACACTGAACTCAAGCTCTGGTACTATGGGAGTGTGGTTTGGATCTTGGGCCCAATTTCATAGGGCTGCTTCAGCCCCAAAATTAGGCAAGCACAATAAAATTATAAAACATTTGGGTTTAATCCAATCCTATCATATACACACTGCTTATTTTTGTTGTTAAGCAGAAGACTTTTCAAAGGTACTATTTACTCCTGAATATAGCTCCAGTTGGTCCCTGGTTACGTACATTGTAGGTGGCACCACTGTCAAAGTGTCCTCTTTCTTTTTTTTTTTTTTAGCAGAAGACTTTTTAAAAGCAATATTTACTCCTGAACAGTTCCAGTTGGGCCCTGGTTACCCGGTGGCGTCTCTTGTCAAAGTGTAAAGTGGATGTCCTATACTGTGTAATGGTAATACTCACTAAAGGGCACTGTACGCTTCCAATGGAACAGAAGCAGCTTTTGCTTCCACACCAGTGTGTCTTACATAAAGACTGGGCCCAATTTCATGGAGCTGCTTAAGCAGAAAAGATTTCTTAAAGATTAAATAGAATACCAGTCTAATAAGAGGGTACTCCCATGACATGGTATTTTGGCTGGACACCTTATTGGTCACCATGTTTATTATACTCAGCTACTGGTTGTGCATTCAGCAGCTTTATGTATGGGTCCTAGCTGGATAGCACACTTCACCACGGAAGAGCTTGCTGGTGTTTGTAAAAGTTTATGTGAAACATTGTACAAAGGTGCCATTCATAAAAACACTAAAATAAACAGTACATATTATTTAGCATGTATGTCTTTATTTAGTTCTGTTCAACATATTTGTTCATTTTGTTTTTCCTATTACTGTAATCTAATATTTGCAATTACATGTATTGTATTGTTCTTTATGAAATGGCCGAATGATAATAATGATAACAATATTCTAGAACTATTAATAGTTCTATCTGAATGATTTTAGGTTGTACAAAGAACAATTGACTATAGAGCAGATCTTGAGCAAAGTTATTTATAAATTGAATTACGTGTAGGATAATGCCCGAGGTGCGCGCCATTCGTGGGTAAGAATGGCCTGAGGGCGAAGCCCGAGGTCCATTCGTACCCACGAATGGCACGTTCACCGAGGGCATTATGCGACTTAACCCACACCTGTGACGTCATGCTATTGTTAAAATCGCTCCATTATTTTGCACGAATGGCGCAGTATTGTTTAACTTTTAAGTCAATTGTTTGCATGTATTATGTAAGCTTTTTCACTCCAGTGAACACCACTAGCTGGTGGTGCATGAACATGCTATATGGACGAAGACCAACATTCAGGAAATAAAAAAGGCTCCGACAGTGGCATCATGGATCGGGAGCGAAAGTGGCAGCAGAAAAATTATTGTTTTTTGACTCAAAGTAAACAAGTGATAGAAAGTGACTATGACACGGATGATGTTGTAGCCGACTTGCTAGGTCTACAAAAAAAAAGTTAAGATAAAAGAAGTGATCTACCGTACAAGACTGTAGTTTAAGATTATTTCTGACATAACTTTGATTAACAAATTTAAGATAACTTAATAAGCAACAATTTCAGTAAAATTCCTGTTATTTTATAATGAGATTGAAATAAGTATCTTTGCAAACTTAATGTTGAGGGAGCTTACTCACTTACCATGTTTGTGTATGATAAATTAAGCAGTTTGAATTAATTTAAGAGAGTAGGCCTACTGGTTAAATTAAATTGATTTATCTGAGAAAAGGCCTGCTTAAATGACTGTTGTAGTTAAGTTACATTTTTTAACATCTCAGCTAAATAATAATTTAACAATGTAGCTGTTCACTAACTTGTGGAAAGTCTTTACGATCATTTTGTAATACATGCGAAGTTCTAACTTGTGTGCAAAACAAAATATGGTCTATGGCGTCATTTACTCTTACTAATCCTTAACTTTATAATGACAGTTTCACCAGTTTGCACAATGGGTGAATAGTTGTGTACCCATCACGCCATTCGTGCAAAATAATGGAGCGATTTAACAATAGCATGACGTCACAGGTGTGGGTTAATGTATAAGAAACAACATGCCTGCTATAGCCAGGTCCCATTCACTGCTAGTTCAACATACAGGGGCGATGTGATGGTACAAGATACTTACCATAACAGAAGAGGGATCATAATTTTTGACCTTTGAAAGTTTGTTCTGTGTGTGTGTTGTAATGCAGGAACAAAAATAACATAAGGTACCAACACACTTTTGAAAGCCTGATGCTGCACTATTGCACTTTGTACAGCATCAGCATATTGAATGTATCCAATGAGATTGTAAATAAATGTTCACAATGTAATTAAACCTTAACCTAAACGGATACAAGTTTTTTCTTGTCCATCAAACACTATGATAATTGTTATTATTTAATCGGAACAACTCTATGACAACTGCAAAAGTTTATTAAAGAGGGGCTACAGGATGCTCCGAAATATAGTTATTACATTTTTTCTAATAAATGGAGTCCATAGGAAACAGAAAACATATATTAACGAGTCTCCTACCTCGTGTTAAAATATGGTAAAAAATGTTTTCTCCGAAACACTCAAAGTCTATTTGGCCAAAAAAGGGTAAAAGTTAAAATATTTTTTTAAGTTTGTAATTTTCGTCTGCATTCGTGGAAACCTGCTTTGGCTATTGATAGAATGGTGAGATTAAACAGTCCAGAAATTTATCAGTCCAGATTAACAGCCTGATATGATATTTGTATACAGGTCTCTCGAACAGATATTTATCAAGTTTACCCTCGAAGGTCCGAAGCGACTTTTACCGCTTTTACACTTGATCCTCCTACAAGAATCCAAGGAGGATCAGATCCCGAAAGCGAGATCAAGCATTTTTGTGCAGGGATCCCCACTCCGCGTTCACACTTGAGTGTGATCTCGCATTGATCTAATAATAATAATAATATTTATTCGGCCAATCACAATTACAAGCACATGTACATACATTAAAAATATTTAAGAAAACAAAGTAAAACAACAGTGGGGTGCCCAGGAGAGCATAAAAGTTAAAAAAATAACTGTCGCCAAAAGGCGTATGTCTCCTAAAACCCTAAAAATACATTAAGGCAAGAGGGGACATATAAAAAAGCACAGAAGATAATACAAATCACTAAACAATTTTAAAAGGCAAACAAGCATAGACATACACAGAAAAACACACATAAAATGATATAAGAGCAATACAACAAAATTCCAATAAGGGGCACTTAGATAAATGGAAGTTCAGCTCAGCTGACGGCAAAGGTTACTGTGCGAGGTCATTGATTGTGTGCGCGCCAGTTTTTTTAATGAACCTGACACACCTGATGTGAGCAGCTTAAGTTGCAGGATCTGATCTGGATCGGTGTTCACACTTGTTTTTTGATCGCCTTTGCAGGAGCTGATCTCCCTTTGATCTCGCAATAAAGGGAGATCAACAAGGAGGATCTGATAGTGATCTTGATCGCGTTTACACTAGCTGGTGATCTCCCTTTGATCGCCCTTTTGAGATCAGATCCTCCTTTGATCCTCTTAGCAGGATCAAGTGTGAAGCGGTTTTGATGTTGTTGTCAATGTGATTATACAGAGGATTCTATAGCACAGAAGACCAGCCATTGATCATGAGAAGGTCCGGTCCTCTACTGTTGCCCTTTTGATTTTCATAAAAAAACCAACAGGTTTTTACAATATAGGAGGAGCAGAGATCCCTTTGGCCAGGGGAACGGCCAGGAAGGGTGGGCAGCCCAAACGTTGAAAAAAGTCCATCCACACTAATGCAATTGAACACTTTGAAGCTCCACATATAAAAAGTACCACCAAAACTCTACGATTTATACAAGATTTGAATAGGCCCTAAGGTGGTTGTAGCTGCAGCAATTAAAATTGCTCTTTAAACCCTACTTTTATGTTTTCAGTGCTGATTGAGACCATTTCAATGGGAATTTTGTTTTTTGTGTGATCACCGCTAAAAACAAAAGGAATACATGTTATAGCCCCAAAATGCTTTTGCAGCTGATTGCAATACCCCCTCCCCATGCTAACATAACAAATAGATGGTTTAATGCAGAAAAGATAGATTGAAAATGTGAATGAGAGTAAGGGCTTAAATGTTTTGCTGTTGATTTAAATAGCTGTTCCGACTTACCGTCGGAACAGGTGATGTTTTCGTCAAGATTTTTATTGTTTTTATTTTTATTCTTTGTTTCTGCCTAAAACCACATTGCATTTGTACACGTTTTTTCTTTAAGCCTAATCTCCTAAACCATAAAATCAAAAGAGCTAAATTCTTGATTAATTAACCACATGACCCTCATTTGCATATTTAATTAGGAAATCTTTGTAGCACCATATCTCAAGAAGTAAAAGGGCGACTTTTAACCTGTTTGTAGTTATAGACTCCTTGGGGATTGGACACTAATTTTAAAAAAACGTGACCTCAAGTTCACCTCTACTTCCGGGTCAACCGGAAGTGTGACCATATCTCAAGAAGTACACGATCGATTTTTAGACTGTTTGTAGTTACAGACTCCTTCAGGATTGGAGAATAATTTTGAGAAACCGTGACTTCAAGTTGACCTCTTCTTCCGGTTCAACCGGAAGTGGGATCATATCTCAATAAGTATCTGAGTGATTTCGGGACCTCAAGTTCTAAATCTGAGGTCTCGAAATCAAATTCGTGGAAAATTACTTCTTTCTCGAAAACTATGGTACTTCAGAGGGAGCCGTTCCTCACAATGTTTTATACCATCAACCTATCCTCATTACTCGTCACCAAGAAAGGTTTTATGCTAATAATTATTTTGAGTAATTACCAATAGTGTCCACTGCCTTTAATAGTAAAAAAAAAATGAATATTATTACTCGTATATTATATATATATATTTTAAATTAGGGTGGCATCCAATCCGAATGGGCAGGGAAGCAACATGTTATTGTGTTTACTTGGCCAATCACTCAGTTTGAAATCTTCCACTACGTTAAATAGAACAACGTCCACTGTAGAGGCGAAGGGCCTAAAGTCTACATACATGTCCATTATCGTGCCTAACTGCAGTGTACATGATGTACTACACTTCACGGTGACAACATTGGATCTATAAATAGAAAGGGGATTTTTTTTTCAGGGAGCGCGAGCAATTTAATGCTAACTACTACGTTGCATTATGTGGACTGTATGCATCCATCAATACAGCACTAGCCAGCACAAACAACGAACAGTGTAGGAGAGTGTGGATATTGAAACACCAGACAGAAGTCACAGCTTATTTGTTAGGTGAATTTATGAAGAAAGACCTCAAACAACACCAAGAATTGTAAGTACTTGTTATTCCGTGAACTGTAGGGAAAATCATTTATACTGAGGTACCTGTAGGTTTGCAAGTGATTGTTGATCAAGGTTCACTGACACACAGCCACTGACTGCTAGTGCTACATGCATGAAAAGTAGTTGTGGATTTTCCAATCAGCTTTAGTAATTATCAGAACAAATCTCTTACAGAGGTCTTTCACTGAACAATACATGAACTATATTCCAGAAAATTGATTTTGCCTTTTCAAACTTGAATTTCTCACCCTTGTAAACACCCAGTATAAGTAAGGCAATTTCCAAGGAAAAACCCCCTGCGGTATTACGTTAGAGCCAGAACCCTCAATGTTTTTGCACCTTGGGTGTGCATTTTCGTGAGAAAACGGCTGAAATATACATGGGGAGGTGGTGGGGTTACAAATCTTCAGGGAAATTTCCCAAGGTTTCATTTCCTGGGAATCGTTGGAATGTTATTTCAGGGATACCCCCCCCCCCCCAAAAAAAAAAAGTTTTAATGGAATTTTCCAGCTCACCACTTCTAGAACCTCCCTGCCTGTTGAGTCTAGGCTAGTGGAGCGCACTCAACGAATTTGCTAAGATATCGGACAAACTTGTACGCAATTCCTGTTTTGTGCTTTGCCAAATTGTCGGCTGAATCATCTGATAGAGCAAAATCGTGCGCAATCTTCAAATTTGCACTCTGTTTGCATGCCAGCTCAAGTTAATAATTCTGAAAAACTGCGTGCAATATTTTCTTGTTTCTTTTCTTGAGTCTCACGCCTAATGCGTGAGTCTCATGTCTAATGCGTGAGACTTGGTAGGTCTGCAACTAATTTTTTTTTTTTTTTAAATAGGGTCAGTCAATAGTTCAGCAACTGCCAGGGGCAAAAACAATATATAAAGGGCAGTTAAGCAAATTCTCCAAACAGATGAAGTACTATATTTATAGGCCTTTTCTTGTACTAGAAGAGGGCACTAAATTTTGAGTCTCAACTTAAACACAGCCATGAGCGCAATATATTAATATGTGTTGTAATGTAGTGTTCAACATGAACAATGCACAAATTCTGCACTGTACATACGTGCAAAAACATGGTCCAGAACTTGTCTGTTGTGCAAGTACAGTCACCTGAAGTCATTTAACACAATTAAAGATACAACATCTGACTGAAAACATGAGTAGATTAATAAAAATGAATTGATCTTTTTGTACCAACAGGGAAAGATCGTAACACGCTTAAGTCAAAGATGGCTGCCAGTATCACAGTCCATTCAGTGCTTGATAAGATCAGTAAGGATCATCTAGAATGTCCAATATGCACCAATCGCTTCATCAATCCAACAATGCTAGACTGTCTACACAGCTTCTGCTTCACATGCCTCAAGGAGCTTCACCAACAAGATCCTAACAACTCCATCCTACTGTGTCCTCTGTGCAGAAAGAAAACAACACTAGAAGACAACAAGGTTGACAGTCTACCTAAGGACTTTAAACTCAATGCCCTGGTGGATGAGTTTACTGTTCAGGAGCAACACATGGAGGGTCATGGGTCAGAGGTCAACTGTCAAGCCTGTGAAAGAGACTATAAGGCTGTTTCTAGATGTATTGACTGTAAACATTTTATTTGTAAAGAGTGTCAGCAAGCACATCAGCACATGGCAGTCTTAAAATCACATCAAATCCACTCACTTGCTCAACTGCAATCAGGTGTTGTAACCTACCGCAGTAAAATCAGGGAGTACATTCCAAAGTGTGACAAGCACGGTGATCAGACTCTGAACATCTACTGCAACACATGCCAGAAGTTAGAATGCACAACATGTACTGTTCTTGATCATGGCAATCCAAAACATGACCTTATTGGTATACCTGAGGCTTTGGATATATGCAAACAGGAAGTCGCAGAGCTGGTTGCAAAAGCTGAGAAATGCAAGGCTGATATTCAAACTGCCATGGAACAAGCTAGTGAGTCTCGCAAGAAACTGGAATCTTCATATGCTGAAACCAGTATGAAAATCTCCCAGAAGGCTGCCAAGGAGAGAGCAAAGATCACTGAAGAGGAAAAGCAGCTGAAGCAAGAGGCAGAGAGTGTTTACAAAGACAGAGTCCAGACATTTGAAACTGCAGAGGCAACCAACACAAAAGAAGTGACCCAGGTAGAGCACAAGCTGGATGAAGTGAATCAGTTCATGAACCACGCAAGCTCTCATGAGATTCTGGATTTCAAGCTGAAACTTATAAACAATCTTGATGAACTAACTAAGATACAAGGCGAGATTGTGTCTGACAGGCTTTCCTTTCTTGAGTTTGAAGAAGGTGAAATGTCAGTGGGAATACTAGTGCTGGTAGATGAGCAACAAGCTAAAGCAGAGGCTCAGGCCAAGGAACATGAAACAATCCATACAAAACAGGAGTGGAAACTTAAGGAAAGTTTAACAAAATTTGAAAGTGCAGAGTCGGTTGCAGCTTTCTCTGACAATGAAATAGTAGTATTAGATATAGACCACAATGCCTTGTTTGCATTAAAACCTCAATTAGCAGCAAACACATCACAGTCTACTCACTGCCCACAAAGATTAAAACTAAAAGTTCTTTCTAAACCATCAGCACTCACTGTGGGCAATAATGATCACCTGTATGTGATTGACAATCTAAAAGTCAAGGTCTTTAACAGGAAATATAACCCCCATCATCAGTTCAAATTAAGTGTCAAAGACTTCTCCCCATTATGCCTTGCAGTGGACGAAAACAATCTCATAGCAGTGGGTTATTCAGAAGGGCTAATCTCACTCTACAACCCTGATGGATCACTCATCAGAACATTCTCTAATCCAGTAAATGTAGATTATTTGACTTTATACAAGGAGCGGATTATCTTCAGCAGTAGAGGTGATGATCATTTACACTCGGTTGATTATCAGGGTGGAAAGGTGTTCTCAGTAGATATTGATCAGTCTGAAGATTCCTGGGGTATTTGCTGTGATAAAGATGGAAGTATCTTTATTGCTCAATATAACGAGACAACACAAAACAATAGAATATGTCAGTACAGTCCTGATGGCAAGTACATTGGGTGTGTCATTAAGGATTGTGAAGATGCCTGGGACATCACATTCACACCATCTGGCAATCTTGTAGTAGCAGCAGAAGAATCAGTAAACATCTTTCAAGTTGTTTCCCAGTAAGAATAGTACCTCACTTAACATGCGAACCTACGGTTCTTTTCAGAACCACCCCAACTCATTCAGAGATTATCATTACATGGTGTTACCGCAAACCTTACTATATCCTATTTCACCACGCAAAGTTTTGAATCCTAGTAATCTGCTTTTAAGTGGTGTTTGAAGCTTTGCATGGTGTGGAGAATAAGAGTAACTATAAATATAAATATGAATAGTAAACTTGCGTGTACAACCATGAGTAAAATCTCTTTTGAAGGAATGGTGGTTCTGAAAAGAGCCGGTTTGGTCTCGACATTTCGAACAGTGTGTAGAGTATACTGTTTGAAATGTCCTTCAAAAGAGATTTTACTCATGGTTGTACCCGCAAGTTTACTATTTATATTTATATTGATGGTTACTCTTAATCTGCTTTTAGTTCATGGTGTTCCTGCTTATCAACCTGTTATGTACCATTAATTTATCATAGGTCTTTGGACACCTTGTATTTGAGTTATCAAAAATTTAGAAAGACAGCGGTCGTACCTTTCCACACGTACCTGTGATTGGTAGGGCTACACTGCTTCTTTTTTTTTTTTTTCGCTAAGCAGAAAACTGTTTAAAGACACTGGACACTATTGGTAATTGTCAAAGACCAGTCTTCTAACTTGGTGTATCTAAACATCATATGCACAAAATAACACACCTGTGAAAGTATGAACTCAACTGGTCGTCAAAGTTGCGAAATAATAATGAAAGAAAAACACCCTTGTCACACGAAGTTGTGTGCTTTCAGATGCTTTATTTTGAAACCTCAAAATCTAATTCTGAGGTCTCGAAATCAAATTCGTGGAAAATTACTTCCTTTTCAAAAACTACGTTACTTTAGAGGGAGCCGTTTCTCACAATGTTTTATACTATCAACAGCTCTCCATTGCTTGTTACCAAGTAAGTTATTATGCTAACACTTGTTTTAAGTAATTACCAATAGTGTCCAGCACCATTAAAGGAAGAAATATATAGTAGATTGCAACATATGCAAATATAGGAGTTGCAGAACTAGTTAGGACTGCAGATGGATCCAATTCACTCCCCTATACATAAAATGGAACAGTTCAGAATCAAAATGATAGTACTTTACACGGCCCATTTTCATTGCTCTGCTTATAGGCCACATTCTGCACTTGCATTCGCCATTCTCCGCTTACAGGGCAAGCGCCAAATTTCTGTGCTAGCTGTGTAAGCAAAAATAGCTAGTACACTAGGGAGTACGCATGTGTACTTCCCTGCTAACCTAAGAAATAAGCTTAACAGAATTTCCTGCTTCTGTAATACTCCGCTTACTAAATAATTTCTGTGCTAGCTGTGTAAGTAAAAAATGCCTAGTAACATGGAATGCACAAGCAAAAGCAAAAACTCCCTGTTTACCTGTGAAATACAGGAATTCCCTGCGCAGATTCTTGTGGTGTATTTCACGTGGGATAGTAGACAATAATACACACACTGTGCAAAGTAGCTGCCATACTGGAAATAAGGTTTTATTAACTAAACCTGGGAATGCAGGTCATGGTGTGACCTTTGACATGAGCTGTATGCAAATTATACAGTACTTAATATTTATGAGCTGGGTGTAACCAAGTGGGCCAAAGCAAATTTATCACAATTCTTTGCTTTGGTAGGGCCCAATGAAATAGGGCCCAGGAGCCGATTTCACACGGCAATAAATTCATCACAAGGCAAATTTTCAGTATACCATAGTGATTTGTATCGTGACGTGACACTTTTCTTAGCAACTACGATTGATTTGCAGTTACGATCAATCTTAGATCTTTGTGAAATCGGCTCCAGGTCTCTGCAAAGCCTACCTTGTTGAGAATCGTGGGCCTCATCGTTGCTGATTTCCTCAAGCTCATCGAGTCCTTGTTGGCCTTCCCTCAGGGCAGTCAAAGAGGGCGTCCTCTTCCATTGTGTTGCAACCTGCAAGGAAGAGCAAGATTCTTTCAGACATTGTATGCAGCATAAGCAAGCTAGTCAAAATGTTGAGACCAATTTAAGAACTGACTCCGCGCTAGTACAGTTAATTACGATCCTATAAGCTAAAGTAGTAGTCCCAGCCTATTTTCTATACCATCCGCCCGGGTAATAATTTAAAAAGCAGGACAGTTCTTTTCAGAACTGAGAAGTCTTCCGAACACCCGAACAATCTACTCCGCGGTAGTAGAATACAGAAAGACAGTTCTCTAAGAACAAACTCTACCTGGAAAGTAGATACACACATGGTGTTACCGCAAACCAAATTTTGTATTATATTGATAAACCTCACCATGGAATGCCTCAAATGTTACACAGCATAGACCTTATCACAAATACTCGGTACGCGCATGTTAGGCTTGGCGTGTATGCTGTTCTAGCTAGCAATCAAGTTGATCACTAGCTAGAACAGCATGTACTTCATTCAACAGTTAGCGCTTGCTCAATGGGTATTTGCTCAAAGGTCTGTGTGTCATAAGGGACAAAGCTTGAACTTTTGGGAACAAGTCACACGGCTTATGGTACAACATTTTTACTGATGACCAGAAATTAATTTTCCAAGACCAGAATCAAAAAGAGAAACCAAACATTTCTACACAGTTTAACACATAGATCCAGATTCATTTAGAAAGTGGTTGCAGCAGGAGACCTTATCGCAAATACCCGGTACGCGTGCGTTAGGCGTGGCGTGCATGCTGTTCTAGCTAGTAATCAAGTTGATCGCTAGCTAGACCAGCATGTACTTCATTCAACAGTTTATAGCGCTTGCTCAAATGGGTATTTGTGTAAAGGTCTGTGGTCATATTCTAAAGGGACATGGTAACAGAGCTCAAATTTTGAGAAAAAAACTCTCAAGGCTAATGGTTCAACATTTGTTTTCCAAGACCAGCGAGAATCAACAAGAGAAAACAAACAATTTTTACACTGTTTAATACATAGCTCAAGATTCTTTTGAGAATCTGAAACCTTATCGAAAATACCCGGTACGCTCGCCTTTAGGTGTGGCATGAGGTGCAGAATGTTCTGGCTAGCGATCAAGTTGATCACTAGCTAGACCAGCACGCACCTCACTCAACATGTTCAACAGTTCGCGCTTGTGCTATGGGTATTTGCGAAAAGGTTTATACATGTATGTGTATCTTGTTCCAAGGGACACGGTAACAGGGCTCATGTGGGGGTACCCAGTTTATGTTTGAGCTTCAAACCTAAAGTTACCAGCTTTTTTAGGTTTTTTGAAATTCTGTATAACAAATGACCATATCTGTCTTTATCTAACCAAACAAAAATACATATCTTGTTGAATTGTGTAGCCTTGGTAAATCCCAATTAATAGTATTTCTTGAGTGATAATGCCCTCTTGTGACAACATATATTGTATGGGTTGTACATGCACGATTGACAACACTTTTAGGGTGCATACAAAATATTTATAATGCTCGATAATGGCAATTTCAGAATACATAAAATAGATCGTGAATCTGTGACATTGCCACTCACAGAGTAAAAAATCAATAGGATGTTTTTACAAAACAATCCCTGTAAGTAGTGCTTCTTTACAGCTAGTCAATGCTAGTTGGACCATGAAAACCAGTGTTTGGAAAAAAATAGGGATGTAACTGAAGGATGTGCATAATTCATACACCAGATGGTGATACTTCAATCAACAATCTAAATTCTACCATGCACAAATTACAATTTCAATTTCAAGTGGGAAACGGTGTCAAAATTGCTCATTCACATGCAAGTCATTTTGTGCAGGTAACGATTTCGTCCAACAATTTTGCATTATAGCAAAACTTATTAACTACATTAAACATGTTTTGTGCACACTGAATGCTAATATTGAGTAGCAAATGCTAACATTTGACAAGCTAGCAACTTGAACATTTTATGAAGCTGTACAAAGGAAACATTAAGTGGGAAACAGTGCAAAAATTACTCACTTTTACGTAAGCAAGTCATTAGGTGCCGTGAACGATTTCGTCCAATTAGACTGTGAACATGTTTTGTGCACACTGAATACTATTGCTTTTGTAATTTTCAACACGTGCATTATTGTATTATTGTTTTGTACATTTACATGTATGACTGTATTTAAATAAATTTTACTGAATAAATGAATGAATGCAATTCATTGGGTAGCAAATGCTAGTTTTTGAGTAGCAACTATGTACATGTAGCTGTACAGAGGAAATTTCAAGTGAGAAACGGTATCAACATAATCAAAACAGCTCACTTTTACATGTAAAGCCCGGTTCATACTTCCTGCCAATGCGAATGCGATACGAATGTTGACGTCACAAATTCGCAACGAAAAATTCGCAGCAGTAGAACTCTGCTCAACTCACTTGCGAATATTGGTGCGAAAGGAGGGTTGTGACGTCAAATTCACTTCGTATTCGCATTCGCATTCGCATGAAGTATGAACCGGGCTTAAGTCATTAAATGCCGGGACAAATTTTTTCCAGGAAATTTGCATAGAAAAACTGAATCAGCCTGAACATGTTTTGTACACACTGAATGCATCTCATTGAGTAGCAAATGAGTAGCAAATGTGTAGCTCTACAAAGGAAATCGTTCACTGATGTGCTGATAAAATTTGCCTTTTCAAAATGGGGGGAGGGGGATCTTTTTGACACCCCACTTGGGATATACCTCCCTTTGTATTAATTTCTTTTGTGCCATTTTTTTTCAGTGTCTTGTCAAGATTTCCTCAAAGTGGCGTATAATTTTTGTTTAAGCTTCAGTATAAAGTGCCCTTGGAATTAATCTAGTTGTTTCTTACTAAATTGATTTGCTGTTTAAGAAAGAAAAAAATTACTAGAGCAGGATTTGAACTAAAGACCTCCAGATTCACGGGCCAACACTTTTCCAATGGTTCCTTATTTAGGAACAAGGGTTTTCGCTTTTAAGTTCCATTTTTTTCCCTCTCAGAAATACACACATTAATCTGGACTTGAATTTTGCATACATTACCTTCCAGATTAGATAAGGAATACAAAATTGTTTATCACACTCTAATATGTTTTGCATCAGGGAGACAAAGAATACATTTTGTTTGTATCCTTACACCGATGTATTAAGCACTACTTAATACTTTCCATGAGTTCTGTGGAAAAAAATACAGGCATGTAACCTCCGGTGGGATTCAAACCCCTGACCTTTGCATTGCTGGGGGAGATGTCTCACCACTAGACCACCGAGCTAGCCCTACCGGTTGTTCCGCTTTAAAGGCACTGGACACTAATGACAAAACAAGTGTTAGCATAAAAACTTACTTTGTAACTAGCAATGGAGACCTGTTGATAGTATAACAAAATTGTGAGAAGCGGCTCCCTCTGAAGTAACATAGTTTGGGAGAAAGAGGTAATTTCTCACTAAAACATTTGAATTGAATTTGAGACCTCAGCTGAGGTCTCGAAATCAAGCATCTAAAAGCACAAAACTTGTATGACAAGGGTGTTTTTTCTTACATTATTCTCTCGCA
This sequence comes from Asterias amurensis, assembly GCF_032118995.1. NCBI lineage: Eukaryota > Metazoa > Echinodermata > Asteroidea > Forcipulatida > Asteriidae > Asterias > Asterias amurensis. The sequence continues at coordinate 17,026,898 of NC_092653.1, read as the reverse complement.
ACTTCGACAACCAATAGAGGTAAAATATTCACAGGTTTGTTATTTTATGCACGTTGAGATACAAATGAAAAGACTGGTCTTTGACAATATCAAAGGTGTCCAGTGCCTTTAAAAAACATACAGAGTGCTAAAGATAACTGTGCTATAGACAAATCCATGCGTGCAAGGCCTGGGCGCCGCCATGGGCGCCGCGCGCCCCGCTACTGCTGCGTTGTACCTGTGCCTAATTTTGTGCACAAAGACACAAGATAATCGTTTCCCTTTTCACTTTTTATTGAAATTTAATGTCTTCCTCGACAATCTATGCAATTTTTCTGACATGGCTGCATGTAAAATGACGATTTACTACATTCTTGATATTTTTTTTTAAATTAAGCACAAAGTAAAATACTGAAATTCTGACAAAATACTAATTTTAGTGACTATTTTATGCAGTTTCCGCGTCTTTTCCCCAAACTCACCTAAAGCATCACCGTTTTCAAGATGATTTGGTTTCTATTTAGTTGCAAATATTTGTGGTCAGTGATCTACATTAGTATATCATGATGTCCTGGAAGAGAAATTGTGTACATGTAAGTCGTTTAGGAGAACATTTAATTTCCATAAAGAGCAAAAAATTAACATGATTTCCTCATGTCTTTGTGCACAAAACTAGGCACATATACACCGCAGCAGTGGCGCGCGGTACTCAACACATGTGCGCCTGGTGCGGGCCTGAATTTGTCTATACGTGCTACATGTATGCTAGTCATGTACATGTATGTACACAGTGTACTACAATATATGGAAGGAGCAAATAAGCACTATACACTAAAAAAAAGCCTACGTGTGTTTCACTCAATGGAAGAAGTCTCTGTGATGGGCTTGCCTCATAAAAGTCCAGCTCTTCATCTGAATCATCCTCCTCCCTCTGCGCTTGCTTCAAGGGCTCTTTGTTCTGTAAGGTACGAGACTTCTGCCCGTCAATGATGACCGCTTCTGCATCAGAGGGAGGAGGTTCAGCAGTGAGATCCACCTCATGGTAAGAGGAGTTCAGCGTGTCCGGCAGGAAGCCATTGTAGTGAAACCTCTCTGAACTGTAAAATAATAAAAAAGACTATTTGAAAAACGGAACAGGTTTCATTATAAGGCCCCCTCACTGAGGCCAAATGAGAGATCTATTGAGTGAAAGTTGTGCGCAGTGCATACAATATAAACAGACCTTTTCGCAACTACCCATTGCACAAGCGCTAACTCATGAATGAGGTGCATGAGGTCTAGCTTGCGATCCAGCTTGATTGCTAGACCCGAATGCACCTCATTCCACGCCTGTACCGAGTATTTGAGATAAGGGCCCAATTTCATAGCGCTGCTTAACGGTAAGCAGATTTGCATATTTACTGTAGCAGAAAAATTTGCTTAAGCCTTAGCGTATTTCACAGGTTAGCAAAAAAATTGGGCAGCCATATTGCGTGTGTACCGTGGATTTGCATTGTGACGTCATTTATTTTCGTGCGGTAGGCACCGGAAGGTTAGCATTCTTATCCGTGTGCTTACGGTTAGCAGCGCTATGATATAGAAACTACACAGTAAGCACAAAATTGCAGCGCTATGAAATTGGGCCCAGGTCTCTGCTTCTGGTCTCTGCGTTTTCATTTTCATCATTTGACCTCAGCGCTGAGGGCCTATGCCGGGAGTCTCTAAAAAGAAAAACACTGTGACGAAATACAACAGACTTTCATTTTAGGTAGAACAACCAAATCTTGCTCATCAGAATAAAGGTTACCAACAAAAATATCAATGTCTAGCGTCATAATTTATTACTGGTATTCTGCTCATTTCTGCTCAGCAGGAAAACATTATAAAGCAATACTTTCTTCAAAAGCAGCTGTGTAAAATATTGCTTAAAAACATTCTACAATATAGGATATAATATTTTGTTGTGCTTCTCAGGTGTTTTTTTTTTTGCTAAGTAAGCCCCTACCCCAAGATGCATAATACAAGGGCCCAAGATAAATTTTGCATGCTCTCTTTCAAGGAGATAGAGTTCTACAAAGCCAGTAGCAACAAGATTGAAAAACTCAAACAGCTATCAGACATGACTGGTATGGCAATACTTACCGTGACTCAACTTCAGCTTTTTTATCATCCATTTTGAAGAAGAAGTCTTTTGATAGCGAGATCAGTGCTGATGAGAAAATGATATGTTGGATATGTATGAAATAAATGACTGTTATCAAATTTATTTTGATTTACGCTATCACATCTCAATGTATGTTTCTACCCAAGAAAAACATGGTAGGCCAAATTCCCTCAATTTTAAATTAGGCTGTGTCCGAAATGGCGACTTAGGGTAGAGTTCGGCTAGATCGCGCGCATCTGCCTATTCTTCAACACTGGCAAATGCGCTCGTTTCAGACCCGGCCTTACATGTCAATTGACCCCTTGTGAATACTGCTGGTTAGCTGAGGTCACACGCAAATTTATATGCATCAAGAACGGCGATCTCCTTTTTGTCCTGCCTCCTTTGTCCACCAGGTAGGGCACTGTTTGAAAGTGGTACATCATTGTACGCAAGGGGGCCTACGGACAATACCTCGGTCCTAATAAACCTACATATAACCACAGTCCAACTCCCACGGTATGGTTCAAAACTCTTCCTCTGTATTTGACACAAGATATACATTGAGCTGATATGATTGTACTAAACTGAGTACTTTTTTGTTTTTGTCAATGCAGTAAGTATTGTACATACATGTATACGAACAATGTGGACGTTCACTACAATGGACATTGTTCAGTATTATATGATTCGGGCCTACAGGGCTATAGAACAAAACTGACACATCCATAGAGAATTTTCAAGCCAATCATGTTTAAATATCCAGATGGTACACAGTTTTTTTCTAAGGGGGGGTATACATATTGAACTTAAGCAAATAGATGATCCTTCCATCCCTTCCTTCCTCCACCATGTGTTAGATTAAGGGAATCAATGTGTGGTAAATTATCAAGAACTAGGAGGCCTCGACGGGTTTAAACCACTAGTTGAAAACCGATTCAACACACTTTGATTCCCATTCATAAATACCTTTTCGGTCAAAAAAATCAACACTTTTTGGTCAAAAAGTAAAACAAGTGCAAAAATTATTAGTGTTCAATGATTTCTTTCAACACAACACCCCTCCAGCTATGAAATGGTAAGGCCCTCGGGTAAACAACTCCTTATAATAAGGAAATGCTGTGCGCATCGAGCGTATCGCGTGATGTGGCACAACTGTTTCAGCCGTTGCTCTCGACCAATAGGAATGAAGAAACTGTCTTATAAGCACAGGTGCAAGCACGCGTGTCACCCCCATGTTTCCAACACTTTTTACTGGTCCTAAACAAAGGTTTATACACACCCACGTGACGGGCTCTCCACCAATAGGAATAGCGAAACTGTCTGAGGTATTATGAATGTTAAATTAAACCTGAGAGGAAATTTCCAACTATGACTTTTGCAGATACATACAAACAGTGCGTGTTAAATTATTGCAGCCTTTTTGGCATGTATTAAAGGATAGGCTGTTGAACAAAAAACTTAATTGTGAGTGAAAATTTTGAAAGCTTGCGACCGCAAAGTGTGAAAGCTAGAGAGGGCGACAGCTTGAAGGAACGAAGCCTGCTTCTAAAAGTAAATTTATCTTCGCTTTTGAAAGCCCTATTCTGCAATCTGGGGTGTTCCATAAGGTTTTCACTTCATTGTCTTACATGTATATGGATTTTATCTAAGTTATAAAATATAATCATAAAAAAGGGGGGAAATAAATTTTTTATTTTTTTATTTTTTTGTTAAATTTTTTTTTTTAGGGTTCGTTTGGGGGGGGGGAGGCCTGTTAAATACGGCAAAATCACATTGCCCTTTATAAGCAAACAAGTAACCAGTAATTGATTATATCTCCAGTGTGCCCTTATTGATTGCCCTCTTTTGATTGCCTTGCTGATGCCCATGAACCCTATACTAATTCCCCTTGAATCCTACCTAAACCAATGCCCCTTAAATCGTATACTCATTTCATGTTGAGTGGTTTTCACTGAGGACCTTGACTGTGTACATTGACCTTTACAAGGGCAAAATCACAGCTAGACATAAGAGCAAACAATGGTTACAAACCAATTACACTGTACAGTACAATAAAGGGGACTGTCAGTATAATAAATTAGCAGCCTTGATAACTGGCCGCCCCAAACAACATTGATATGATTGATGGTGCCCTTTGTAATAGCGCGCTTGGGTGTGTAGTAATTTGAAAGAGAAAAGTTTTGCATTGAGTGATATGGTATTGACTCAATGCTCAAAGACATAAGGGGGGGGCTCTAAAAAGCCAAATTCGGTAGTATAAATATGTGTAGTATTTGAAAGCAAACATTGCTTTTAAAAAAGTCTCTGCTAAGCAACAATAAGCAGTATGGTATTTTAGCTGTTATCCTTTTTTCCAGAAAGCATCTTTCTATTGTGCTTAGCTCCTTTTTGTGCTGAAGCAGCTCTGTGAAATTTTGCCCTGCTTAATGCGGATTGTACAAACAGTCTCCTTTTCACAGTCTACAGAACTGCACATTAGGGCACACAGTTTTGAATTTGTTCCCACTCACTTCCAACTTGAAGTGGAAGTGTCGTGGCCGAGCGGTTAAGAGCATCGAGTTCACACTCTGGTGTTTCTGATCAGCAGAGTGTGGGTTTGCAAGACACTTTACCATTGCTTCGTCCTTCGGATGGGGCGTAAAGGCATTGATCCCATGTGTTGTGTAATGTATGTAAAAGAACCCAGTGCACTTTTCAGAAAAAGAAGGGGTTCGCCCCGGTGTTTCTGGCTGTGGCTGCTGTATGCGCCATTGGGTCTCGGAATACATCACTGCAATAACCTATCTTTCTGAATACTCAGCGCCTTGAGTACCACATTTGGTAGATACACGTGTGCGCTATAGGCCCTAAGACTTCGATATTATTATGATGTAACCTCCATCATGCAAGTAAGCAATGGGGCCATCATATTTTCAACTCAGAAAGCACTCCAACCCACGACACCCTAACATTTTGGGGAAAGCTGGGAACAGAAGACCTCGTCTGGGCCCAATTTAATAGAGCTGCTTAAAGGCTCTGTACACATTTGGTAATTACTCATATACTAAAATAAACCCTTACTTGGTAGTGAGCAATAGAGAGCTGTTGATAGTATAAGAAGATTGTGAGAAACAATTCCCCCTGAAGGGTGACTGCTCTATATTCTGACATCCCTATGTTCCGACACCCTTATGTTCCATCATAGGGGTGTCGGAATATAGGGGTGTCGGAAGTTAGGCTGACTTGTCGGAACATAGGGGTGTCGGAACATCTATAGGGGGGTCGGAATATAGGTGTGTAACCCTCTGATATAATGTAGTTTTTGAGAAAGAGGTAATTTCTCACTACAATAATAAAAGACTTCTGGCCAGAAGCCTTTTATTCCTATCTGAAAGCACACTATTTTCTACAAAAAGGGTGTTTTTCTTGCATCATTTTCTTGCAACTTCATTCCCAATTGAGTCCAAATTTTCACAGGCTTGTTATTTTATGCATGTGGGGATACACCAACACCAAGCGAGAATACTGGTCTTAAGAATTACCAAATGTGTTCAGTGCATTTAAAGCACAAAAAGAAGCTAAATTACCATGTCACTAAATATGTAGTTACCAGTATCCTGCTCATTTCTGCTTAGCAGACTATGGAAAGCACTATTTTCTGACTTTGAAAGCAGCTCTATGAAATAGGCACCAGATGTTAGTTGGCTGTACATGTACATAGAGTGTTTTTTATGTGATTATTTATTGTTGAGCAGTCTACACAATGAATCCAAGGACTCTTTAACAAAAGGGATCCAGGTGGTCACACTGGTGCTCCAATAGACCGTATCGAGTAAACACTTTGCTGCAACGAAAGTGGCCATCTTGTAGGGCAGGCCGTATACGTGCATCTAAACATTACGTGGCATACTATGTATTATGTTTATCAGAATTTATAACAGTATGCAGTAATAAAAAAAAATTAAAAATGTAATTTACATATTTTTGAATTTGTTTCCCCACTATGGCGAGCCATAGAATCCCAAATAGCAACCACATCATGTAATCTACTGAGTGACTGAGGAGAATGACGATAACTTTGATTGTTGGTAAAAATTAAAAATCTCCAAAATTATTAGAAAATGATATAAGGCACATGGCTTCTTAAGCATCTGTATTTTTTTTCAGAATGGTCAGCAAAATATTCAGTCACATAATTTGATCATCATGAATTGTGAATTGAAATAGTGTTTGATGAAACTTTTTGGGTGGGCAAATATTTTTATATGGCCTCAACATTATGACATATTTTTGTACCTTGTAGAAATGCCTAAAATACCAAACTTTTTTTGCATTTACAAGTGCAAATAACCAGTGGAGCCTTACGTGTTTCTAAGTTTTTGTCAAGGGAGAGGAGACTCTTTGCTTGGCAAATAAAACCACAATTTGTTTATCTAGGGACTGTTTACATCGCGCACATAGAGGTAAAAGATTTGCCACGATTTTAGGGACACCTCGAATACAGGACCTCCTACGATATAAATAAATAGCAAACTTTTGGGTACAACCAAGTGTAAATCTCTTAGGTGAGTGTTGGATCTGAAAAGAACCGGTCGGGTCTCGATGTCTCGAACAGTATACTCTGTCGAGACCCAACCCACTCTTTTCAGAGCCAACACTCACCTTTTTTTAAAAAGAGATTTACACATGGTTGTACCCGCAAGTTTACTAAATACTAGGTTACTAGTATTACTTTTAAGTATTATTTATAGTTTCTCCTTATATACTTACTTGTCAATTGCTTGGTTGTTAAGAACCTCTCTACTACTACAAAAGGGGGCACTTGATGATGCCCGACGATATGAACGGTGTACCTGTATGGGATGTGCAGTGCACACAAAATCACAGCGCAGACTTCGGTTGTTTGGTCCTCCTTCCTTGACCTTGCTGTGCATTGCTGTGTGAATCACACAGCGCAGGGGGGGGGACTGTTTCTGGATGCAACTCACACACGTTTGTTTGAACACTTTTTTTTAACACTTGGTCCGTTTCATTTTGAAACATTAGTTTCATTACTAAACTTTTGACTGTTTACCAAAACTCTTTACTATGTATACTAATAAATAGAGAACATGCAGTACACCGGCTGCCAAAATGCAAAATGTGGCGCTCTGTGATTTATTTGCACGCTCAACAAACCTGTACAACGCCCTCTTGTGGTGATCATTGTTGATAAGACGGATATATTTTTAATCTTCTTCGTGCAACATTCTAAAACATCATTACGAAAAGGCAGGGAAAAAAATACACATACAGTACGTGACTTAACAAAATGGGGTTTTAACTTTGATTAAAGTACATTAAAGGCAGTGGACACTATAGGTAATTACTCAAAATAATTATATTATATAAAACCTTTTTGGTAACAGTATAATGGGGAGCTGTTGATAGTATAAAACGTTGCAAAAAAATAGTTAATGGCCTGACGTTTCGACCCTCTTTGGCAGAGTCTTTCTCGAAGGCTAAAATGACAACACAACAAACATGAACAGGTAACTAAGTGAAACATAAGCAGTGACGTGGAAATGTTAGAAAGCATACAGAAAAAAGCGGGGGTAAACAATGAATAGGGGGACAAAAAGGGGGGTGAAGGGAAGGGACTGGCTTGACCACAAGCAAGAAGATGGAAACACAAAGGCAGCATCAAGGGTGGGGAGGTGGGGTAAAAAAAGTAGTTAATTAGTGAATGAGGCTCAGGCTAAAAGGCTATGGGGGAAAAGGAGACGGCAAAACAAAAGACTTATTAGTCGTTTCCTTCTTGGATGTTCAGACCATGGGGTTGAATGGTATAAAACGTTGTGAGAAACGGCTCCTAAGGAAGTAAAGTAATTTTCCACGAAATTAATTTGATTTCGAGAGCTTAGAATTTGAGGAATCGAAATCAAGCATTTGAAATGCTCGCAACTTGGTGTGACTAGGGTGTTTTTTTCGTTCATTAGTCGCAACTTCGACGACTGATTGAGCTCAACAGGTTTGTTATTTTTTGCATCTTATGTTGAGATACACCAAGTGAGAAGACTGGTCGGACAATTACCAATAGTGTCCAGTGTCTTTAAGTGAAGATGTTTGTCCATACAGGAGGGAGCAGCTAATTCCACTAAAGTGAAGTAATCTCGACTTTGTCCACAATATTGTAATGTTGATCTCGCGATCTCAACCATGAGTTTGGGTCGTTGTTTGATTAGACATACATTCAGTGATGTTTTAAAGGAACACGTTGCCTTGGATCGCGGACGAGTTGGTCTATTGAAAGCGTTTGAACCCGTTTGATATGAAATGCATATGGTTAGAAAGGTGTTTTAAAAGTAGAATATAATGATTCACACAAGAATCACTCGAAATTGCACGGTTTTCCTTTTACGTCGACAACTATCACGGTCGGCCATATGGGAGTCAAAAATGTTGACTCCCATAAATGGCCGACCGTGTTAGTCGACAGGGTAAAAAGGAAACCACGCAATTTCGAGGCATATTTGTGTAGATCAATGTGTTCTACTTTTACAATATCTTTCTAACCACAATACATTTTACAATAAACGGTTATAGAATGCTTTTTCAAAGACCAACTCGACCGATCCAAGGCAACGTGTTCCTTTAACCTCGATTTTAACCCCCAAAAAGTTGCTACTTACCAATAGAACGATCCCTTTTTTGAACAATATTGCACGGCTAAAAAGCTTGGACACGAAACACTTAAGCCAAACCTGTCGTTGTTTTAATGCCAACCGCCACATTTTGCAGGTTTTCAGCTCATAAAAACGTTTTAATTTAAACACTCTATTTTTAGAACGCCGGGAGGCAATATGTACATAGGCCTCTTTGCCGTTTAATGAGCATGATTTCAAAGCCAACCGCACTTTGCAAATTTTCAGCTCATAAAAAATTAATAATCAATCTAAAACTCAATTTTTTTATTAGGTGTTCGGGCCAACAGCCTGGAACACCTCTTATTTTTGTTCGGTTTTTTAGGTGTTCGGGTAACAGCCCAAACAACTCTTTGTTATTGTTCGGTTTTTTCTTTTTGGGGGTTTTTCTTCTTCCTCTCGCTGTCGATTGTACGCAAGAAAAAGCATAGATGCGAAGCTTGCATTAATTTGAAACTTTGCACACAGGTAGACAATAACCAGTAGATGTTGCAAAAGTTGTTACGTCACGATGACGTCATCAGTTGACGAGATACACTCATTCAAAGTTTATTATTTCATAAAAATCATAACTTTTGATCTACATGAGGGATTCTTACAATCAATACAACATCGGAAAGGTCAATAAAAACTCCGTAAACGCCTCGCAGACATGACCCCTTTCTGATCTTGTCTCCTGGTTCAAAATCGAGGTTGAAAATTATAAAATTCATGTATAAAGAACTACAAAATTCCCCCATTGTTTGCGCGTAAAGATTTTACAATAACATGTACATGTGTCACCACGTGTAAGCATGCGGTGCATTGCGGTCACCACGTGTAAGTATGCGGTGCATTGAGGAGCATAGTCACGCTCTGCACCACGTGTTGATCGATTTAGGCGTTCGAGGCGTTCTCAACATAATGTCAGTTTTATTCAAAATAATTAATTGGTTTTATCTACGACCATACTGCGTTGATAACACCGGTTCTCGTCCGGTCACTGAACTTAAACAAAATCGGGCCCAGTCAATATTTAAATGGGAAACCACTTGACGTCCAAAATTTGTATTAATTATTTTTGTATTAAATTTTTTTTCTCCTATAAATAGTTCGTTTTAGTCTGTTTTCAAGGCGTTTTCAACAAACATTTCCCTTCCGGTTAGTTAGTCTCTTCTCCAGTCGTCATTATGCATAAGTTCCTATGCCCTCAACCACAAAAGCTATTTTGACAATCTACATTATATGAAAGGGCTTTACGTACGTAGTCTGTTTTCAAGGCGTTTTCAACAAACATTTCCCTCCGGTTAGTTAGTCTCTTCTCCAGTCGTCATTATTCATCAGTTCACATTCCCTCGACCACAAAAGCTATTTTGACAATCTATACATCATATGAAAGGGCCTCATGTACTTCACAAAAATGGGTATGTTTGTGACTTTTTTTGACCTTTTGACCTTTTTAAACCGGAAGTGCCTGTAAAATGCTTTGAAAAGGCATTATTTAAAGGCTTTTAGGTTGAAATGTACACTTTTTGATGCTTTACCATAAAATTATTTCACTTCGAGAAAACTGTTTGGTTTTGATTTCTTTGCAATTTGACGGGATACTTACAATACTCGTTTCATTTATTCAAACACTGACCCAACAATAGCCGAACACCTAGTGTTTGTTTCTACAAACACTATATCTAGTTTTTATTGATACTTCTTCTTCTTCTTCTTCTTCTTCTGAATCTTCTTTGTCCCCTAACAAAAACAACTTTCCCAAACTCGTATGAACTTGAAACTTTACACATAGTTAGATTTATTAGGAGAAGAAACCGTGTGAGTTACGTCACGATGACGTCATCAATTCTTGAGTTATGAATTTTCAAAGTTTATTATTTCAAAAAATCATAACTTTTGATCTACATGATGGGTTGTTACAATCGACACATCATCGGAAAGTTCGTTAACAACTCCGTAAATGCCTCGCAGACATGATCCCATTTTGATCTCGTCTTCTGGTTCAAAATCGAGTTTGAAAATTCATAATTTCATGTATAAAGAACTACGGAATTTCCCCATTGGTTGTGCGTAACACGTGTGGCGTACACGTGTAGTGTATTAGGCATAATTTATTTGGTGGCACGCTGCCAAGTTTATTGTACTCTGTGCCATAGCGTGATATGCATAGAGCTATAAAGCTCTATTTAGAGCTGTATAGCTCTATTTATGCAGAACGCTGCGAAAACGATTTCCTCTCAATCTTCGGCGTCAAATTGTTCAAATGTTACCCTTCTGATGGCTGAGTGGTCAATGTGGAATTGAAGACGAAGTTTCGCTGAGATGGCCACCTACTTCAGTGATTCATGGGACTTTTGATTATGTGAGAAAACAACAGTACAAAATGACGAACATTGGTCATGTTTTGGTTAAACACCGAGAAGAATAGAGACGTTACATCGATCGACCACTCCCCCCGGGTGAAGGGCGTTTTGGGCCCACGGAATTCACGACAGTATTACAATATCTATTACTTCTTGAACTTAGCATAATCATCATTTGTTTTGATTGTTTGTTAAAACAACTATCCAAGTTATTCTAAGTTTTTGAAGAAAAAAAATCTCTGGAATAACATAAGCCCTTTTAAACTTTCTCTAGTAGGAAAGGACGTTACGTAAACTAATTTATTTCTACCTCCATGCACAGACATGGATGTTACAATACAAAACATTCAAAGAAAACAGAATGGTTAAAGTATAAGGCCCAAGCAATTAGGAGTGGTCTTGCTAAAATAAACTGCCGGATTAAACAAAACTTGAGTACAAACAAATAAATAAAACAATCCAGATTTTCATCTTCATCTTCTCTTCGTCCCTTGTCCTCGAACAAAAGCACACTTCCCAAACTCGTATGAACTTGAAACTTCGCACATAGTTAGATATGCATTAGGAGTGGAATAATGTGTTAGTTAGGTCATGATGACGTCATCCATTCTTGAGTTATACAAATTCAAAGTTTATTATTTCAAAAAATCATTATTTTTGATCCACGTGATGGATTCTTACAATCGATACATAATCGAAAAGGTCGTTGAAAACTCCGTAAAGGCCTCGCAGACATGACCCCATTTTTACCTTGTCTTCTGGTTCAAATCAGATTTTTTTTTGTGTATTTTCGTCAAAAATACACTGTTTTGCCTACTACCGTACTGCGTTGATCACACCGGTTCTCGTCCGATCAGTGATATTAAGTAACATCGGGCCCGGTCAGTACTTGTATGGGAAACCCGCTAAACCAGTTGTTGATGTTGTTGTTGTTTGTTTTGTTTTTTGTTTTTTTAACTTCTTTTTTAAATTATTATATCAGCTTCGTTTATAGTCTGTTTTCAAGGCGTTTTCAATAAACATTTCCCTTTCGTTTAGTTAGTCTCTTCTCCAGTCGTCATTATTCATAAGTTCCTATGTCCTCAACCACAAAAGCTATTTTGACAATCTATACATCATATGAAAGGGCTTTACGTACAGAGTCTATTTTCAAGGCGTTTTTAACAAACATTTCCCTTCCGGTTAGTTAGTCTCTTCTCTAGTCGTGATTATTCATCAGTTCCGATTTCCTCAACCACAAAAGCTATTTTAACAATCTACACATCATATGAAAGGGCTTTACGTACTTCACAAAAATGGATATGTTGGTGACCTTCTCTTGACCTTTTGACCTTTCTAAACCGGAAGTGCATGTAAAATGCTTTGAAAAGGCCTATTTTCATGGGTTTTTCCTTTGATAATTGTACACCAGGGTGTATTTTTGTACTCCCGGAAGCCGAACACCTTGTTTTTGTTATGAAAAAAACTTAAGTCTAGTTTTTTTTATAAAATTATACAATTAAGCCCACAGAATCGAAAGATAAGAGAAAACTCTTATTTTTATGCAATTATTAATTAGCTGTTCCGACTTATTGTCGGAACAGTCGGGCCTATTGTTTTAGATTTTTATGATTTTTATTAAAACATTCGTGATATCCGACTCATTTTCCTTTGTGCCTACCTCAACGGTAAGCTTATATTCAGGATCCTGTTTGAATAATTGAAGCTTATATAATTTGAGACAAAACCTGAAGTCTTTATCATCAGGCATCTGGAAGACCAGCACAATTTTGCGCAACCAGGTTTGTTTTTCTGTCAATAATTTCCTGCAACTTTACTTACCAATTGAGCCAAAATTTTCACAGATTTGTTATTTTTATGCAAAAGTGATGTTGAGATAATAATATACCAAGTGAGAATACTGCATAGAGTATATAACTCTATGGAATACTGCATGCTCTTCCATTTTACCAAACATGTCTGATGTGCCTTCAATGGCACCAATACACACTTTCACTCAGCGTTGCCACAAGTAAAACAGAAAAACAAGGCGCCATAAAAAGTAAAACTATTCTGAGAATAGTATCATTTAGAATTTATATTTTAAATCTAATTATGGTTTCCAAGAAGAGGTGGGTTTATTCTCTAATTTAATCGAGCAAGACTCTTTTGTAATATATTACATTTTGAAGTAAAAAGCGCATTTACAAAAATCGTGTATACAAGATATCAAAGTACGTCTCTAATTTTGTAATAAAAAAAATCTGATTTTTAAATTTAAAGGCAGTGGACACCTGGTTGTAATTACTCATATTATTAGCATAAAACCTCGAGCAATGGAGAGTTGTTTATAGTATAAAACATAATAACAAACGCCCCCATACAAAGTCCGTAGTTGTCGAGAAAGTAGTAATTTTCCGCGAACTTTATTTCGAGATTCCTCAGAATTAGAACTTGAGGTCTCGAAATCACAAAGCATCTGAAAGCACACAACTTTGTGTGACAAGGGTATTTTTTTTTTTTCATAATTTTCTCGCAACTTCGACGACCAATTGAGCTCAAATTTTCACAGGTTTGTTACTTTATGCATACAAAATGTTGTTAGAAGACCAAAGTGTCTATATGTCTTTAAAGGCAGTGGACACTATTGGTAATTACTCAAAATAATTATTAGAATAAAACCTTTCTTGATTACGAGTAATGGGGAGAGATTGATAGTATAAAACATTGTGAGAAACGGCTCCCTCTGAAGTGGCATAGTTTTCGAGAACGAAGTAATTTTCCACGAATTTGATTTCGAGACCTCAAGTTTAGAATTTGAGGTCCCGAAATCAAGTATCTAAAAGCACACAACTTCGTGTGGCAAGGGTTTTTTTTTCTTTGATTATTATCTCGCAACTTCGACTATCAATTGAGCTCAAATTCTCACAGGTTTGTTATTTTATGTACATGTTGAAATACACCAAATGAGAAGACTGGTCTTTGACAATAATATTACCAATAGTGTCCACTTTCTTTAATGCCTCCGCGGCGCGCGCGTGCTCCATGCCCGGTAATTGGACATACCGCCCTCAACGGCTCTTTTAAGAGTTAAACGATGACATCATCCAAGTGTGACGTCATCGAAAACTGAGTTGAGTTGATGAATGTAAAACTGTTGGACTGAAGTCAAAAATGGTCGTGAAATTTTCTTTATTTCACACGGTCCCTCGTCCAGAAGTCTCATGTTTCCGGCAAGATTTTTGCGTCGACGTTGGGTGTTGGCGGTGATATTCTTTTTTTCCTTGGGCTACTTTATAAATAGTACATTTAATCAGGTAGGCAAATATCACAAGAAGAACGTTTTGTGTATTTTTAGTGGTTTTATACTTGTATGGATTTGTACGTGGAAATTGGTATGGAATGTACAGTAAATGTAGGGCCTGTACATCATGGATGATGGATGGAGCACAGTGTATTGTCTATTGAACATGAAAAATTGAAGGGTGCTTCAATTGACGGATTGCTTGCAAAAATTACCTGCCAACTACCATTCTTTAGGTGGCAAGGATCTTAGGATACAGATTATTTGTATTTGATTAGTATCCTGCATCCTGTGTCATTCATATTTCAGGTTTCAGTAGGATAAAAACAAACAAATCGGAATCTGATTAAATTAATACTAGGCTAATTAGTAAAAATACCATAGAGCAAAACTTCCTTGCTCTATGGTAATACTATAGTTTTTGATTGTGAAAAATTGTCAGTTGTATGGCCATGGGTAACCTAAACTAACAATTTTCCTGTTAATAAGGGAATAAAAGGGTAAATAGCGACTAGTTCTTTCATTTCACGGCCGTTTAAAACAGACAGGGTCGAATTGATGTGTGATAAAGCCTTGTAAAGGCCTGAGCCGAAGGCGAGGGCCTGTATCACACGGCAATTCGACTCTGCAAGGATTTAAACGGCCGTGAAAGAACTAAAATGTTTTATTTGATCAACTTGTTAAATTAACTACAAATTACACGCATTTATGTTTTGATATAAAAATAATTGGGAATTAAACATCATGCAAGTTCAACAAAAATTATAATTGCATCTATTGTCCGTCAATTGTGAACTGGGTGCCGAGATTTTATGTGCCGAGTTTGTGGGTGCCGAGTTTGCTGGAGCCGAGTTTGCAGGTGCCGAGTTTGCAAGGTGCCGAGTTTGCAGGTGCTGCATTTGCAAGGTGCCTTGCTTTACAAGGTGCCGAGTTTGCAGGTGCCGAGTTTGCAAGGTGCCGAGTTTGCAGGTGCCTAGTTTGCAAGGTGCCGAGTTTGCAAGGTGCTGATTTTGCAGGTGCCCAGTTTGCAAGGTGCCGAGTTTGCAGGTGCCGAGTTTGCAAGGTGCCGAGTTTGCAAGGTGCCGAGTTTGCAGGTGCCGAGTTTGCAAGGTGCCGAGTTTGCAGGTGCCTAGTTTGCAAGGGGCCGAAGTAACCGGTACCTAGTTTGCAAGGTGCCGAAGTAACCAGTACCTCTTTAGGACTAGTTCTAGGAGTTACTGAAAACTCAAGGAAGTCCTAAGTTAGGACGAGTTACTCATCTTAGTTCAAGAATAAGACTAGTCTTATACTCTTTGTGAAATCCTTCCCAGTACAATGATACATGACGGGGCTTAATTTACTGAATGATTTACCTTTTCTTGATCAAATGGAATCTAAAAATGGCAATAGTAAATACGTGTATAAAAATTACATTCAAGTTCGTCATGATTGGGGAACGCCATCTTGTTTATAATTTGCTTCCTGATGATCGCGCATCCTGTGGTCGCGAGAAGTCGGGGCACTCGCATGTAAACCAATAACTTGACTCTTTAAAGGGTCTAGGTACTTTTTGTTTTTGACACAAAACACAATGTTCGCATATTTACATTAAACTCACCCCTTAAAGTATTACTTGCTGAGGTGCTGTAAATGCAGTTTTTGAGAAATGAGTAAAACAATGTCACAAAAATATTTTTTACATGCTGAAATAATTTTCGTCTCATGAGACAAAAATTATTTTTGAGACTTCGGTGCAAGTTTAAAGTAAATCTGTGAACATTATGTTTGGTGTTACAAAAAGGACCCAAATCCTTTGAGAAGAAGAAGAAAATATCACTCATGTGTAACTCTGACTAAGTGCAAAACAGATGGAGCATTCTGATTCTCGATTCATTTTTTCCCCAACCAAATCATTGCATTAGTTTGAATTAGTGTATACATCATTTCGATTAAATTTTAGGCCGATCCAATTGGTGTGATCAGTGACAGATTTGAAGACCTCCCACACACAACCCTGCAGCTTCAACTGAGGTCACGTGTTGAGGTTATTGACAAAAACAACTCGTGGTCCTGTCTTAATTCAAAACAAGGACACACCTTAGTTGTTGACAATAGAGGTAAGTGATCTTGGACAGGCTCAATTTCATAACTACTGCTTACTGCTGAATTCTGCGCTTACTATCGACATTCTCAGCTTATAGAGCAAGTGCAAAATTTCTGCAGAAGCTGTGTATTGTAAGCAAAGAATGCATAGTAATGTGGAGTACGCAGGCCCTTGATTGAAATTCCCTGCTAACCCGTGAAATTTGCTTGAAGTACATGTAAGCGGAGAATTCCCTTCTTCTGCAAGCGTTGATTTTTTTGCCATGAAGTTGGGCCCTGGAAACTGAAAGATGTAAAGGAATGGAAATAATGCAGAACTGATTTATATTCATTTTTTGTGTGAAACTTCCTTAAGAGTACGGCAGGGTTTTCCCCGTGCCAAGCTATGGTATCTGGCCGATATGCGCAAATTATTTTTTGCCGATTAGAAAATAAAATAATTTTTTTTTTCCTCAATTTCTTTCTACACAAAAAAATAATGACCTTGTGATCATTTACAAATCTGAAATTGTCATTTGTGACCTTACAGTTCAATTGCGTCAAATGCCTTATTTTTTTGCTTTGCGAACGGTAAGCAGCAGCTACATGTATGACAAATAAATGTCAAAGGTCAGCACTGTAAACGGGTAAACAGAAAATATCTGCTTAAAAAAAAAATGCTCAAAGTCCTTTTTGAATTTGATCTATATAATGCTCTTCCATGAATCTCTTTTGTAAACTGCAGGTTTTGTGTGTCCGAGGAAAGCCGTTCTGGTCAACAACTGCTGCGACCCTGAGTCAGAGTCTTCAGTACTTTATTCTTGCAGCTCCTGTCGAGACGACACTAACTGCTGTTCCATTTATGAGGACTGTGTGTCATGCTGTATGCACCCTGAGAAGGTTAGTGTAGGGTTCGTTTGTTTCCTCATTTGTTTTATAGACACTGGACACTATTGGTTATTTTCAAAGACCAGTCTTCTCACTTGGTGTATCTCAACATATATAATGCATAAAATAACAAACCTGTGAAAATTAGAGCTCAACCAGTCATCGAAGTTGGGAGATAATAATGAAAAGAAAAACACCCTTGTCGCAAGAAGTTGTGTGCTTTCAGATGCTTGATTTTGAGACCTCAAAATCTAATTCTGTAGCTTATGTGGTAGACATTTGGGAATTTGTAGTCCATACCTGTTCCATGTAATTTTGCAGTATTTTTGAACAGTTTGAGGGAGTGGGAATCAATTTTACATCATGCATAACGAGAAAAATGAGTGTCTATTTATTGTTATCATTATATTTTATCATTATTAAAGGGTGCGTTCGATTAGCTTCCCGGGTCGACCCCAATTTGCTCCCTGTAGGTTCGAATAGCTTTGACGTCATTCCAGGGGCTCACCCCAGTCAGCCCCAAATACCCTGCTTTGGAACGGTCACTTGGGGCTGACCTGAGGTGCATGACATCACCACGAAAGGGCAAGTGACCGTTCGATTAGCTCTTGTCAGGGGCTCACCCAAATGAGCACCGCGGGGTCGACACAGGGAAGCTAGTCGAACGCACCCAAATATTCATCTTAAATGAGCTTCAAATATCATGATGTGACTCGTATTGTGACGTCACACTTTGCTTAGCAATTTTGATTGATTCACACTTCAGACCAATCTAACATGTACCTCTTTGAGAAATCAGTCCCTGTGGTCGATTTCACAAAGAGTTAGGACTAGTCCTAACTTAGGACTAGTCCTAGGAGATATACAAATTGCATGGATAGTCCTAAGTTAGGACGAGTAACTGGTCCTAACTCGAGATAAGACTAGTCCTAACTCTTTGTGAAATCCACCCCTGCTCTCTTCAAAGCCATTCAACTTTGTTCTTGCAGGAGTCTTTACTACAAGGTGTTCTAGGGAAGGCCAGCAACACCTTGAAGCTGCTGTTAAAGGGTGTGAGGAATCACTACGAGCTTTGCCTTGCCAAGTGCCGTACTTCCTCTGAGGTGATAATAACAAAAATTCTAGGTTCTTATAGCGTTATTCACACCTATGGGTATGTTCAGACAGCGTACTAAGTTAGACCCGAACCGGTTTAACTTCTACGAGCAGCAGGGGGTGGTCGTAAAAATAAAAAACCCTTGCGTTCAGACAGGACTGAGTTAAACCCGATACGGTTTATCTTTGGTTTTAAGAGGTGAAAGCGAACGCAACCCCGTTACTCTAACATCCTGTTTATTGGCCTGTTCATTGGTCACCGTGTGTTTACATAATAATTACGGAGGTCAACGGGTCATCTGTTGTGAGTAAAACCGTATGTGGTCTTTTTTATTCTGACCACACACACAGTGTTAAAAGATAAACCCGTAGCGGTCTAAAGATAAACCCCCTCCCTGGCATTTTATCTTTTGTGGGTTGAACTCGATTCGGACTAACTTTAGAACCGTTCAGACACACAGAGTTAAACTCGATCGGGTTGAACCATGAGTTTAACCAACTTTAGTACTGTGTCTGAACGACCTCTAAAAAGGTGTATCAAAGCACTCAATATTTTGTCCTGCAAGGTATGGTGGACCTACGTTTTTGAAGTATGAGCCCTATCCCTTTATAGCGCCATGTAATGACTCACAACATTGTACAAGGTGCTGTGGCGCCAATCAAACCAGGAACAACAGGGCGAACCCCTTCTCTTTTCAATAAGTGCACTGGGCTCTTTTACCTGCATAACACAACACATGGGACCAATGACTTTACGTCCCATCCGAAAGGCCCAGCAACAATGGTTAAGTGTCTTGCATGTCAAGACTGGGACTCAAACCCACACTATGCTGATTAGAGCTTGAGTTCGGTGCTCGGCCCTGACACGCAACAAGGTATGCCAACTTGAAACCTCTCTCAGGCTGTATCCATATGCAGTGTCTGACTGGTCTCAGCCATAGACAGTCCTGGCAACTGCTGGCCTGATGCTTCACATGGGCAATCACCTCCATGCCCCTGGTCATTGCCTTTATGCCCTTAACTTTCTCATAGAAGTGCCCTTTACCAAGGAGAAGACGCCTTGGTGCCCCTTGAAATGTTTCTCGTCTGATACATGTGTACCTCACAGAAGCCACAGAGGCAATTTCTAGCATGCCCCTCGTCGTTGCCTTTGTGCCCTTGAAATGTTTCAGGCCTGATACATGTGTACCTCATAGAAGCCACGGAGGCAATTGCTACCATGCCCCTGGTCATTGCCTTTGTGCCCTTGAAATTATCCATTCAAAATATTTGTTGTAGTGGCCAAATCTGTCCAGTTAATTTTCCTATAGTACAAACCATAAAAGGGAAATCAAATTTTCGAGATGCATGTATTTCATTTTCTTTATCGTACATGTACAGGTGTATGCTTATATGTCTATGGGATATTTCACATGCAGCCCACTCTCCCATGCCAAACCTTAATAATTACACACGATAATGTGCCATGTTTAATCAAATCTATGCCTGCTTGTTTTTACCCTTTTCCAGAGTGTACAACACGAAAACACATACAGGGATCCAATTGCAAAACACTGCTACGGACA
Organism: Asterias amurensis; assembly: GCF_032118995.1. Taxonomy (NCBI): domain Eukaryota; kingdom Metazoa; phylum Echinodermata; class Asteroidea; order Forcipulatida; family Asteriidae; genus Asterias; species Asterias amurensis. Next base: position 17,006,892 of record NC_092653.1, on the reverse strand, counting down.
GAGCCCCCCTAAACTTCAGCCACCTGGATAAACCTTGAGTGATCATCTATATTTACCCATTGGAACCGATTGGAACCCACTGGAACACAGAGGCCAGGGAAGGTCATTTGTTTTTGTAGCCCACTTTCTTTAATCTGCTCAGGGCAAACTGGACAAAGCAATACCGGAGATGAGGAAATTCTACTTGGCTAGTGCTTTGGGAATGGACAACACTGTACGTCTGTAATCGCCAATTCTGCAAACTGTAGATCGCCTGGCATAAATTACTTGATAAAAGTGATTTGTGCGTACATGTACAGCAGATGACGGATGGTCAGCTAATTGGCAGTGAATGTTTCTCAGTTGCTGCTAACTAACTGGTGATATACTGGTGGACTTTATGTAAATAAGGTCCGAGAACCAAGTGTAACTGAGCATTGGATCGTGTTTCTTTGCCGATTTGGGAGCGTATTCAGATTGAGATAAAAAAATATTCTCAAGCGTTTAATGAGATGTGCAATATTCCGTGGAACTGCTACTTAAGAGCTTAAAATTATATTTTGAATTGAAAAACTCCAAAACACTAAAACACAAAATAATTTATAACTTTTAAAATTTATAAATCTTGTTATTGTACTGCTGTAACTCCTGAAAAGAGTAGAAAGTGCCAAAGTAGTGTGGTGACCGGATGCGAAATGGAGAGCAAAACTGGACTTAACTTGTCACAAGGGGGCAGGCTGTCTGAGCACAGTAGACACCACCCTTTCAACTCGCACTGGTTGGATTCTGCATTGCATGAGACGCTTTTACCGGGGTCACCATGGGAAAAGGTCAGTCATGTGACCTCATCTCTTTGTTCCTACTCACATCTTTGACACTCTTGTCTGTTTGTTAAAAAGTTTCTCTAACACTGTTACAACCATTTCAGACAGGCGCGCTAGAGTCATGCCGAACCAAATAGATAAGAAGCCTCTAGGTTGACCCAAGTAAACTTTGGTATTGAGGGTGAATATAATATAACAAAACATTTACATTAGCCTCGGCTCATGACAAGATCGACGTCTAAAACCAAGGCGCTCCAGAGTTGTTCCGAACAACTGCAACAGTTGATCAATCGACTGCTAGCGCGCCCAGTCGCTCAGTTGTTTCAAACTTTTCATGATGTCAAAACTTGTCATGTACACTGCTCAGAGCGCCTGTCTGAAACGGTTGTTATTTGCTGTTTAAAATAGATGGTACTTTCAGCAGAGAATAACAGTGGAAAGATGTACAATATTTAAATTTATATTTTTCAAAACAAAAATACTATAGCATGGAATCAAAGTTTTGTAGGATTTGTTGCTTTACTTAAAATACGTACACGTACGTGATGGAGCCAAAACCGAAGCTGTTGTTTTTTAGGGGAAAATGGCTTGGTGCTCTTGCCTTCCAAAAATGAAGCATACCAGCCTGCCCACCTGACTTCGTAAGTGGGTCAATCCCTGAATTTTTTTTTAAACTGAAACTTCCCTCCTTCCCTCATTGTGTTTTCACCACTGGGTTATTGACTACCGGTAATGTAGGACAAGGATTATTAAAGACACATGACACTATTGGTAATTGTCAAAGACCAGTCTTCTCACTTGGTGTACATGTATATCAACATTGCATAAAATAAAATAAAAACTGTGCAAATTTGAGCTCAATTGGTCGAAGGAAGTTGCGAGATAATAATGAAAGAAAAACACCCTTGTCACACGAAGTTGTGTGATTTCAGATGCTTGATTTTGAGACCTCAAAATCTAATTCTGAGGTCTCAAATTTGAATTTACGTCTTTATGGAAAACTACGTTACTTTAGAGATGGCCGCTTCTTACAATGTTTTATACTATCAACCTCTCCCCATTACTTGTTACCAAGAAAGGTTTTATGCCACTAAATATTTTGAGTAATTACCAATAGTGTACACTGCCTTTAAGTCACTTTTCTGAGAGTTCTTTGTTTCACAGTCAGAATAAGTGAATTGAAATGAAAATGTAGTACTGAATGATCAGTCAACAGAAAGAGTGTCTATGCTATTCATTGTATTGTCTTCATTACATCTCTCTGTTCTAACAACAGACTCACAATTTCCACTTTATCTCACCTCAGTAGATTTTATTGTTTCTAAAAAAGTTGATTCTTTAGTTTCTCATGTCATGTTTAAACCTATACACTGCCATACATGTAGTTACTGTTGTGTGTTTTTCATGCTTACATGTACATGTAGTTGTTCTGTTTTCATGGTTTTATATCATACCCTGTTCACATGGATTCCATTTTAGGTGAATGTTAAAACCCAACATGAACATTAACTGAAAAACCTTAACTATCATTAAAACTTCTCCCTGGTCATCCAACTAAAAGTTGATGCGCATAAATGTTTGGGGTTTTATAGTAAAACTCAAAACATTAATGTGCATCACATGCAGGCATGATAGGCCCTATTCAAGTCTGCACCGTATACTCCGTGCTTTCCCGAGTACTGTGAAAAAATATCACATTCATGTTACTTGGGTGGTATTCGAACCCACGACCCTTGCTCTAGAATTGTATCAAGGGTAAAGGCCGGTTTATAGTCGGTCGCGCGATGGTCGCCCGACGGAAATCTTGCGCGCCATCCTAAGACTGAGGCCTAAAAACCGTGTCTTTTTATGATCGCACGTCTAGATTTCCGACGCCAGACCATCGCGCGACCGACTATAACTCGGCCTTATGGGTAAACAAACAATTTTTTAAAAATTATTTATCCCCAATGCAAATTATTTATCCCCAATGCAAATCTGATTTCGGATTTTATTTGCCTGGGAACAATCAGGGAAGAAATGTGATTAAAGCCTGGTTTATACTTCCTGCGAGTGCAAAGAACTTAGACATCACAGGGCTGTCTTCGCAGCGAATGTTTCACAAGAGTTGAAACAATTTCAACTATGTGAATTAATGGATGCAAATTTGTAGCATCAAAAATTGTATCGCTTTCACAGAAAGTATAAACCGGGCTTTAATAATAGCCTGATGAGTTTATTAACAAGTACATGCAGGTCAGCCCTTGTGCCGGTCAAGGATCAAATTATTATTATGCCTGCACGTAATTTTTCCTGCTCTCCACCATTTCCATGATAAATACAATAGTTTATTTAGGACAAAAAGTACTTAGTCCATCAATCTCATGTTGAGTTGAGAGGTTGACTTTTGGAGAAACTCAGATACACAGTTACCCCAATTAAGTTTTGTTGAAATCGTCACTTGAAATTGAAATAATTACAATTTGTAGGAATACATTAAAAATGTGGAAGACTGAATAAAACATATTCTATAGATATTTTTTGTGTGTGCTTTCTCCTGTTGTATTTTGTTATCTTTTTACGTTGTGTCGTTCAATCCTAAAACATTACTACTGTAAACTGCATGCATGCCCTTAAACTGAAACATGTTTTGACTAACTGCAGATTTGGCAAAGTTAACTACATTTGTTTTAAAACTTATTATAAAAGGTTTTTGTGTTTCAATGCATGGACTGTTTTGTTATAGCTCGGTGGCAAATTGTGAAGTTTCATTGGTCAAGAACCAGTCACAAGATGTGATACAAAAACGCATATATGCCATGGTTGCACAGCGCAATGGGTTATATGAGTGATGTTAACAGTTGTTCATCACTTGATCGTTTCCCACCGTTGGCCGATTTCCAGCGCTGTGTACGAAACGACTGGGGTTCGAGGGAATAGTTAAGAATTGTTTCTTATTTGAACAACTGTTCGTCTGCTATGCATTCTACGTCGAATTTGAAGATGACAACTGAACTTCGCGAAAAACAATTATAGTAATGTTACCAAGGTATAACAAAACGCTGTCATGGCTGTTACAGGGGTCCAAGGGTTTTGTACACCCTCGGGAGCAAATGGCACCCTCGGCTTCGCCTCGGTATTTGATCATATTTTATACTACTTGTTGCTCATTACCAAGTAAGTTTTTGTGCCAACATATATTTTGAGTAATTAACAAATGTGTCAAATGCCTTAAAGGTTATTAGAAAATGAAAGAAACCAATTCTCTTGAGTTCCATCATTCATGCCAAAACTTGCAATCTGATTCTACTATGTACTATACCCATGTGATAGGTGCATGCTAGCGTCAGTGAGAAACTAGCACTTAGCCTAGAGTCGGATCTCTCCACTGATGATGACGACAGTAGACGGATGATCATGCAGCTTCTTGGACCGTTGTTCATCAAACGATTCATGGAAAATGTGGTGCAAAATCCAAATGCTCAGGTGGGTTGTTGGTTTTTGTGTTGATCTTCGAAGTTAATAATTATAGATTTAAGATTTTTAATAATGGCCAGGGATATTGGATTATTGGAATTGAAGGCCTTCGGGCTACAGTTTTATGATTTACATTTTTCATTCCAGGCATACACTATGTCCCTGGCTTTTGTTTTGTTTATGTTGTATTTTGTGTAGCAAAATAGCACTCTGCACTATAATGGTGTAACTTTTGTTCAAAATACCTGTATGTCAGCCAAAATATTCCACCACCTAGCTCTCACACTATCACTGCATTGGCACTGCAGGGCCCAATTTCATGGCTCTGCTCACCGTAAGCATGGGTTAGCGGGATTTGTGGCTTGTGCGCATGCTACGTTACTATAGTCATGCTATGCTTACACAGCTGGTGCAGAAATTCAGCACTTGATGTGTATTCAGCGGTGAGCAGAGCCATAAACTTGGGCCCAGACTGTAGTTAGTGCAGTCACACAGGGGTAAACATAAAGCGTACGCGTACGTCTGTAAATTTTGACACCCCCCCATCTGAGATGTGGGTATACATGTAGGCCAACTGGGTGAAGTGCGCAGTGCTAATATTTGCTGTTTAAGAAGGATATGTCGGTTTCAATCTCCTAATCTAGAATAATAGTTAGGTAAGGATCCTGTGCACCATGTCACAAAAGAGGCTGCTGTCAGCATGCCTACATACCATGCATACATGTACATGTATGTATGTAGCTCTCCGGTTTGGAAGTGAAATTGCACTGAGGCATACAAATTTGGGTAAGCAGATAAATGTAAACACTGCTTCACCTAAAATGCGCACTAGACCTGTGTGCATGTGATTAAACAAAATTAAGCTTGTCTACATCTCATATCCAACGCGGCCTTTAGCCCCGTTTTTCCATATTTTAATCTCGCTGGATTGGTATTTATAAATGTCAACATTTTGATTATCATGTAAAGTTTGAAATGGAGGCATAGATGCCAAGGTCTTGACTTTATTGATACTCCTTCGAAAGATTCCAAAACTTTTGAAAAGTGCCCTTTTCAAAAGTGGCCTTGCCCCCCCCCCCTCAAAGATGAAAGATCAGCCCATGAGATTTAATCACATGTTAAAATTCAAAATATAGGATCCTAATGACATGGATGCGCTCGATGCTGAGGCAAAGAAAAGATACCATCGCTCTACCCAGCTCCTCCTCCGTGAAAAGTTAGACCAAGCCCTCAAAGATCTCGGATATCTCCCCACACCATCCAGTACCTCATCCACACCGTTGCCTCAGGAGCAGAGAGAAGAACGAGACCAGGGAATGACGGAAATGCAAACGTTCCTCGATCACGCGAGGAAAATCTTCAAGAATGGTTTGGAAAGAGAGCTTGTGATTGTGGAGGGATCAGCTAAAAAAGGTATTCAATCGTTGATTCGAGAACTTCAAGAGGGAACTGAAGTTAGACTGTTTTTTACAGAGACTTATAATTTGCTTTAGTTTTCAAATGTAGCTGCAAATACAACGTATATAGTATCAATCATTTTCATTATGTACAATGTTTTTTGTTTGTGTAGGTGCCTTGATCATCAGTTTTGTAGAGAAGGGCTAATTAGAAATCCATATTAATGTATTAATATTAATAGTTATTATGTACTGTACTGTATGGTGCTGTTTGTGTTTTAGACTATTTAATTGTGTATAGTCTGCACACACACAAATTTGTTTTTCGAAAAGATTCCATTTGAAGATTTTATGTTGTTTTCTTCAAAAGACCATTTTAATGCAGAATTGCTTCTTTGGATGTTTCCAATAAGGAGTTTGATCAAAACTGGCACACACAAACTACAAGTCATTGAGGCCGTGTCAGAATTGGCGACTTCGGCTACAGCTACGGCTAGGGCGCGCGCGTCTGCTATTCTTCAACACTGACAGACGCGCTGATGTAGCCGTAGCTGTAGCCGAAGTCGCCAATTCGGACACGGCCTTACATCTCATTAAGAACATCTAAAGGGATGTGCTTTTTGTGTAGAAATTGACTCACCAGCCTGCAAATAAATTGCTGCTCTGAGCTCCTCAGTTGAATTGCATACATGTTTTTGTCACTTTCAGCCAATTCAGAGAAATCAAGGGGGTCAAATCTCTCCAGCAATACCAGTGATCATCTTGGCAAATCCTTGCACGTAATTCTCCAGCGCGACCCGAGCCGACTCGATGAAGTGTGCCATCGAATTTCGGGGCAGCAACTACCGGCAACATTGCGTGGTTACTTGTGGGCAGAGATTCTTCTTAGAATGGTTGATGATGGAGGAGCAAGTAAAGACAAGTGAGAGTTTTCAGAATAATCCATCGCAAGGGTTTAAGTTGTGTTCCCGGACTTTTTTTGGTCAAAAGTATAGTGACTTCTCTGTAGAATGACAAAATTAAATCCAATGGGGACGCATGCTGACATCCCTGTCAACACTTGATGTAGAAATAACACGCAGAAAGGGGTTGGGGTACACTTCCACTCAGCCATGGTAACTTAACAAGGCCAATAAACAGTACAATGGGAACATTACGCACTGTAAACCTAGTGCGATCATGCTGTAAAACGCTATGCAACATCGAACAGAAGTCCAGGTGGGAATGCGCGGTTAATTTACAGCAAAGCCAGTCAGGATAACTATCCCCTTGCAAGCGGAAGAAAAAGTCCAAGGGGAACACAGCTTTGAGACTTTCAAATTTGAAATTGATACGTGGACCCTTTTTAAGGCACTGTTTTGGCTTATATGCTCCAGCTTGGGGTTTAAAGGTAATTTTTAAAGTGTACACTTTCGGTATGGGATTTTAAAGGCCGCTGGACACTTTTGGTCCTTTATACATGTATAATTGTTGGCATGAATTACTTTCTTGGTCATGAGCAATGGAGACGAGCTGTTGATAGATAAAACATTGTGAGAAACGGCCCCCTCTGAACTAATGTACAACTGTAGTTTTTAAAAAAGAGTTCATTTCTCACTCAAATATTAAAAGACTTCAAGCCGAAGCCTTGTTTTAGGCATCTGAAAGCACACAAATTTGTGCGACAAGAGTAATTTTTCTTTCAATGTTTTCTTGCAAACTCCATGACCAAAGTTTCACAGTCTAAATTTTCACAGATTTGTTATTTTCTGCATATTTTGGGATACACAAAGTGAGAATACCTGTCTTTGACAATTACCAACGGTGTCCAGTGCCTTTAACGTCCCAGATCCAATAACCCACATGTACTACCATGAATACTGGTAATTTTCTGGAAACCTGACAAACGTAACTCATTTTTCACTCAGACCCTCTGAGAAGATGACTCGTAAGAGGTTTGCCAAAGCCGTGTCAAAGGGCAAAGTTGACTTGAAGACTACAAAGGCAACTGAGTGTCCAATTGGTGGTCTGGTTGAGACAGCTGTCAATGAGGTAGTAATTTATATTTATAGGGAGTCGTGGCTGAACGATGAGAGCACCAAACTTAAGCTCTGGTGCTTCTTTCTGTTCAGCAAAGTGTGGGTTTGAATCCCGGTCGTGACACATGTGTCCCTTAGCAAGATACTTAACTGTATGCTTCTCTCGACCCAGGGGTGAATGGGTACCTGTGAGGGCAGAGATGGTTCTTGTGATTGATTTAGCTGAGTACTGCATATTAATGTTGCACAGGCTGTATACCCCCCAGGAAGCTGAGTTTGTTTAAGGACTGAATTGAAAACTGTTTGTTTTTCACTCCCTTTTTCTTCTGACTTCTGAAATATTTGGCAATGTCTTTTCAATTGTTTGAGAAGTTAAATTTAGTTTCCTTTACTTAAAAGAATCATCCCAAAATACTGCATGCTAAAAAACATACTCACATTATTGTAACGATATTGTTTATAATAGCTGAGGTATAATGGATGAAACATTCTCCCGCTCTGGTTTCTAGAAATTTGACACAACGCCCTGTATGGAGGCCTACAGGCCTACAGTCTGTGCCCAGGCTAGGGAAGCACTGAATGTCTTGTACACATACAACAGGAGCTATGAGCCTTTTCTCATAGCCTGGCTCTTCCCTCTCCAGCTGGCATTTCAGGATAGCCAACAAAAAGGTAAGTAATGTTGATGTATTCATCTCATTCTGTCATTAGCATGAGACACAATCTTGTTGCATTTAATTTATTAATTTCAAAAGTACAAATCTATTCTGTACTGAATACGGAGTTCTTAAAGCCATTCTACACTTTCGGTACAGAAAAAGAAAAAAAACATCACAGATTTTCAAATAATTTACAGGGTTTACAGAAGGTAATGGTGAAAGACTTGAAATTATTCCATGAAATGCTTTACTTTTTGAGAAAACACTAAAACAATATCAATTCTGGATAGCGAGAATTACGGAGTTATTTTAAACACATGACACGGTTTTTGAGAAAGAGGTAATTTCTCACTAAAATAATAAAAGACTTCTAGCTAGAAGTCTTTTATTCTTATCTGAAAGCACACAAATTCGTCAAACAAGGGTGTTTTTTCTTTTAGCATTTTCTCGCAACTTCAATGACCATTTGAGCTTAAATTTTCATAGGCTTGTCATTTTATACTTATGATGGGATACACCAAGTGAGAAGACTGGTCTTTGACAATTCCCAGCGTGTACCTTCCCTTTAACCTGAAGAACTCCCATTCTTTAAACTGAACTCTACAAACTTAACAGGCCCATTGGCCATAAAAATCAAAATCTTATTTCTCTTTAAACACAAGCTTAACTTTATACAAATAGTAATTTCTCTGACCAAAATTACTTCATGACATTAATACAGGATAAAACAATCTAAAATTCCGATTTCAAAAACCAAAGGTAGACTTTGCCTTTAAATATGTAATTTTTTTTATTGCAGAGGAGCACCCCTATGAGTTAGCTTTGTACCTTAACCTGCTGCAGACGCATGCGTTCCCTAAATGGCCAGAGGTGTTTGCTATAGCAGAGCAAGCCATGGCTCGGCTACAGGCTACTGATGGGGATCTGTATAACCACTTACAAGAATGTGCAGTCAAGAATGTCAAACTTGACCCCAAGGTAAGAGAAGCTTCAAAGAACTCTGCTCTATAATGCTAAAACTAAATATTTCCACTCCCCACAAGCCTGGGCTTAGCTTATACTTCATACTTCCTGCAAATGCGGCGAAGCGAATTTTGACGTCACATGGCTATTTTCGCAGGGAATGGTTCGCTAAGGTTGAACACAGTTTGTTGCAAATTTGTGACGTCTCAATTCATATCGCATTTACATTCACAGGAAGTATGAACCAGGCTTTACTCACTTCTAATATTTGTTATTTGTTACATTTTTTCAGTATCATTATAGTCATGTTCATATTGTACATGTATTGGATATTGCATCCAGGAAACCAGAAAATTACAACCATTTTGTAATAATTAAGGTCCATTTCCAATATAGAGCACTTTTCAGTTCAAGGTGTTAAGGACTCTGGAAAGCAATTGACTGATAGTATATTTGGTTTGCGGTAAACCATGTGTAATTTTATCTACTTGCTGGGTAGATTATGCTCTTTTGAGAACTTGTCTTGCTATTCTTTACTGCTCAGAGTAGATTTAGGAATTCAGGAAACTTCTTTACTGCTGTGGGGTACATTTTTGGGAATTCGGGAGACTTCTCAGTTCTCAGTTCTAAAAAGAACTGTCCTGCTAATTAACTACTACCTCTGCAGAAGGTAGGACATTGGACTGGACTACTACTTTCGTTTTTGCGAATTGAGGGGACCTCTCGCTATTAACTTCACTTCGCCGAAGTGAGTTCTTATAATTGAATGATTTTCTGCAGTCGTAGGACCGCAGTCAGAGCCGTACCCACCAATTCAGGCAATGCCTGGCTCTGACCAACAGAAAAACAAGTTGCTGCACCATGAACTGAACTAAGAATAATCAGAACACAAACTTTTTGAGTTTTAATCTGAAAACTTAACAAAAGCTGTAACAATACCTTTTACAAATACTGTAAGTTTTTGTTTCTGTACTCACTCTTTACCTTTTTAGAACATATCAACAGACCTGATACTTCACGGAGGCACTGAATGTGTTTGCCTCCATGCCCCCTGGTCATTGGTTCCCTTGAAATGCTACAGTAAAAACTTACAATTTCCTCACCTCATAGGGTGCCCTTTACCAAGGAGAAAATGCCTTGGTGCCCTTGCATTTTCAAAAACGAAGCATACAGGCCTGTATCAAGAATGATTTCTTTTTGTGTCAGGAATTCCTGGTTCACATGATCGACGCTGAGAAGAGGAAGGCTGCTGCACTGAGCTGGAGCACCAATGCTAACGATGCAATGACTGCTACCTCGAAAGACCTCCTTGCTAATCCCATCATGTTTCTACGCAAGTGGGTTGGAGAGGTAAAGAATACACAATGCTTTAATGTTTGTCATGTTTTTTTTGTTAAGGTTTTTATATTTAGTTTTTAGTATCAGTAACTAATTTTTCAAATATTTGTTACACCCTGACAAGGTCACTCAGATCCTCTTCACAGCTTCTCCTACAAGTTCCCCCATACAGAACAAAAACGTGCGCTAAAAGAGCCTTTGCATTCAGCGCACCCACCCTTTGGAACTCTCTTCCTGCTACCCTCCGTTCTCAGATAAACCCGGACCTCTTCAAATCACATTTCAAAACCAATTCTTGTCTCCAATAATTCAACTTTACACAAAGGCAATGGCGCAGTCTGGTGGTACATGTACCACACCTTCCGTACAAAGAGATCTAATCCTGCTCGTTAATTGGTCATCCAGCTGGAGGTCCCCTATCTTTTTCCACTGGTCAGACAGGGGCATTGTCAGGGTATATTCTTTTGTTACTCTGCGGTTTTGCGGGTTGTTCGAGCTCCTTCTCTGCCTTCCTTAATGATTAGATTTAGGCAATGGGTATATCGTCCATGCACTAGGAGCCTAGCTGTAGAGGAGAATGCAATGTTCCCAACTTTTTACGAAGTAATTATGGTTAAGTGCCTTGCTCAAGGGCAGAAGTTTCATGACCGGGTATCAAACTCTCTGCTGCTGACAACGTTACCAGAGCTTGGGCCGGGTGAACTTGACCACTCGAACTTGTGATTGACGTTGTACAAATGTTGCACCCCGAGCATTCTCATGCGAGATATCCATTTAGCAAAATTGAGATTTTTGCTCTGATGATACTCATGTCTAAATCCTTGGACCATGAAGGGGGGTTACTCTGTTTCAGCCCTAGCAGCTAGGTGGCAACATGCCCCTGGTGGCTGTTGATTTGGGTCTATGGCCCAAATCAGTTTATAGCCCACACCTTGAATTGGCCGTCCGTGGCCTAGGCGATCTCTCATAAATAAACAAAACAAAACATTAAATGATTTGTTGTGGTTCCTAGGTCAACCAAATCAAACTAATGGCTCAAGAAACATTCATGGATTTCACTGATATGACGATCATTATTTATTTACAGGGGTTTGTATGCGTACTAAAGACACCAGCAGTGATGTACGTCTGGGATCAATGCTTCACCAGTGGATGGAACCGGCTTGTCTTTGAGGATGTGTGTCTTGCTCTCCTCATTTTACTGAAAGAGAAATTCATGAAAGCTGGGGACTACCACCAGATGAGACAGGTATTGATTAGATCCTTGTCTTATTCCCTTTATTTAGATTTAGAATTAGAGTACTTTATTGTCTCATTATAAATATACAGAAATTTAGTTTCCATTCCAGCATGAACAAGAATAAAACGATTATTAGTTAAAAGCAATTACAACAATACACAGACAGATATAGGCATATACACACTAAAAAGAAGTAAAACACCACCTAATAAATACGAGCGAATATTTACAAAGTAAGTGAATGAGAAATCAGCTGTGAATAAAATCGAGTAGTTGGCTACCCCAACCTCGTTCCCAGAAGTGATCGCTCTCGCCGCGCCATTTTTTCCCAGCATGCCTTGCTCGATCATAACCCCTGGAATTTGTTTATTAAAATGTTCTAGAATCTAGCACATTTTAATGAGCGCCTGTAATCAACCCTTTCTACGCGCGCACACATGTCTTTCGTCGTAAAGAATGTTTTTGTTCTTTTTAAAAAAACATGTTCATGCCATAAAAACACAGGCATGATCAACATGCAAATATATTAAAACTACGCGCGCACGCACTTTACATCTAATGCATATAACCAATTTCATGAGCCAATTAGCGTTGTTTCTCAGTACATTCCTTCCAGGTGTTAGTGACGAGAGGTATCGATGCCGCGCGTTGCCCATGGTAGCGAGGCTGTGGCTATACCCATCAGGTCCCAGAATACAAAATACTCACCTTCTCACAAACGCATCCAAGGTCTAGCTCCTCCCTACCTATCTGAACTTATAACTATCATGTAACCATCGCGCTACTCCCTTTGTTCCTCTCAAGGCATCACGCTGAACCGCCCATCTCCCAAGATGCTACCAACACTTGGTGATAGAGCCTTCACTACTGCTGCTCCCAAACTGTGAAATAAACTAGCGCTCTCTCTTTGTTATCAACAATCTGTCAATATCTTCAACGCTCAAAACTCACCTATTCTGTTAATAATTTAAGTGTTAAGCGCATTTGAACATTTATATGGAAAATGCACTATATAATACATTATTATTATTGTTATACTCATTGACAATGATAGTTTATATTTTCTTTGCGAAAGGGAACCAGACTATTTGTGATGGGTTTTGTGAACTTGAGTCACAGAGCAACAGTAAACCTTTTTTCAGTTTTATACATGGCTGAAAAGAGCATACAACATGTTTAATTTTGACACTTTTTGTTCTAAAAGTACAACCACCTGATAACCTTTTGAAATATAACTTAAGGGGGTCACAGTGCAATTTTCTGTAACATATTTATTTTTATTGTCTGACTTCACAGGTTTTTCTGAGTGAACCTTTCCACGTACTCACTCTTGACCTTGTAAGAACATATCAAGATATTCAAGCTGGTAAAACACCAACGGCTTTGCCTGAAGTTCACAGAAAAACACCTCAGTGAGTACAACTTCCACCTCTTTAGCTATTTTTGTTTCTTTGACTGTTAGTTTGTTTGTTGATATGATCTTTTCGTCAAGGGAATCAAGGGAAAACTCCCACAAGGGATGTGAATGCCAAACTGGCAACAGCCCAGCTCTCATACAAACATTGGTTTATTGTCTATGAATATGAGTTACACAAATCAAAAATATTTGTACTTAGTATCTAGACAACAATACTTATTCTAGTCATTGTAAAATCAGCTGTTAGTGTAGGATTCGAACCCACAACCTTGTGATTGCAAACACTGGTCCATGAGTCAGCTGGAACCAATGTTATTGACCAGTCTTTTGCAATAAATAAGCTCATCCCTTATTGTACAGCGCTTTGTAACTTTTGTACAAACGCTTTTCAAAGACCAACTCGACCAATCCAAGGCAACGTGTTCCTTTAATGATCAAGGCTTCAATTACCCAAAATTACTGTCTTTCCTAGCTACTGCTGCATAATGGACTGAATCAAGTAATATTTTTTTGTTCCTGTAAATTTAAATCTTCTTTCTTGTTCTTCATAGATTGCCAGCCCAAGAGCCTCAACCCGAGGTCGTTTCTGAAGCACCAAGCGAAGAGGAGGAAGCATTTCAACCAACTGAGCAACCATCTGAAGCCCCTTCTGAAGCCCCATCAGAAGCACCGGAACCAGAACCAGAACCATCTGAACAGCACATCAAATTGTCTAAGGCAGGCTTGAAAAATATTGGTCTGAAGCTGAAATGGAACCTTACAACAAGTCAGGTAACGTTACCTTTTGTGCACTTACATGTACCTTAATTATCATGTATGTTATCTATATTAAGTTTTGGTTTATACCCATATACATTGTACACGGATAAGCAAATCAATGTGTGGTGAAGAGGTGCTAAACAAGTGGTTTACACCCGCCAAGGCCTGGTTCTTGATAATTTTACCGAGAAGTCGAGGTAAATTATCAAGAACCAGGCCTCGGTGGGTTTAAACCACTAGTTTAAAACCGATTCAACACACTTTGATTCCCACTCATAAATACCTTTTCGGTCAAAAAACGTCAACACTTTTTGGTCGTAAGTTTAAAAAAATGCAAAAATTACAATTGTTTAATGATTTAAAAATTCTTTAAGACATTGTTGTTAAATGTACTCCTCTTTTTTACAACAGTTGGCCGACTTCCAAACTGAAAAGCTCTACGTCACCGTTAGCCTGATCCTCAACGGCAAGACTTTACAAACCAAGGACTGCGACTCAGTATTCATATCATCCTTTGCAACCGACGGGCACAGCGATACCATTGAAGCATCCATTGCACAGACCCCAAAGCATCGGGTGGCCATCCCGGTCCCACAGGTTGTGTTTGACGAGGTGGATTCGACGGAGATTGTCCAGCATGGTGGCAATGCAGACCCTCATGTTGTACTGTCAATCCAGTATGGGACCACACCAAATGAGGGTGAAGGTAAGTAGTTAAAGGAACACATTGCCTTGGATCGGTCGAGTTGGTCTTTGGAAAGCGTTTGCAACCGTTTTTTATAAAATGCATATGGCTGGAAAGATCTTGTAAAAGTAGAATACAATGATCCACACAAACATGCCTCAAAATTGCGTGGTTTTCCCTTTACCTCGTCGACTAACACGTCGGCCATTTATGGGGGTCAAAATTTTGACTCCCATAAATGGCCGAACGTGTTAGTTCGCACAGTAGAAGGAAAACCACGCAATTTCGAGGCAAACTTGTGTAGATCATTGTATTCTACTTTTAAAACATCTTTCCAACCATATGCATTATATAAAAAACGGTTACAAACGCTTTTGTTTTGACCAACTCGTCCGATCCAAGGCAACATGTTCCTTTAAAAGTGGACACTGATAATTATTGATAATTGTAAAAGACCAGTCTTCTCACTTGGCGTATCTCAACATACGCATAAAATAACAAACCTGTGCAAATTTGAGCTCAATTGGCCTTCGAAGTTGCGAGATAATGAAAGAAAAAACACCCTTGTCACGTGAAGTTGTGTGCTTTTAGATGCTTGATTTCAGTACCTCAAAATCTAATTCTGAGGTCCAAAATTAAATTCGTGAGTAATTACTTCTTTCTGGAATAAACTACATGTACGTTACTTCAGAGGGAGCCGTTTCTCACAATGTTTTATACTATCAACAGCTTCCCATTACTCGTTATCAAGTAAGGTTTTATGCTAATTATTATTTTGTGAAATTACCAATAGTGTCCACTGCCTTTAAAGTGTGGGATGTCATGGCAGAGTGGTTTTGAGCATCAAATTCAAGTTCTGATGGTTAAGGCACTGGACACTATTGGTTTTTACTCAAAATAATTGTTAGCATAAGAACTCACTTGGTAAGGAGCAATGCTTCCAGGCTTCAGGCCTGAAGTCTTTTAATATTTGAGTGAGAAATTACCTCTTTCTCAAAAACAATATTACTTCAATTTCTCACAATCTTGTAATTTCTCACAATCTTGTATATTACCAACAGCTCTCATTTGCTCTTTACCAAGGAATTCTAACCATTGTTTTGAGTAATTACCAATAGTGTCCAGAGCCTTTAAAGCATGTATTAGGTGTCATTGTTGAGTGGTTTAGTGCATCAAATTCAAGTTCTGGCGATTAAGTCATCGGAGTTCGAGTCCCAGTCATGACGCTTATGTCCTTGACAAATGCTTCTCTTCACCCAGTGGTATAAATGGGTACATGCGAGGGTAGAGGTATATATTGTCTATGAATAAGCCACTGTCGCAATTCAGCGGTATGCTGCTACGACATAAAATAAACTTTTTTTTTACTTTGTCAATTCCTTTTCCTTAGAGGATAGCCAGACAGAAAGTAAAAACGCCATTGGATGGGCTTTGATTCCTGTCTATCAAAAGAAACCAGAAACTCCCTGGAACGGTGAGGATAATGGTGTAGCCCAGACGTCAACTTGGCTTTTTACTGAGGGGGAACAGACTGTACCATTGTACTTTGGGGAGGTTCCAGAGGATGTAACTGCGGAGGGAGCAAAGAAGGAATTCCCGGAGGAAGGTATAAAGTGATATTGTTATCCTTTTATTGATGTTGTTGTTTACAAATATGAAAGATAAGGTTACCAAAACGGAGCAGTGATCTAATAGATGTTAAATTTGCATCGGGGATAAAGAATATTAATTTTTGGTTTTTACCCATACACACCGGTATATGTAGCACTGTATACTCAGTACTTTCCCGAGTCCTGTGAAAAAAAAAAAAGCAGTGATCGTTTTTACATTACTGAAATACAACCTGTGCACTGTAGTCAGTTGGTCATATATTTTAATAAAAGGGGATTATGGAGTCAATGGTCTTCGAGTGTTGCTAAGGGGAAAACTCTGCAGAGTGCCTGGGTGGGATTAGAACCCTATACTCTAATTTTACGCTGTCTTGGCTAACAGTTTCCATGCAGTTCACACAATGATTATGAGTTTTTTCCTATTCCTTGCAGATATATTACGAGTCGGATCAGAGATCGTTGTGACAGTGTTTGATGGTGAACCCCCTGAAGTTACTGAAGAGTAAGTAGAACATTATGTCAATGGGAAAATTGCAACTGCTATAAAATGTTTTGTACACTTGTATATATGCCTCTTTGTTTATCATTTGTTTGTTGTTCTGTAAACATTTCTTAAATAAGAATTGAATCTCTGTTACGTTTCTTTTCTTCATTTGTGATTAGTTTGTACAAAAAATGATAAAAAACTGTTTTAAAACTGAATCCATGAGATTTCACAAAGCGCTACGATTCATCTAAGGATGAGTTGTCAATATCACGTACCATAGCGATTTGTATTCTTAAGATCAATCTTTCAATTCTTTGTTCTCATGGTTCTTTGTGAAATTGAGCCAGGGACCTATTTCACAAAGCAATTCAATAAACCCTTCCCATTAAATATGTAAATTGCACACAGTGCGTGGGCACTAACATTTTGGTTGGCAAAATGAAGGAACATCGCACTGTTTTGTACACGGCTAATGGCCGCTTGACACAGACGCGATTGCCTGTCTGCTTAGTGCACAACTCTATGGCGTTTGCCAACAAACAGGGTTTGTCATGTCTGTACGCGTGCGTGAATGTAATTAGCAAATTACATTGGAAGGATTCATTCATCGCAAGACAAATTTTGAGTTTTACCATAGTGATTTGTATTGTGACATCACACGCAACTATGATCGATTTGCAGTCAAGAACAATTTTAGCTCTTTTTCTTAAGATAAGTTGTCCTTTTCAATATCACCATAGTGATTTGTATTATGACATCCACTTATTAACTTAGCGATTAGGATTGCTAAACAGTTTAAGATAAATCTTTAGCTCTTTGTGAAATCGAGCCCGGGTTCTTTGTTTTGAGGACTTTTTTTAGATTGTTATGGGCCCAATTTCATGGCTCTGCTTACCATAACTAAGGAAGCAGGGAATTCTGTGCTTTCAGCAAGCATTTTTCACGGGCTAGCACAGAGTTTTGCCTGTGCACATGCGTACTCGTAAATACTAAGTGTTCTTCGCTAAAGACAGCTAGCGCAGAAATTTGACGCCAAGCAATAAGAGCACCGAACTCAAGCTCTGGTGTTTCTGTTCAGCAAAGTGAGCATTCGAGTCCCAGTCATGACACTTGTGTCCCTGAGCAAGACACTTCACTATAATTGCTTCTCTCCACCCAGGGGTAAATGGGTTCCTGTGAGAGCACACTTGGTTCTTGTGATCGATTTAGCTTATAGTCATGATAGTAGCGCATATTTGTTGCACAGGCTGTATATTCAGGGAGACGAGATGGTTTAATGAATACTAATGTTAGAAGTGCTTGAGACACTCTTCGGATGTGAACAGTGCTTTGTAAAAACTGGATATTATTATGATTATTATTAAGTAGAGAATGGGAATCAGAAGCACAGACGGTAAGCAGAACCATGAAATTGGGCCATTTATCATGGGTGCTAATATTGGTTCATCTTTCAATTTGTACCTCTCATTATATAGTGAAGAGGAGCCAGAAGTCGAAGAGGATCCCGACCCAGCCTGGGTCAAACATGACCCCAGTAAGGCTGAGCCGCATACAACGATTCCTGCTGCAGAGGGCTTTGATCTCTATATCGATGGAGTACGATTCCTGCCAGATAATGCAACCATCTGTAAGGTAATAATAATAATAACAAAAATAATAATAATAATAATAATAACATGGATTTATAATACGCACTTCTCCAGGAAACCGATCAAGGTGCTTACACAAAAAGAAAACATTGTACATTTAAAAATGAAGAATATAAAATACTTGTAGTTAAAATAAACCCAATGTAAGTCTTGGTGAACAAGTGTGTTTTTAGTTCCGTCTTGAAGTTGTCGAGTGATGTTATTTTGCGAAGTGAGACAGGGAGCTTATTCCATCGGGGAGGAGCAGCTTTGGCGAAAGCATGGTCTCCGTAATGAATTTTTCTTGTCCTTGGCTCTACCAGCAAGTGAGATCCAGCAGACCGTACAGCACGACTGCTTTGCTAGGTAGACATGAGTTCACAAAGATACTGTGGGGCTTGTCCACAGTCAGTTGTCTCATGAATAGTCGACCCCCTGCATTGGCCACCATCTTTGATGAAACATGCACTCGTAAAAAGCTACATGTACCATGGGCGCTAGCTCTGCGTACGTCTCTAACCCCTGGGAGGGAAACTCCGATCCGTGTCTTTGATTGGCTATCATATACGCGCAAAATTTGAAACGCCGTGCGTCTCCAAAAAGCTCTATTTGCCGAAACGCAGGTGTATAAAGATGTGCGTATTCACTTTTTTTTTTTCACCCAGGCAAGTTTATGACTTTTTTTACACACAGCACAGCATGTGCGCGACTAACGCTCAACACAGAACGCATCAACCACAGGACTAATTGTAATATCCCTTATATTTTGATATTTTGGAGTTACACTTCCAGGGGTTATGATCGAGCAAGGCATGCTGGGAAAAAATGGCGCGGCGAGATCGATCACCCCTGGGAACGAGGTTGTCATTGGCTGAGAGTTGTGCGCAGCTCGTACGCGCGCACTTTTCCCATTGTTTTACAGCAATAATGATGGTCAATGATGTCATGTGCAATCCATCTATAAAAACAATGGGACTGTTTTGATATTTTGTTGGTACATTGTGGCATGTTATGGCCTAGCGATCAAGAGCACTGGACTCAAGCTCTAGTGTTTCTGATCACGGAGTGTGGCTTTGAGTCCCAGTCGTGACACCTGTGTTCTTAAAGGGTTTGGGTTATACTTTTTGTACGACACAAAACATAAATGAACACAGGTTAACATTAAATCTACAAGGTTTAAAGAAATTGATAGTGGAAAGCTTCCCTTAAAATATTACTTGCTGATGTGCAGTACTTTTTGAGAAATGAGTCAAACAATTTCAGAGAGTTTTTTTTACGGGACTCAAGAGAAGTTATGCTTGTTTTACTGAAAACATGTTTGTAGTTGTCCATGGAATGTGAATGCTTGACTGAATCTTAAAGCCATTATACACTTTCGGTACAGAAAAAAAAAAAAAGTTCACAGATTTACAAATAATTTACAGGGTTTACAGAAGGTAATGGTGAAAGACTTCTCTTGAAATATTGTTCCATGAAATGCTTTACTTTTTGAGAAAACATTAAAACAATACCAATTCACGATACCAAGAATTACGGATCTATTTTAAACACATGTCATGACACTGCGAAACGCGCGGAAACAAGAGTGGGTTTTCCGTTATTTTCTCCCAACCCCGATGACCGATTGAGCCTAAATTTTTACAGGTTTGTTATTTTATATATAAGTTGTGATACACGAAATGTGGGACTTGGACAATACTGTTTACCGAAAGTGTATAATGGCTTTAACATCTGAGTATTCACTTTACATTTGTTTTGTCAAGTATTCCGTGGACAGCTTGCAAAATGAGTACCATTATTAAAGACACTGGACACTATTGGTAATTGTCAAAGACCAGTCTTCTCACTTGGTGTATCTCAGCATATGCATAAAATAACAAACCTGAGAAAATTTGAGCTCAATTGGTCGTCAAAGTCGCGAGATAATAATGAAAGAAAAAAACACCCTTGTAACACGAAGTTGTGTGCTTTCAGATGCTTGATTTCGAGACCTCAAAATCTAATTCTGAGGCCTAAAAATTCAAATTCGTGGAAAATTACTTCTTTCTTCGAAAACTATGTTACATGTACTTCAGAGGGGGTCGTTTCTCACAATGTTCAAAACTATCAACAGCTCTCCATTAATCGTTCCCAAGTAAGGTTTTATGCTAATAACTATTTTGAGTAATTACCAATAAGTGTCCACTGCCTTTAAAATAGTTATAAGTCCTCTTAGAAACTATCAACTTCTCTCACTTTTTTTTTCTCCTAATAAGCGAGAGAGTTAAATATATGCTTTACTGAACTTTTGAGTGCCATTTGTTTATCTCAAAATCATCACCAATCCCGGTCGACTTCTTTTTTACTCACCCTGTATTGTTGGGAAATTGCAGGTTACTGGTCGAGTTGTTATACCCGTGGCCAAGGACCGTTCAGACATAGCAGCCTTTTCCCTTCTAGACACCTCTGCTCGGTGCCCCGAATTCCACTATCGCTACAATGTCCAATCGGCTGAGGTGACGAATTTGACCGTGCTCCGAGTCTACACTGTTGACAGGGTCACTGGGACTGTGGTGGTCGTTGGAGCATCGGTTGTTTCGCTTTACTCGGATAGTTCTAATCAGGTAAGTTATATTAAGGAGAATGGACGAGAAAGTGTAGATTCGTGGATTATCGTTGGTTTCTTTTTTATTGTCCTCTCTTTTTTTTAAATTTTGATTTGATTAACCTTTGATTAAATGTGTATTTAACATTTTATTAAATGTGTATTACACGTGTCAACTGTGCAACGCTCACCGTTTTGGTGGTCAATATGTTTACGTAGAAATGCCGCGTCGCCTAAAATCACTGCACTTCACTGAATAAACAGTGACCACCAAAATGGCGCAGCCAAGATTATTCTGATGATGATGTCAGGTGAATTGGGTCAATAAACCAATGGGAGCTGTTGCCAAAAGAAATTAAATATAAAGTGGGACAATGATGAGGCATGTATAGGTGTTTATACACACTTGTGTGAGTTAAACAATGTTTGTTTTTTCTATTGTTGTTTTACCAGCTAAACCTAGGTGGTTATCAGTTAAGAGTGCACGCTGGTATGCCCAAGATAGATGAATTATCGGCAGAGGCTATGAGCAAGTACCCTAGTATTCCTGGCTGCACGGTGCTTGTACGGATTCTACCCAAATCAAAGGTAGGCATTGATCAACAATAATGATAATTGCTTCTTTTATAGCGCGCATGTCCGTCATCTCAGTGACGCTCCTGGTGCTGTAACATACACTATTTCCTGCAAGATGTGGGACTACGTTTGAATTATGAGACCTAATCCTTTTATACCACCATGTATGAGGTGCTGTGGCGCAGTTTGCTGCCGATCGGACCAGGAACACCAGGGCAAGCGATAAGTGCACTGGGTTCTCTTACATGCGTTACACAACAAACGGGACCAACGGCTTTACGTCCCATCCGAAGGACAAACAATTAATTGGTTAAGTGTCTCGGTTAAGGACACAGGTGTCACGACTCTTGAACCCATACTATGCTGAACACCAGAGCATGGGTCCGGTGCTCTTAACCGCTAGGCAATGACAAGCCACAATGTCTTTAATTATGATTCTATAAATAAGAACTTGCCAGGTAGACTCTGTTCTTTAAAGAACTTTATAACTGTATATTCTATTTCCGTGGGGTAGTTTTTTTTTCTGGAGACTTCTCAGTTCTGAAAATAACTGTCCTAACTTTTAGCCACTAGCCTACCTAGGCGGAAGGTACAAATCAGCAGGGGCTACTATTTTAACTTCTTATTATAAGAACTTGTTATTAACTATTAAAAATGAAATCTCTTGCCTTTTTTTACACTCTCCTCAGGAGTTTATTCCAGCGCCAGAATACACCAGTGGGTATTACCAATCAGATACGAGTGAGCCAACACCTTCCGAACATCGGATACTGAAGCACTTTAAGAAGAGCGAAACAACTCCAGAGTCGGTCCGCATCGGTTTGCAAAACCTAAGAGAAAAGATGAACTCAACAGATGGTATGGGAAAAAACTTTCATTTCATTTTCATCAAAATATTATTTTTTTTTTTACCCGTACACAGATGTGTTATAGCACTGTATACTCAGTACTTTCCTGAGTCCTGTGAAAAAAATATCACATGCATATTACTCAGCTGGGATTCGAACCCATGACCCTTGCAATGAGAATACCTAGTAGCTAGAGGCAGTTCGAATGTCATGTTTTAGCAGTGGGTACCGCTTTATCAGAACGTTAGCCGCTTTGTGTTCCATTCACCCGCATCACTTAAAGGCAAAGTTTACCGTTGGTATTTTGGAACTGTTCGGTTGTTTTAATCCTATATAACTGTAGATGTATACAATAAAACTAAGTGTGAAAATTGAATATCGAAAGGTGGTCGTGTTTAGGACATTTCGCCAAAAATCCGGAGCGTTTATGTCCACGCAAGAAGAGTAATCCCCAATAGGAGTACACAATCTGTGAAACATTTTGTGATAATGCGTTTCAGATTCAAATTTGTCGGCATATACTTAAGCTAATGTGGTGCATATTTGGTGCCATGCTTATACACAGGAAATTTTGTGTGGTATACTTTTGGTGCATGTACCATCATGACTAAGATGTTGTGGTGTATGTATGGTGTAGCTAGTAGTCACTTCATTTGCATAAAGGAGGTGCTGAACGGGTGTACACCAAATATGCACCCAAACTGCACCAAATAATGGGGTGTACACCCCAACTGGGTGAAGGTACATTTGCATAATTGTACCCAACAAGATTCTGATTTGGTGTTAACGCACTTTTTCTCTTCCACTGTTTGACTCAGTAATGAGAGATGATGGGCTGAGTGAGTGGGCATTGGATAGACTCAATCATAAGAAATGGTCGTCCGATCCATCAAAGCCCCCTGATCGGATAGATCTGGTGCGTTGTGTCAACTACGACGTGGATCATGGAATCTGTGTGACTGTTCTTGGTGCAAAAGCAATCCAAGGTGAGTTAACACAATGTTTTATACTATCACAAGCTCTCCATTACTCATTACCAAGCATGCCAATTAGGCCTGGGCGAATTATTCGAATATCCGGTTAATGGCGAATAGGTTTTTCTATCCGTAACCGCGAATGCCTTTTTTTTCTAAACCGGATATCCGCGTAGGGCGCGAATACCTATTTATAAACCGGATAGTTCTGTAATTACAACCAAGTAACCGGATATTCTTTAATATTCGAATATCCGCGGACGTCGGGCGACAACTGATATGAATGTTTTGTCTGAATCCTTAGGAAACTTCTATTAAGACAGCATAAAACAGCATAAATTAAGTATTTAACTATGCTCACCTCCGTGAAGAGTTAAAACAATGACATTTCCGACGTATTTTGTTCAAAGATTACAAAAGTTTTCCTTCACGTAGAGTCAATCACGATCAAAAGAAAAAGCAAATCGCCATCTTTAAATTAGATCCGGTCATTTTTATGAATGAACCGAGTGACACTGTCTAAAACTAATTTCAATCCGCCCATAAGATCTCATTCACAAACGAACAGCGCCCTCTAGCGGCAAAAAAACTATTCGAATATCCGGTTAATTTCGGATAGTTGGCCAGCGGTATCCGAATAACAAAATTTCACTAGGTTTTATGCTAATAATTATTTTGTTTTGAGTAATTACCAATAGTGTCCACTGCCTTTAATATGCCCCTTAGAGGTGTTAAGGTGCTATATCAGAACCTAGTATTAATTAAACAAATGGACACAGAAAAACATCTGTACCCATGATTGTGGCTTTGCACCACACATGATGCTTTCATATGTTTGTTACCTCTCTCTTCAGGTGAAGGCAAATACACTAACATCGTTGCCCGTGTTGTGCCCGGCAGTGATACACCAAAAATTCCTGCCTCTGAGATGGAAAGATTCCTTGTACAAGAGATAAAGTCAACGAGCCTGCAGACTGCACCAAGTTTCCAGAATGAACCCAAGGTTGTTCGCTTGTAACGAAATCTGTTCATTATTTTTGTTAAACAAGTTATACCTAAGTATAAACTGATTTTGGGTTGAACAAAGACAAATTTACTAGAGTGGGACTCGAACCAACGACCTCCTGAACACATATATGACAAAATAAGGAGACCGCCAACATAGATAGCTCAGTTGGTAGAGTACCGGCACGTTAATCTGGAGGTCGTTGGTTCAAGTTCCACTCTAGCACTGTCTCGTAAATTTTTTCTTTGTTCAACTCAAAATCATGTAACAAATTTACCCAGTCAGTTTCCCTTGTGGTTTATATTGATATTCAAGTATAAACTGTAACTAGTTATTACTTTACAATCGGTACTTTATATTGATTGCACTCTTCAGCATTGCTGATGTGTACTTTCCAACCACAAAGAAAACTGAACTTGTCCAAGATGATGGAACAAGACACGAGGCAATTCAGCCATCGATGAAGTCCATTTGTTGTTTAAGTTTAGATGATCTTCCTGTCAAGGGAACTTGGCAAACTCCCACAAGGGGATACGAACGCCAAGCTGGCAACAGCCAATCTTTCTCACACAACTACTGGTTTAACATCTATGATTATGAATTGCACAAATCAAGAAGTTGCAATTCAGTAAAAATAAACAACAATACTTATTCTAGTCATTGTGAAATCAGCGGTTAGCTTGAGGGATTCAAACCCACGACCCTGTGATTGCAAGTCCAGCGGTCTATAACGACTTGACCACTGTAACGTGGTCCTAGTTGTAGTTGATTAATTTGATGATGATGATGAGGGTTTTTTTTCTCCACTTTCTTTTCTCCAGAAAATTTACCCAGTCTATAGCACCAAATCAGCCCTGGTATTTCAAGTGATTGGTTTGTCCATCAAGTACAAAATGGACCCCACTGGTCAGGGCCCTGGGACAGTCACTGACAAGGACGGTACGAGTCCTGTGTCTCTTACTAAGGACTCCAGACTCGGCTGGTGTGTCGTGCCGCTGTTTGATAAGGGTTGTGTTGCTCAGGGGATGTACATCCTACCAATATTCAAAGATGATGGCAAGCTTGTAAGTAATTTATCTCTTTTCTTAAAGACACTGGACACTATTGGTAATTGTCAAACACCAGTCTTCTCACTTAGTGTATCTCAACATAATGCATAAAATAACAAACTTGTGAAAATTTTAGCTCAATTGGTCGTCGGAGTTGCGAGATAACTATGAAAGAAAAAAACAGCCTTGTCATACGAAGTTGTGTGCTTTCAGAGAGCTCAAATTCGAGACCTCAAATTCTAAACTTGAGGTCTCGAAATCAAATTCGTGGAAAATTACTTCTTTCTCGAAAACTATGTCACTTCAGAGGGAGCCGTTTCTCACAATGTTTTATACTATTAACCTCTCCCTATTACTCGTTACCAAGTGAGGTTTTATGGTGATAATTATTTTGAGTAATTACCAATAGTGTCCACTGCCTTTAATTAAGTTTTCAATTTAGTCTGTCACTATTTGAGCGGTTAGGATTTTCAGAGAAGGGGCTAAAGCGTGAGCATTATGAATTCAAGTAATAAACCTACATATTGTCTAAAATCCCCTCCTAATGTGTAAACACTGTGTTATTGTTAATTAAACCCTTATGCCTGATCCTACATGTATGTGTGTTATAAGTTGCCTCCTCTGTAGGCTTTTTAATTCAAAGTGAGTCATGCGCAACGAATGTTGACGTCACATATTCGCAGCAAATTATTCGCAACAGTTGAACTGTCTGTAATCCCATGTCAAATACATCACAACAACAATGCAACATTCAAGATTCAAGTGGTAATGTATTACTATGACGTAACTCTTTTATGTTATTTTGTTACAGTCATTTTTAAAGGAGTTGTCAGCAGCCCCGGATTTATACGGCTGGATGGTCAGTGCAATTAGCCGACGAACCATCACCCTGGATGGCAGCTTCTCTAGTCTCATTGTCAGGCTGTGGGACGGTCACTATGAGAAAGGGGAGACGGTACCCCTCCCTGTGAGTAAAAACAGAATCAAATAATAAACCCCTTGCATAACGCGAAACGCTACTGGGACTCTGAGGTCATGCTCTTGTTTTTGCGCACAAAGAAAATCTTTGGTACAATGATTTGCTTCCTTTTATCCCAGCGCTATTTGACCTGTTGACCACAGTGAGAGTGCTTTATCAGTGTTTATGAGTGTGTGACGACACGTGCAAGGGGTCTATGAGGACTGACTGTGTAAAGTTTTAAAACTTACACCAGTCAGTTTCCTATATACTTTTTTAATTTGATATCTGAAATAAAAAGTTGCATCCCATCGTAAACTTTGATGTTTTCTCCCTGTTTAGTATGGTGCACCCATAGGGCCTAAGGGTAACCCTTAGGTATGTGGGATCTCTGCATTTAAACACACTGGACACCTTGGGTATTTGGAAAAGACCAGTATTCTCACTTGGTGTATCCCAACAATTATGCATAAAATAACAAACCTGTGAACCTTTTGACTCAATTGGTCATCGAAGTTGCAAGATAATAATGAAAGAAAAAACAACCTTGTTAATGCTTTCAAATATTTGCGTACAAAATTACCTCCGTTAAAAAACTACGTTATTTCAGAGGGAGGCTTTTCTCATAATGTTTTATACTATCAACAGCTCTGTGTTACTCGTTACCAAGTAAGCTAGTTTTACATGATAATAATTATTTTGAGTAATCACCAATAGTGTCCAGTGCTTTTAAATGGACTTCAACAAATTTCTTTGGACAGAATGAAGACAAGTTTCTGAACGTGAACGATTTCAAGAAATTCGCTGCAGCAGCTGAGGAGAACAAGGGTCAACCTGTATCTGACCTCATCATACAAACCCCGCCCTCACAGGATGGGGCGCTGAGCGAGGCCTACTGGGAAGAAGAAGCCAAGTTTCAGGAAGTCATGAAGAAAACTTTCAAAGACCTCATAGTAAGTCTTTTATTGTCATGGCAAAGTGGTTTACAGTATCAAATTAAAGTTCTGGTGGTCAAGTCATCGGAATGCGGGTTTTGGTCCCGGTCATGTCCTTGAGCAAGAAACTTTACATGTTATTGTTTCTCTTTAACCCAGGGGTATTAAAGAGTACCTACAAGGGTAGAGGTTGATTTTGTGTTTGGAAAAGCCACTGGAGCCCCACGGCAGCTCAGGGCTGTATACTCCCCAGGGAGCTTAGACTTGACTCAAGTCCCAATCCCGTGCCATCCCCAGAAAAAAACCTGTTCCGCATGCGGGACAGGGACTTGACGATGTCGCAGTCGCCTGGTATGTAAATATATTCACTTATGAATATGTAACAATGTTACGTGTTACGTTTTGACCAATCAAACGCACCCAAAGAGAAGACTAGTTCATTTGTCACTTGTGGGTTAAGTACTAAGTTGATGACTGAAATACATTTTTTAATAACCAATTAATTATAAAAAAGAAAGCACTAAATGTTCATTTGAATTTAAGTAATACGTTGTAACAAACATTTGGGGTCGGTTTTGTTTGCAAAATTTGAATTTTGGGAAGTGCAATAAAACGACTTATGACACCGACACCCCCTTGCCTGCTAATGAGTTTACCCGCCCCACGTGCGTGCCGCATATAGAGGCGTGCCTTACAACGTCTTCTACTGTGATGTCACAGAGTATAATGAATATTTTACGGGCAGGGCAGCGCTTCCACGCTCCCATTGGTTTTGTACATCTCCCCATTTGGGGAGATTTTCCAATAACAACGTGCAGAGTAAGAAACGACTTCGTCAAGTCCCATTCTCGGGACCACATTTTGACGGCGAGTGCGCACTGTACTGTGTATGCTACGTGTTGTTATATAGTAAGTTGAGGTAATAGCTTAGGGACCTCTCACACGAGAATGGGACTTGACTCAAGTCTACAGGGAGCTGAGAAAGACTGCAGGAATGTTATTGGCCCAGGAATGTTATTGGTGTAGGACTAGGAGATATACGAGTAACTGGTCCTAACTCGATATAAGGCTAGTCCTAACTCTTTGTGAAATCCACCCCAGGGCACTAATGTAAAGTGCATTGAGACGTTATTGTGAAAAGCACTGTATTAGAACTAGTTATTATACTATTATGTAAGTATTTGGCAAGCTATGTTGTCACGGATGTTATCTTCCCAAGCTAAATGTACTCTTGTACCATCTCACTTTCCAATGGAAGTGCCTTTTGCAAAAATAAAATGGCCTCTTCTTTTCAAAGATGAAGTTTCCGGCTTCAAATGTATTGATCAATTCCCCCTGAAAACTTCAACTGAACTTATTCCTTTCTTTTTTGTCTTTAGGACCAGATGTTTGAACAAGAGAACTCAATAGCACCATGAGTGATTGGAAAGTCACAACTTGTAAATAAAGACGTCTTTCAAAATATGCAGCAGTAAGTGCATAATTCTACACTTTAATGATACTTGCTAGCTAAGCTTGCCATTCCCCTAAAACTGTTTGAGTGAAAGTCAGATTTCAGCTTTTCACTAGTAAATGATGAACCATAGAGTTTTAGGGACCTCTTCTCCCCACCCAGACCAAGTTTATGATGAGCGACACAAGTTCTTGTTTCGTTGTTTGAATGGACTTGCACCAAGTTGTATGCTTTTTGGGGTGTCGTGGCCGAGCGAATAAGAGGACCGAACTCAAGCTCTGGTTTTCTGATCAGAGAGTGTAGGTTCGAATCCCGGTCATGACACTTGTGTCATTGAGCAAGACACTTAACCATAAGCTTCTCTCCACCCAGGGGTAAATGGGTACCTCCCAGGGCAGAGATGGTTCTTGTGATTGATTAGCTTAGTGCACTACATATTTTGCGGCACAAGCTGTATACTCCCCATGGAGCTGAGATGGTTTAAGGAATTATTTAATGAACACAAGTGACACAAATGAACACAAATGGCCCAGTGACCAAGAGTAATAATGTTGAAGCGCCATGAGCGTCACTGCGTGACGGACCTGAGCGCTTTATAAGAAGCCACTATTATTAACATTCTTATTATTATAAAATGGGCAAGAAACACTGTCGGGATATGCAAATGTGCAGCCAGAAGGTACTGTGCCATGATTATTTATATTTGTGCAAGTTCATGCGAGCCAGCTGCTGGGTACAAAAATTTTGCTTTTAAATAAAAGGCTGTGTGGACGCAGACCTCAAAATAACCCACGACACCACAGCAATAGACCCTTCCCATGAAATATGTAAATTGCACGTAGCGCATGCGCACTATGGTTTTGGTTGGCAACCAACAGGGTCTGTACGCATGCGTGAATGTAATTAGCATATTTCATGGGAAGGGTCCATTCATGGCACCCGCACCAATTTTGTTTTCTTTTTAATATAGGTTTTCTCTGTCAAATTCGACAAATGGGCAGTCAATTTCATCTTCATGCGTTCAAATTAAAGCTGTTTTGCCTCTCCGGTTGTTACTGCGTTTCAAGTTCAGAATTTCATTTTGAGACGAGTCAAATTCCTTTAGCACTCTGTTCAATTTAGCGTCCGTCATTCTTTTTCGTGACACACACACCTCAAGAAGCCTTTGAGAATTTGAATGATGCTTTAATGAGTTGTTAAATTGAATGATTATTTTGTTAAATCGAATGAAGCAACATTACATTTGACTAATCATAAAACGAAATTGAATTACTCTTTTGTTTAGCATTCGATTTTGGGCGAAATAGAAGAGCTTGGTGGTTAAATTGGCTGCTCAATTGCCGAAATTGACCGAGAAAACCTATATATACAATGTTGGGACACACCATTTAAGAATATTGGTCTTTGAAAATTACCAAGCGTGTCAAGTGCCTTTAATTATGTTGTTCGTGGTTTAGATTTCAAAATTTAAATTATATTTTTGAAGCACCTTGAATCTCTTAAAGCCATTGGACACTTTCGGTAAACAGTGTTTTCCAAAGGCCCACACTTCGTGTATCACAACTTATATATAAAACAACAAACCTGTGAAAATTTAGGCTCAATCGGTCATCGGAGTCGAGAGAAAATAACGGGGAAACCCACCCTTGTTTCCGCACATTTCGCCGTGTGTCATGACATGTGTTTACAGTATTCCGTAATTCTCGCTATCGAGAATTGATAATTGTTTTAATGTTTTCTCAAAAAGTAAAGCATTTCGTGGAATAATATTTCAAGAGAAGTCTTTCACCATTACCTTCTGTAAGCCCTGTAAATTATTTGTAAATCTGTGAACTTTTATTATTTTTTTTCTGTTTCGAAAGTGTATAATGGCTTTAAAAGCTTGTTTTCTTCTTTTTTTTGCATTTCTCTAACTCTTTACATATGTAGGTGTATATTTCAGATGATATTAACAATAAGTATATATGACCGACAGTGTTATATTATAGAACAATTTTATCTTGTATAAATTGTTTATTAACATGCAGATTATAACTAAAGTGCATAAAATCACAAGGGTCAATTGTTTTCAGAAATATAAATAAGACTGGCCATTTAATATTAAATGGAAAAGAAAATGTCTCTTTTTTTTAAGTTCAAATGTTTTTATTCACATTCTCTGCAAGAAATGTTACCAATGTACAGATTTTGTTCACAAAAAATATGAAGTTGAAAAGGCCCAGGGCAATACATGTACGTATTGCAAGGGGATCCATCATATTTACATTATTATTAGGAATGAGCACTGTGGATACAAAACAATAACTACTTTAACAAAAATATATGTTGTTAAAATGCGCAGGACTATTACGTTATCTATCATGTCTATGGGTGCGTGTGTAGTTCTTAATCTGAAGATTGTAGAAATCAGAAAATTGAGCTCCCTCTATTGTTTTGAGCGTAAAATCCCATTGGCGCCATTTTAGCAAGCAAGTATATGTACATGTATATTGTTATATCATTGATAGCAATGGTCATTGTCTGCACTGGGCCCAATTTCATGGCTCTGCTTACCGCCGAATCTTGCGCTTACGATTACGATTCCCCGCTTACGTGCAAGTGCCGAATTTCTGCGCTAACCTTGTAAGCGTAGAATGCTTAGTAACGTCGAGTACGCACGCGCAGAAGCCAAAATTCTGTGCTTACGGTAAGCAGAGCCATGAAATTGGGCCCTGATCTATTATTGCACCATGCTTGCTATAATGGCATCCCGCAATGCACACTTTACATTTCAGCCCGAGTTGCCAATATTTGCTTTATACCTACATGTAGATGGATGGGTTTTCACTTTTTATTCCAGATATTTATCAAAATCTTCAACCAAAGGATTTGGTTGATTTTGGTTGATATGTCACTGCTTACTTATTGACCAAATCTCCTAGGCCCATCAATTTCATAAATCCTGTATGTAAGCACAAAACCTTGCTAAGCACAAACAAAACTTGCTTAGAAGAAACAGGTGTTTTCCAGCCAACGTTCTACGAACTTTACACTATTGTAATATTTGCCAGACAGCTTTGTGAGTTTGGGCCCTGGGGCCAATGAATGGCTCTGCTTGTTTTTCTACAGTGCCATTTAGTGTTTTGTAAGATTTCTTCTTTTTTTTGTAGTTAATGATAGACTTAACTGAAATCACAAAGTAAACTATGTTAAGTCTTTCACATTTAGAAAGTTTTTTTTAAAAACCGATTCAAAACCGAGTCTAAATCATTCTCTTTGACCTGGGCCCAATTTCATGGCTCTGCTTATACCACCTAACGATGCACTTTCGATCACCATCCACCGCTTACTATGTGAAAGAGCCAAGTATTGTGGAGTTACAGGCGCGCACAAGCAAAAATTCCCTGCTATACTGCGAAATACTGTGCTGAATTCCCTGCTTCTGTAACAAAGCCCTGATTCATTGCTTACGATCAGATCCATGAAATTGGGCACTGCTCATTTCTCGAGCTATTAAATCCAATGTACCTACAATGTAAGTAAAACATGATGCACACATCCCAAATCATTTTCATAAAACTTGCCCCAAAAAACCCATTGTTTATCCTGATTATTCTATGTAATCCAATGCACACAAATATGAATACAAATTAAATCTAACGTTTTGTAAACCTGGGAGAAATTAATTACTTCACTTTCACATACTTTTTAAAAAATCATTTTGGTTCAATTCATCAGAAGTACAGGTTAATTGAATCAGAGTTAAGTATAAATAAATTCACAGAAATTCTTGAAGTATTCACAGATTTAGATCAGTCTATTAGTTTGCAGAACTTTGGTTTAATGTTCCTTATTATGTTATTATTATTCTATCTTCTCCATTTTTGGAGGTTTTGAGGAGGAAGTAAATATGCTACCATATCTTGTCAGAATCAAACAAATTCTGAAACGAAATCAAAAAAGTTTATATGCTACCATATCTTGTCAGAATCAAACAAATTCTGAAACGAAATCAAAAAAATTTCAAACAATTTTGTTATACTTTGGTTTCCACCCGTGCTCACTCCTCATTGGGTTTTCAAAGGGTTTATAGATGAAGGGGACCAGTGATGGATTTCACAGTTAAAGGCACTGGACACTATTGGTAATTCCTCAAAATAATTCTTTGCATAAAAACTTAATTGGTAACAAGTAATTGGGAGAGGTTGATAGTATAAAACATTGTGAGAATCGACCCCTTCTGAAGAAACATTGTATCTGAAAAAGAAGTAATTTCTCACTAAAAAAATAAAATATTTGAATTGAATAAGAGACCTCAGCTGAGGTTTCGAATTGCAGGCATCTCAACGTGTGTGCCAGGGGTGTTTTTTCTTCCATTATTCTCTCGCAAATACGACGACCCATTGAGTCCAAATTTTCACAGGTTTGTTATTTTATGCATATGTTGAGATACACCAAGTGATAAGACTGGTCTTTGACATTACCAAAGATGTCCAGTGTCTTTAAGACTAGTCTTACTTAGGACTAGTCTTAAGTTTTTAATTACTCCCAGGACTAGGCCTAGGAAATTGACCTTAGGGGACATTATACCTTCCTTTTATACACTTGTTTGGGGATATTACAAAGTACATTATTATTACAAAAGGTAGGTGATGGAATTGTGCCTTTGATGATACAGGCATAGAAATTGGCACTCCATCAGAAAAAAGATCATGAGAAAGATATTTGGCTAGAATGCCATTCATTGCAGATTTGTCTTTTGACAAAATCATAGACCTTTCTGTTATAATGTCACAACCCGAGATGTTGGGAAACCTATGGGAAGTCATAAATGCAAAGCAAAAACAGATAGCCACAGTTTGTAAAAATCTTAGACAAAAAGTTATTATCAAAAAATAGTGCTGAATTTGTTGCAGCCGTCCATGCAAACCAGCGTGGTTTCTTTTTCAACAATAGAAAGGTCTGTAGGTAGAGTAACAAACAATGGTAGCCGTTTAGATCCTTCTGAAATTTGCTTGTTGTTCTATATTTACCTTTATTTTTGCAAAGGGCAAATCTGCAATGGCCCGCAATGATCATTAAAGGCGCAGTTCCTCTAAATATTTACCCTACTGCCACACTGCAGGGCTCCACCTTTGGTGGAAAATCCACAAGAACGCAGGACTTAAAAAAAAACTCAAAATATTTACAAGACCAGAGTTGCGGATTCAAAATGAGAAAAAAACTTGCGTACACCGTTTTCATTTAAATAAATACTACATAATGTAAGAGAACATTCCCCTTGTTTGTCTTTTATACTTCGTTACTCGACAGAATTGAAAGGTATTTATCAAACCCAGCATCAACAATGTTTGATTACTACACAGTTCGGTTTTGTTATTCTATCAACAAATACATTTTGACTTGTTTGGTCTTGAGTTTACTGTCCCTATGCTTATATCACTGGCCTCCGGCCTATGGTCCGGGAAAAAACCTTCGAGCTCTGCACTGTACATGTATATTATGTTGTCTAAAATAGTTGCAAAATTTCTTCCAACTTCTAGCTGCCCATACAAAATGATAGCCAGTTATCATAAACCTTACAAAAGTACTCTCCTCAAAAACTACATTGTAGTTACAAATCTTCTTTAAGTAGGAACGCATTTGAGAAATGTATTAATAAGCCCGGTTCACAAATTCGCAATGAACATTTCGTAACAGTTGAGTTGTGCTCAACTATCTTGCCAATATCGCAGCGAAAACAGAGATGTGACGTCAAGTTCACGTCGAATTCGTTTTGTATTCGCAGGAAGTATGAACCGGGTTTTAGGCTACCTTAAAATTCTGCGCAACATGAATTATCAATTCAAAAATTCATACAAATAATGACAAACACAATGGCAAGCTTGGAAGTTTGGAAATTGCTATTTAAAAAAAAATGTTAAAAAAAAGTAGAAAAGAGTACACTAAGCTTCTAATATTTGCTAACACAAGTTTGCACAAAGCTAACTAAAATCCTGAGTAACCTACAGACTTAAAAAAATAATGTAACAGCTAACTTTTTAAAACCCACTACATTATCTACAATCTACATGTAAACAATATGGGGCCATAATGTCTTGAGTTAGATACAAGTATGCATTCAGCTGCCTTTATAAAAAATGTTGCAAAAAAAACATTTGTAGACAAAAATTTGAAGTTTTGATTCCGTCAGCACAACACATCACAGATTAATCAACAGAAAATCTCATCATTATGTTGTAACCAAAGAAGGGTTGTTTTGTACATTTTCTGTCCTAGAATACTGTACAAGAAATCAATATTTTGCTTTTAAAATGCAGATTCAAAGTATGCTACACTGATCGTAAAGAGTATTAGACATGGTTGGGCAAAGGTTGGTCGAAACACTGTACCGGTATATCCGTGCAACCTCAAAAACCATAAGTCCTAAAACTCAACTTCAAAATGGGAAACCTTTGGACGGTCTTTTTTCACAGTTCTCGCCAGTAGTGCGAGTGCTCAGACCTACGCGCGCACTACTGAGCATGTTGCACGCGCAAAAAAGGCCCGCAGTCTGCTGCCGCCAGTGTCTCAAAAGCCTCCAATTGATCCCGCTCTGAGGTGTGATTTTGACAGGTGGGAAATCTGGAAAGACGTTAATCCTACACCTAGTATCTATGAAGGCCGAGACTCCTTTGGTATGCTACGCCATCGCCTCTCGTTGCTTGCTGTAAACAGAAGTTTCAAAGAATTATTTTAAAGATGGACACTACATGTAGTAGCTGACCGAGCGGTAAAGAGCACCGAATTCAAACTCTGGTGTTTCTGATCAGCAGAGTGTGGGTTCGAATCCCCAGCCGTGACACTTGTGTCCTAAAGCAAGACACTTAACCATTGCTTCGTCCTTCGGATGGGACATAAAGCCCATTGGTCCCTTGTGTTGTGTAACACGTGTAAAAAAACCCAGTGCACTATCGAAAAAGAGTAGGGGTTCGCCCCGGTGTTCCTGGCTGTGGCAGAGTGCACTCCCACTTTTTCAGTTTGCACTCCCACTTTCCAAATTCCTGGCAAGACACTGGCGCCATAGCACCTTGTAAACCCTTATAACATAATTGGGTCTCAGAATCCATCTCTGCAATAACCTATCTTTCTGAAAGTTTCTACATACTCAGCGCTTTGAGTACCTTGTTTGGTAGATATGTGCGCTATAATAGACTTAGTTTTTCTTACAATGAGTTGCAATCATGTCTCTTTCGCTCTCAATACTTGGAGAGTCTACCTCGTCGCTATTATCATCATTTGAGTCATCAAGTTTTTGTTTCTTCGCTCTCTCCTTCTGTTTTTCTTTACTCTTGCTGTGTGGTCTTGACGGACCATCTTCACACTGAGACCAGCTGGATCCATAGGGACTATCATGCCTGGAATTTCACGGAGGCCATGGCCTTTGTGCCCCTTCAACAGTTTCCCATAGACTCTAAGATTTTCTAATGGAAGTGGCCTTTACAAAATGAAAAATGGCCATGCCCTCTCAAAGATGAAATTAAATGCTTGCCATGAGGTCTGTGAATGGTACATTCTGTCAATTCGATTTTCCAATGAAACCTACCTTATTGATCTGTCGATGTCTATCTCTGCTGACTATTTCTTCAATTATTTCACCATCTCCCCTCACAAGCCTGAAAGAAAAACCAAGTCAATGTATTAGAAGAGTTACTTTTCCCAACTTGTGAAACCTTTTGTGAAAACTCACTGAACACTCTAATTTACAAGAGCAGGACTTCAACCTTTTAAGATTAAAAGGATTAAGGCTCTATGCCAACTGAGCTATCTAGCCCCACTGTTGGCAGTCTCCCTATTTTGTCAATATCTTTATTCAGTGGGGTTTCCGTCAGAAGCCAAAAACTGTAACTGCCATACAAACAGGGACTACACCGAAGTATGACACAACGTCAGGCCTGTATGCTTTGTTTTTTAAAGGGCAAAGGCACCAAGGCAATCTCTCCTTGGTAAAGGGCACCCTATGAGGAAATTTTTAATTTCTACTGAAGCATTTCAATGGCACCAGGGGGCATGGAGGCAATTGTTTTGGTTGCCTCTGTGAAGAATCAGGCCTGCAACCTGGGAAGTCACAGTAAAGGGCTAACTTTAAGAGGATGCAACTCAAATATGCATCTAATAATAAGTAGTAGTAATAAGTTATAACCCACAGAAGAATGTTTTTAAACATGTTACCTGTGTCTACCAGTGTCTTCATCATAGACCCTCCGTGTGCGACTCTGCTTCCGCTCGTATTCTTCCTTGGTCATTGGTGCCAAGATGCGGGGTGCTGCTTCTTGAACACCTACATTTGAGGAGCATTCAGAATTAATGGTTAAACAGTGGAAGTTATTGACCTTGTTAAGCACAGGCAAACCACTTTGGGTATTTTTCATTACAACACATACATGGATGAAACCAAACTGAGACTGGTTCTTTTTGTCTCTTGGGAACCTGACCAAAGAGGCAGCCTTTTCATGCAAAGCCAACAAATTGAGTAGTAGGCCTAGTTGGGGCAGCATGGTAAACTGACCACAAGTCGCACCAGTCACCAAGACTTAATCCAGTGACTGTTTTTTCCAAGACAAATTCTTAAATCTAGTCTAAAAGCCTCACCTGATGCTAAATTAAGTAGCTTCGCCTGAATGTTTGAAATCTTGGGAACTTTAGGCTCCTTGCTCCGTCTCTCCCTTCGCTCCTTGTGTCTTTTCTCCTTACTCTTTTTACTACGATGCTCTCTCCGTTCCTTCTTTTTCTCTTTCCTCCTCTCCAGCTTTTCTCTCCTTTTGCGTTTCTCCTTCTTCAGTTTGGCTCGTTCCTTCTCCTTTGCCCGTTCCATCTTCCTCTTCCTCCTCTCTCTGCTGTCAGATTTTATTTTAGCGGGAGACGGTGATGAGTGGGCTGTCCTTCTCGAGTCGACTTCCAAGCTTTCCATTTTGTGGTGTTTCTCCGCGTGACTGCTTTCTCTGACTGAATGTCTACTGTTGCCATCTTCCCTGGAGTTCTGTCTCCTATGAGAAGCTTGATGATCCCTGGGATCATCGGGAGCTTTCCTGCCGGGCTCTTCGGCGGGTTCCCATTCCCAGCACCCTCTTTCCGTACTGAAGTACTCTCGTCCAGCAGTACTCACCGGCATTTCTTGCTTCACCCTCTGACGTTCCGTCTCCTTGCTGGACCTGGCCTTGCTCCTCGAGTGCACCTCTGCAGGACTGACTCGTTCATGAAGTACTCTTTCATGATCGTAGCCTTTCTTTGAAACTTCCATCAGCTTCCTGCGATCCCTCTCTCTGCTAGATTTGTTTCTGGATCTATAATTTGCCGTTTTATGAGCAGTGCTGGAAGCTTTGGGTACTGCACGTTTCTTTTTAGGAGGAGCATCACCGCCCTTGTATTGTTCCTCTTCTCTCTGTCTGGAATTTGACCCCTCATTCCTTGGCATTTCCTTAAGCCTGTCGTAGTACCTTCTGTCTTTTTCAGATTGGCTCCCATCTCTTTTGACGTCCTTTTCCCTGTGGTTGTTCTTTCTACCAGAGTCATCCCTTATGGGCTCTTGGTCTCGCCGGAGCTCACGGTCAACACGGTGCCTTTGTGTCTTGTCCTCGATCCGACCTCTAGAATCTCTATAATGTATTTCTTGACTATAAGATCTCCTCGCCACCTCTGTATGTCTGGAGCTTCTTGGCTTATCCTCTACCTCTCTCTTTTTGTGTCTGATTTCTTCCGGACTCTGGGCAACCATCCCGCGACTTTTCTCTCGTCTCTGCTGAAGTTTCTTTTCCCCCTCGTGAACTTTTCTACTAGAGTTTTCATTCTGGTTGTTAGACCTATGTTGCTGGCTACTTCTGTTATCCTTGGGCAAGTCCTTCGAGGAAAGGTTCTTTTTATGCTGATTTTGTGAATTATGCTCTGGCTCTGAGTCGCTTGAACTATCAGAGCTGG
Organism: Asterias amurensis; assembly: GCF_032118995.1. NCBI lineage: Eukaryota > Metazoa > Echinodermata > Asteroidea > Forcipulatida > Asteriidae > Asterias > Asterias amurensis. The sequence continues at coordinate 16,968,116 of NC_092653.1, read as the reverse complement.
ATGAACTACTGCTACTATCGCTACTGCTACTGCTACTTGAACTTGAAGGCACCGTGGTACTCTTCTTCCAACTATTGCCATCCTCGCTCGATTTTTTCTTTGTTTTCTTCCTGGAATAGGCCTTCGGAATGTTTGACTCGGGTGACGATTCCACCTCGCTACCACTACTCAGAGAAACTGAATACGGTCTCTTGCGATACATCTTTTCCTTTTCACGGTCGACGAGCGTCTGGACCTGTTCGCTGTCATTCTCGAGACGGGCGTACGCCTTCGGAACGGCGGTGGCGGGGGAGGAGCTCCTGGAGGAGGAGGCTGAGGAAGAGCTGTCATCTGAGCTGGAGCTTTGACGTCGATGGCTGGTCATGATTACAACATTACTGTTAAGCAGCGATGATTTCATTTAACATCACACAGAGGAACTGCAAAGAAATTTCAAAAAGTTAAGTTGAATCTAGGCTACAACAATGTAGTTACAAAACTCAACTCATACAAACATGAACATATGTACCTTAAATTGAACACCATTTAGATAACAGACAAACATTTGACTTTGAAGTATAAATTTAAACCTTGTTTGTTAACCTCTATATTATATGTTTTTCCTTTGTGTAAGGTCAAATGCACCCTTTCACTTTGTTTGGAAAGAAAAGCTACCAATAAAAAACTCAACGAATAATTTATGTTCCTAATGACATTTCTAGCACACACAAAAACCTGTACCCCGAGACCCAGCAGCCGTGTTTGAGGCTGAAATACTCAATCTACAGACTTTTAAGCTTTATATGAAGTTAAACACTCACATTGTTTACCATGAGTTGACCCAGATAAGCGATAGACCAAGTAAGGGTGTTGTTTTGACATCTGCGGTTGTATTGTAAGACTCGACCGCAGCAGATATAAAAAATAATTTAAAGTCGCACTACACCATCCCAGTTTGAGTTTAGTTCCCAGCGAGAACTGCTACAGGGATTACTTTACACAAGAAACAAAAACGTGGAGGACTACACAGCACATCCAGACACATCGGAAACCAAAAAGAAGAATTCATTGAATTTTTAATCTTATTTATACAAATCAGAATCATGAATGTGTTTAAAGTGGCCTACTCCGTTCCGTAACAACTACAGACTACCTACCGAATACTCTGTTACTGTGCACTGTTAGTTGCAATAACGTATTCCTCCTGCCGTCAGCAGGAGGTAATTACAGTCGTAACATAACTTTACGTTATCCCAACTACTAGTACTAAATACTACTCTGTGGACTTTTTTCACAAATTTATTTACCAGAGCCTTTATATAAAATCATCTTCATTTTTTTTAGAAGTTTCACTACATTTTTTACATTACATTACAACTTACATTACAGGAAGGGTCTTAAAAAAAAGCACTGCTGCAATTATGAATTAAGCCACACACAAACATTGACAAAGATAGTCACAATTTTGGTTTATTATGTATTTGAGTTGGGACATTTTCATGTTGAAGATATCAACTTACTCTTTTAAAATCAGGTCCTTTTCAACTTCGGAATATAAGAGGTCATCTACCGGTATGTATTTTATAAAATCTGCATTATATCTAAAGGGTAATTCTGCGTTAAAATTGTTGGCTTTCTTCACCACTTTCTTTCATGTTCCCTGCGGTAATAAAGCGAAGCACAAATCCAGTAGTCTGGTACTCTATCCAAATTCGTGTGTTGAAGATACGGCGAGAATTATGATACCAACACAAAATAACAAGAGTCGATTTGAGCAATTGAGGGCGCTGTTTAAAAAAGTCATACAAGCATTTTCCTGCTTACCTGGTTTACCATTGCGCGGATTTTTCAAGTGTAAGTCGTTCTAATCTTGATTGTATTCGTGCGATTAAAAAGATGGTGCGACTTAAAAATAGGTAGGTTCTTAATGACAATTTATTACATACTTATAATATTGTTATCGTAAATTATTTGGCAAATGAATGCGCAGTTTCTTTGGATTTCCAAATTGGAAGAGGGGAACAACTAGATTCCTAGAATTAGATCTAGTTGGCTCCGCCCACGACGCACGTGTGTGAGCAAAAGAACAGTGGGGCTCTCCAATGCCTTTCTGCACAACTCTGCCGCGCGCGCCAAGCGTACGCGCACGCATGTCGGACCTTAGTGTCGGACCTTCGTTGTGATTGGTCAATACGCAATGGGGCGAAGCTTAATGGATCGGTCTATTATTATTAATTTAGTTGGATTAACTTCTAAACATTTTCTTGTTAATTAACTGGGGATGACATCATTGGTGGGCAATGTCAATGTGTGTTATTCAGGATGTCAGACAACTCGTCCGTCAGACAGCTCAAGTGTTCTGACAACTCGACAGTTCAGACAACTCGAGTTTGAGACAACTTGCCGGATGGCCGAGACAAGCTTGTCGACCTCCGTTACTGACATGTTTACACGAATTTACTGTAAATCCTAACCCTTACCCTAACCCTAAAACACTAACCCTAACCCTAAAACGCCTCCCCCCTTTCCGGCCCTGTGCGCGCCGAGTGCTGAGGCCCCATCTCATCTGTCGACGCAAGTGTTCCTAAGTCGAGTTGTCTGACTGTTGATAAAACCGTCCGTTGAGTTGTCCGAACGGTCGAGGTGTCTCAACCGTCGAGCTAACCGAACGGTAAAGTTGTCCGACGGACGAGTTGTCTGAACACCCCCATTCAGTAGGTGCGCATTTTACGCAAAGCAGCGTTTACACGGAAACGTAGCGTTTACACAGAAACCTAATGTAGCTTGGCACAGTCGCCAAGTGTGATGTGCGTGCAAGGGTTCAATAGTAATAATTGCTGTAATGTCAATAGCAATATTGGATTCACTAAATGATTTAATTTTGTTCCTACTTCAGTCTTCTTGACAATGTTATCTTATGGCGAGGCTCTTTGGATCGTGAGCAATGGTTGAATTTTAATCTAATCAAAATATTTGTGTGCTCTTTTGAATGTATTTCTGTCACAAATTTGTTGCCTGTATGTTTAGATATTTTATATTTCATTTTTTTTTTGTAATATAGGGGCCTAAATATTTTGAATGACTTTTTTTGTAAACTGTACATTTCGGCTTTTATTGAATAATAATAATAATAAAATATGTTTAAAGGCTTTTCTATTTCCATAAAACTTTCTTTGTTGTTGACTTTTATAAATAGCCTGTACTTTACTTATAGGAACGTTACAGAATTGGTAAGAAGAAAAAAATCGTGAAGATCACAGATTTACATAAAACTTACACGGTCTAATGATGATGATAGTTGAAAACATCCCTTGAAATATTTCTGTCTGAAATGTCATATTTGATGAGAAATAAATAATCTTACTTCGCGTTTGGAGTTTATCGCTCAGGGAGCATTTTATTCATTTTTATTTTGGCATTGATTCAATGCAAAATTTGTCATCGGTTTTTCACTATTCTCTCGTGACCCAGATGGCCGACCGATCTAAAACTTCTACAGGTTTGTCAGTTTATGTACATGGTGGATTACATAAAGTGCTTACACTGCCAGCAGATGTTTTGTTAGCAAAAACCAATTCTGTAATGTTCCTTTAAATACGCGTTTACTGTACAGTGTATGATCGTAACTAGACTATAGCCATTGGAGTTTGTCATGACATGTGATTTTGATTTAGACTATTTAAATCTTTTGGCATTGTCATTTATTAAAAAACCTCACTAAAAATATATCTGGATAGTTTTTGGATCATTGTTTTAATTTTGTGACTAGCTTCCTTTAAATTAAAAGCAAATAATAGCTTTGTTGGGTTTTGGAACTGGTCGATTGGATTGTTTTAATAATATTCCTAGTAATCATCAAAAAATTCCACAGCAAATATTACGTCTACACAGGAAGAACAATCCCTATAGTGGACACATGTTAACAATCTGAGTAACACTTCTCAGATTCAATTGTTGGAGCATATTAAACAAACATTTTTTATTTTTTTACCATCAAATACTGTTGTTATGGTTGTTGCCATTAATTCTAAGAGTGATTACAAAACTTATACTTCCCTATTAAAAATGTTAAATAATAACTGCATAATACAGTGCTAAATAAGCAGGTCTACCATGATTAATGTACGTGTACATTTAGGCTTTAAATGTTCTACATGTGTCCAAAAACAGAGGAAGACAAATCTTTTTCTTGCTTTTTTTTCAGGTATTTTCTTTGTGAGATGGTGTTTGAAGATCCGAACAGTCGAGCGTTCTCAATTGTAACCCAGAATATTTATGCTGCTGTGAAATCCAAAGTACGCGACACCCACGGTGACTATGGTCTGGCCGCTATCTCCTGGGGATTGAGTGGTAAGGTTCCAGAGAGTTTTGCCAGGCCTGGAGTTTTACCTTTTAAAGGGCAAGGCCATTTTCATTTTACAAAGGGCACTTCCATTGGAAAATCTGAAAGTCTATTAGGAAACTTTTGAAGGGGCACTTAGGCCAAGACCAGGGCAACGAAGGCCATGGCCTTCGTGAAATTCCAGGCCTGGGTTTTTTTATTTTAAAAAAGAACATCTCGTCGTCAAAGCTCAGTGCTGTTCGCTGTAAGGTCCAATTGAAATTTCGTATTCATAACTGGGGCATTAACCCTGTAGATCATATATATCTATTGTGGCTGAGTCATCATGGTGTGGGTTCGAATCCTGGTCATGACACTTGTGTTCTTGTGAGGGCCGAGATAGGATATGATTGAATTAGCCGCGTAGCGCAATTTTTGTTGCAGAGGCTGTTTACTCCCCAGGGAGCTGAGATGGTTTAATGATTGAACATGTTGAATTAAATGGCCCAATGACCAGGGGTTATGATGTTGGTATCGCTTTGAGAAGCCCTTCGGGTAAGAAAAGTGCCTTTTTACAATTATGTTTTCAGGTTCTTTGCAAAGAGCTAAAATTGATCATACGGCAAATTAATCACAGTTAACCCCAATACAAACCACGTGGTAATGTACATACTGACATCTCGTCTTCAGTTCCACCTGTTTCAAATCATGCCAGAGTGTGGGTTCGAACCTTGGTCGTGACACTTGTGAGGGCAGAGATGGTTCTTGTGATTGATTTACATAGCTTAAGTATGCTACATATTTGGCAGCACAGGCTGCATATTCGCCAGGGAGCTGACATGTTTTACAGACACTGGACACCTTTGGTAAATTTGTCAAAGACCAGTCTTCTCACTTGGTGTATCTCAACATATGCATAAAATAACAAACCTTGGAAATGTTTAATTAAGTTGGTTGTCGAATTTGCGAGAAGTTGTGTGCTTTCAGATGCTTGAATTCAAGACCTCAGCTGAGGTCTCAAATTCAATTCAAATATTCTAGTGAGAAATTACTTAACTAAGTTACTACAATGTTTTATACTATCAACAGCTCTCCATTGCTTGTTAACTAGTACGTTTTTATGCTAACAATTGTTTTGAGCAATTACCAATAGTGTCCTCCAGTGCCTTTAAAGATTGAAATAAAATGGCCGAGTGACCAGGGCCCAATTTCATAGAGCTGCTTAGCACAAACATTTGCCTATCATGAAATTTCTTCCTTGATAAAAACAGGATTACCAACCAAATTTCCATTTGTTGCATATTGCTTGTTACAGGTATTCAACTGTTGCTTATTAATACCCTGAAAATCACATGAAAATTTGGTTGGTAATCCTGTTTTTGTCTTCCTTCCTTCCTGTGAAGTGCAGCCTCGCATATGTGAGGATAAATGCACTGCGTGTTTGCGCATGCGTCCAAGAAAAATAAGCAGGACATGCTGTCGAGTGCGGAAATTTTTAGTGTAAACAAGTGCAAGTAAAAACTGTTGGATATGGAGAGCTACTTAGATGGATGAGCCTTAAGTGCAAGCTTAAAGGCTTCAAGCGATTTGTACTCCGCTGGATCTACTGCTAGGCTATTCCAGTCCCGGATGGTACGTGGGAAGAAGGAGTTAGTAAACACAGTTGATTTGGTGTGAGGGATGACAAAGCGGGATTTGTGACCTCTTGTTGATGTAGATAGATGGACGAGGTACTGGTTCCACTCAATGTCAACGAGACCATAACGGATTTTGTACATCATAGCCAGGCGACTGCTAGTGCGTCGGTCCTGTAGGGATTGCCAGTTTAGCTCTTGTAGGATAGCAGAGACACTTCTTGTCCTGTCGTAGATCCCTGTGACAAAGCGGGCTGCATTGCGTTGGACTTGTTCCACTTTCTTGGAGTTGCGCTGTGTGTGGGTGTCCCATACAACACTAGCGTACTCGACTGTTGGTCTTACGAATGTGTTGTATGCAGACTCCTTGATCTTATGACTGCAGTGCCTGAGATTACGGGACAGGAAAGCTCGAGTGGAGTTGGCTTTTTTAGTGATAGTGTCGACATGGGTATTGAAGCTGAGATGGGAGTCGATGTGTACTCCAAGATATTTGGCTGAATGTTGAACTTCTAATGTGTGGCCATGAACGGTGTAGGATGCGTGGATGGGCCTGCGCTTGTTGGTGATTTGGAGCACATTGCATTTCTTAGCGTTGAACCTCATCAGCCACTTTGACTCCCAGTCTTGTAGGGCATCAAGATCTTTTTGGAGGCTGGTCGTGTCATTGTGGGATGAGATGTGCTTGTATACTACACTGTCATCAGCAAACAGCCTAGTTGTTGAGTGATGGACGCAATCGGGAAGGTCGTTGATGAAGATAAGGAACAGCAATGGACCTAATACGCTACCCTGTGGTACTCCTGATGTTACTTGGGATTCGGCGCTCTTCTGACCATCAACTACAACGACCTGGGACCGTTTGTGGAGGAAATCACGGATCCAGTCCAGGATGCTGTTGCGAATGCCATAGTGATCAGCCTTTAATAGGAGGTGACGGTGTGAGACTTTGTCGAAGGCTTTCTCAAAGGCTTTGTCGAAGGCTTTGTCAAGGCAAACAATTTGATGCTAAGCAAATTTTGGTGCGAAGCAGCTCTATGAAATTGGGCCCTGGGCTAATAATGTTAGTTGATGCACCATGAGCATTACTGAGTGACAGACCTGAGCCATATTATGTAAGAAGCCACTATTATTAGTCTAATGATCTTTTGTGGTAAGAGTCCAGTAATTTTTTAACCTTACCAACAATGCAAATTAGATTGGCCTGCAACTGCCGAGGCCTTAAATTATGGGAAAATGCCTGCAACTGCCTAGGCGGGGTAATTACTAGTTAATAATAATTAATATCTATTACTTACAACTTTAACCAATGAGCAGGTTCTTCCCTGTGAGGGGCAAACACCACCAAGCCAAGTCCAAACCTGCTACATTGGCTAAGGAAAATAGTAGCGAAGAAAACTGCCTTAATAATCGAGAACCTTCTCTGACCAGAGCAGACGATGAAGTGGACAAGCATTTGCTATGCGCCCCTCGTTGTCGTTACACCTCAGCAGTTTTCAAAAGAAGAAGGGAACAAAAGCGTACGTCTTTTGTGCACAAAAAAAGCTTTATTTATTCTTAAAGGAATTCACTACAGATCACACCCTGACTGGACATGGTGAATAAAATTATATTGTTTTGAGTTTTTTACACATTTTCTTTTAATATGTAAAAAGTATCTGAAAGAAATAATATGACACAAACAATCGAGTTTGTTTCAGAAACATTGATGCTTCCAAGATGACAGTGTTTTATTTGATCTCAATTAATTTCCAGTGAGATACTTGAATTCCCACACGGGCCTTGTGATGATTAGAGTCCGTCGTCACCACCAGAAGATACTCGGCTCGACGTTGCCATTCATCACATCAATCGCAAGATGTCCTCTATCGTTAAAAACGATTCACGTCTCAGGTAAAATGAAATGTCATCATTTAAAAAAAATATATATATATATTTTTATTCAACATCCAACAGCGCAAGCGGCGATAACAGGATGGATAAAAAAATATTAAACATTATAAAAACAGTAAAATGTAACAATTAAGGAAAACAAAACATAAAATACACACATGGCAAGAAAAAAACAATATTTAAAAAAAGAACAGACAAAAACGAAACATGTCTCTTGTAAAATCAGATGTCATCATTTTGGTTGTTTGTTGGGGTGTTTGTTTGTTTGATTGTTTGTCTGGTGCAGGCGGCGGTGGGGCACCTTGTGGAATGACAGGAAAGCTGCCTTTTAAGGAACAGGTTGCCTTGGTTCAGTCGAGTTGGTCTTTGAAAAGCGTTTGTAACCGTTTGTTATAAAATGCATATGGGTAGAAAGATGTTGTAAAAGTAGAATACAATGATCCACACAAACATGCCTCTAAATTGCACGGTTTTCCTTTTACCTCGTCGACTAACACGGTCGACTAAAATGGCCGACCGTGTTAGTTCGCACAGTGAAAGGAAAACCACGCAATTTCGAGGCAAGTTTGTGTGGATCATTGTATTCTACTTTTACAACATCTTTCTACCCATATGCATTTTATAAAAAACGGTTACAAACTTTTTTTAAAGACCAACTCGACCGATCCAAGACAACATGTTCCTTTAACCGATCGATGCTGACACTGTCCTGTTTACCATTGGTCTCAAGGAAGAAATACAGTACGCTTGATGACACTATATGGTCCATTGTAAGGAGGCTGTAGGGGTTTCTTCACAGCATCCACTTGAACAAAAACATGAGTACATGTTGACAGTGCTGGCGGGATATTTGTGGTTTTGTGTTGTGGCCGAGGTGGAGTAGGTTGAATATTTGTCATGTGTTGACAGAGGTGTTGAACATAGTCGCTAGGATCTATGTAAGTCAGAAGGGCTCATACTGGGTACTACAAACATGGCAAACTGTTCTGGTAATGTAGTGGTCGTACCAAAAACAAGTTCTGCTGCAGAAGAGCCATTGTTTGCTTTAACCGCGGTACGAATACCAAGCAAAACTAGGGGCATGATGGGAAGTGTTTTAGTCCAGCGTTGGTTGTTGTGCGCTTGATGTAGCCATTCAACTAGACCATTTGTGGCAGGATGGTTAAGAGCGACTGGACCATTTGCAGTGGGATGGTAAGAGGTAGTGCAAGTTTGCTTACAGCCAAGGATATTAGAGAGCGACGGAAAAAGGGCTGACTCAAACTGGCGACCACGATCGGTAGTAACTGTATCGCATGGTTAAAGGAACACACAAGTTTGCCTCGAAATTGCGTGGTTTTCCATTAACTTTGCGAACTAACATGGTTGTCCATTTATGAAATTTGACTCCCATAAATGGCCAACCGTGTTAGTCGACGAGGTAAAAGGAAAACCGTGCAATTTCGAGGCATGTTTGTGTGGATCATTGTGTTCTACTCTTACAGAATTTTTCTACCCATATGCATTTTATAAAAAACGGTTACAAACGCTTTTCAATGACCAACTCGATCGATCCAAGGCAACGTGTTCCTTCAAAGGCAGCTGGTGTTACATGTTGCAAATAATACAATGTACAACATGTTTTATAAACAAAATCAACTGCTGTTGCTTGACTTGGATATATAGCAATAAGTTACTACATATTGCTATGTACAATATGGACCTATGGACCTATTGAACAATACACGTACATGTAGTATTTTTAATGGTTTTATTTACATGATTTAGGAAACAGCTGGTCTGGCCTTGGTTTATATAAATTTGTTAGTGGGCTTAAATTTTGAAATAATTATACTCTTACATGTAAGTTTTGCTTTGTTAATGCATTTCATTTTGCTGTCATGTGCTTTGAGGAATGTTTTATTCATAATGCGCTAATCAATATACTGTTTTCTTGTTCTTATTATATTTGTTTGTTGGAGTGTTTGTTTGTTGGTTGGGTTTTTTGTTTGTTTGGTTGTTTGGTTGTGGGTTTTTTTTGCTTGGATGTTGGGTGGGGTGTTTGTCTGTCTGTCTGTCTGTCTGTCTGTCTGTCTGTCTGTCTGTTTGTTTGTTTGTTTGTTTGTTTGTTTGTTTGTTTTTTTGAGGTTTTTTTTGTTTTTGTTTTTTTTGTGGGTTTTTTATGTGTAGGGTGTCATGGTCGATTGGTTTAGAGCATGAAATTCATGTTCTGGTGACTAAGTCATCGTGGAGTGTACAAGACACTTGAGCTTAACTATATAATTACGTCTCTTCACCCAGTTTAAAAGCGGCCGAGACAGGACATGTTAGATTCACATCCATACATAGTAAGGCCTGAAATTACACAGAGAGGCAATGACAGCCATGGCCTCTGGTGCCCTTGTCTTGGCCTTGATTTCACATAAAGAATTTCCCTCAAACTTAAAGATTTTCCAATGGAAATGCCCTTTACAAAATGAAAATGGCCTTGCCCTTTCCAAGAGGACATTCCAGGCCTGCATAGAAGTATGCCTTTTGAAGAAAAAAAAAGATGACCAGAAATTATCTTAAACCTTGTAAATATAAAGTCACAATTTTGTAGTTGTTTTCCATGAATGGGCTGAGTGTATACATGCCATCTTATTTGACACATCTTTCAGGTACCATCCGTTCCTGCCAGAAGTTTCTTGTGAAGTTCAACAGGCAGCAGTTGGTTGTCTTACTGAGACAGTGCAAAACAAATGGTAAGAGACACACTGAAGGGTTTGGGTACTTTTTGTAGGACTCAAAACAAGAGCGTACACACATTTGCATTAAACTAGCAAGATAATGATGGTAGAAAGCTTCCCCTAAAATATTACTTGCAGAGGTGCTGTAGATTTTGAGAAATGAGTAGACAATTTCACAAACGTAATTTTCGTCTCAGTGAGTCAAAAGAAGGGGTTCACCCTTGTGTTCCTGGTTTGATCGGCTGCTTATTCCGCCACAGCATTAACTTAAACCATCACTTGGTGCTATGTAAAAGGAGTTGGTCTCATAATTCAAATGAATTCCTACTTACCTTGCTGGAAAATACTGAATGTTGAAGTGCCTTGATTGTCACTGAGTGACTGATATGAGCGCGCTATATTAAATTGTTATGAATCCACTTTTAGTATTTATTATTTTTTTGTAAGTTTTAAATCGATTCTCTCTCTCCAGAGGAACGGATACAAGTGAAAGAATCAATAAAGAAGTGTTCTGTGTTGGCGAAGGAGAAGAAATCACACAACACTGCTTCGGGGAACACAAGTTTCTCCTGATGTCATACCATATCTTGCATCTCCTTGCCCGGGTGTACAAGCTCCAACAAGTAATGGTGCTTCGGGGAACACAAGCTTCTCCTGATGTCCAACCATAGCTTGCTTCTCCTCGCCCAGGTGTACAAGCTCCAGCAAGTAATGGTGCTTCGGGGAACACAAGTTTCTCCTGATGTCCAACCATATCTTGCTTCTCCTCGCCCAGGTGTACAAGCTTCAACACGTAATGGTGTTTCAGGGAACATAACTTTCCCCTGATGTCCAAACATATCTTGCATCTCCTCGCCTAGGTGTACAAGCTCCAACAAGTTTGGGTTGCGGAAGCAATGTGTTCATTGAATACCTTATTGTTCAGTGATGGCTTAAGGTTGCATCCAGCTTGAAAAGTTGAGAAAGTCTGAGGAATAGACCTATCCAGGTAAGATATGTGGTCGTTGGGCAAAAGAAGGAACATTTTATTGAGTTAAAGGGCTGACTTAATAGTCACTGTGGTCTGGTTGTTAGACTGCAGGACTTGCAAAAAAGGTTGTGGGTTTGGATTCTACCAAGCTAACCCCTGATTTCACAATGACTAGAACAAGTATTGTCGTCTTGTTACTGAATAACAATTTCTTGATTTTTGCGAGTCCTAATCATGGACGGAAACCAATGTTTGTATGAGAGAGATTGGCTATTGCCAGTTTAGCGCTTATATCCCCTCGAGGGAGTTTGCAGAGTTCCCTCAACAGGAAGATCGTTAAGACAGACAGAGATACCAATTTATGGAATACTACAGTGACACCTTACTCAGAAGAGCCAAGTCTTCAAGTTATGAGGCCAAACTGTCAAATGATCGCACGTTGTAGGTGAAACAAGTGTCATTACTGGGTGAGAGCATGACAGCTGAATGTAAAGTTGTATGTGGACTTTTCATTATTAAGTCAGAATCTGCACATGTATTTCTTTACCATGTTCACTTAACATGATACACAAATTTCGTTTTCTGAAGTAGTCTGTACATGTATTTTGTGTGAATATGGTTTAATTACATAAAATAAATAAATCATCTTTAATTAAGTGGTCCATTATATATTTTTTTCTGACTGACTGTAAGCATTATGCCAAAACAGTACATGTAGTTAGGCTTCTGGGTTATGCTGCCATGCCCTGGGCTTCTGGTTTTGCTGCTGCGCTAATGTGGTACTCAAAAAATATTACAAGGGCTGGCAGGTCTGCAATTATGTACAAATGGTACAGGTATTTATAGACTTGTTATGGCTATGTAACAACAGCTTTGCTGATTTCTCTGAGGGTATTGAAATTTTAAATCGGACTAAAAAAGGATATTATGCCTGCTTCCTCAATGGTGGATTTTTCTTATAGAAATACGGTCTGCATCTGCTATGTCATACTAGAATACACTTTACACAAGGTGTTCATGCACGCTGCATTGTAAAGGCACTGGACACTATTGGTAATTACTCAAAACAATTAGTTAGCATTAAAACTTGGCAATGAGCAATGGAGAGCTGCCTCTGAAGTAACACAGTTTTTGAGAAAGAGGTAACTTCTCACTTAAGTATTTGAATTGAATAAGAGACCTTAGCCGAGGTCTCAAAATCAAGGCAAGCACACAACTTGTGTGACAAGGGCGTTTTTTCTTTTTTTTTTCTTCTCAAATTTTCACAGGCTTGCTATTTCATGAGTATGTTGAGATTGACCGGTCTTCAACATAAGGACTGTCTGGGTTTTGATTGGAAGTGAGTTAAAGTTAAGATAGATTAAGTTTGTATTTCCTTGTTTGCCACTGGCCTGCTGCTATGGTCATGACGATATTCCAGGGTTGTCTACAGTTTTTGAAGTAGCCGGTGAATATATGTAGTCGGTTTTGTCAAAGGACTGAATGCGAGGGAGCAAATCAAGCACACAGCAGGCTGCCCTTGCAGTATGGGTTCCAGGGCCCGCCCAAGTGCCCCTTCCTTTCTTTTCTTTTCTAGATGCTATGTTGTGTGATCTAAGCAGTTTCTAGCTTGATCTATTGAATACATTTTTTCTTTAAATTATCACATTTTTTTTATGACTCCTTATGTAACTTGCCATAGATTTTGATTTCATTTATTTCTTTTCATGTTTCCCATGTCAGTTGGGGAGGGTTGTTCCACACATATTTTTCCAATTTGATGGATGGAGCAACTTGATTCCTCCTTACACGTTGCATTCAAATAGAAAAAACCTGAGAAAAAAAAAACCCTCCCCCCCCCCAAAAAAAAAGGCAGCCGGCGGCAAAGAACCAAGTACATGTAGCTTGCTGAACTGTCGGCAGCCGGCGCTTCTGAACAACACTGCGACATTCCCCCAAAAAATCCTTCTTCAACAACCCTACCTACACTTTCCCTTTTAAGAAATGCAGGTGCTAAAGCTAAAACAATTATATCTCTTGGACTCTTTCCTATCTATGGACAAAAAATATTGCTACAAAAAGACAAAAGCTGTGAATAAATTTTTTAAACAATGCTTTATTTTTCCGAGATTAATCCATTAATGAAACTAACAAGTTACCCAAGGATACTTCTTACTACAGTATCTGACTAGGAAATTAAATCGCTAAAAGATAAAGACGCTGAAACAACTGCCTCAGTGGTACGTATGTGAAATCTTTGACTTGAAAAATTAAAAACTTTACGTGACGTGCAGAAAAGATACCGATTAATATATGAGAAACCAAAGATTTAGAAAAGCGTTATAAAAATCATTTCAGGAGACAGCATTCTAAGTCATTCTTTGTGCTGTGATTGACCAATAAACACTCAATAGTACCGGTTAACAACATGAACAAAGAAAACATGTTTTTTGTGGTACATCCCCCCCCCAATCCCCTTTATACACAGTTACATATATTTCCACCAAATAAAAAGCTTGAAATAAACTCCCATTTTGTTACTTGTTTTTTAGTGAATGGTTCAATCTGTAAAGCAGCTTTTGATAGTACAGAGCATTTCAAGAATTATTTTATCTCAGGGTAATGTGAACATAAAAAAAGATGTGTTTTTATCCCCCAGGAAATTTGAATCTGAGAAAGAAACGTTGCTGGCTGATACATGTACGTTTCTGAAAAAAATGCTACCATCTTTCAAGCACAGGTTAATTTCATTGTATATTTACTCTTTATGGGATTAAAACAATCAAACAGTTATAAAAACAAATTGTTACTTTGCCTCAAAGGATTTGGGTACTTTTTCAAAATGTCCATAGATTTACATTTAACTTACAGGGTTTGAAGATAATGACAGTGGAAAGCTTCTCTTCAAATATTACTTACTGAGGTGCTGTAGAGAAATGAGTAAAACAATATAATGAAAATACATTTGTAAATGCTTGAGAAAATTTTGGTCTCATGAGACAAAAACTATTTTCATGACATTGTTTTACTCATTACCCAAAAACTACAGCACCTCAGCACGTAATATTTACAGGGAAACTTTCTACTATCATTATCTTCAAACTGTGTAAGTTTAGTGTAAATCTGTGGACATTGTGTTTTTTGTCCAACAAAAGTTACATAGACCCCTTAAATAAGTACGTTAACAGGCATGATAGTTGACCCTGGAAAATAAGTAGGTTATTTCATTGTGGGCTGATTTACATTAACATGATTGTATAGGTTTTTATAGACTTCTACAATCGTACAGATTTTTCTGAGGGCGTACAAATTGGATGTCAGATAACCAAGTGAAGAATACCACGCCTGATCGGTTATAGCACAGGAACTATGCTTAAAAGACAGTGGACACTATTGGTAATTGTCAAAGACCAGTCTTCTCACTTGGTGCATCTCAACATATGCATAAAATAATAAACCTGTAAAAATTCCGAGCTCAATTGGTCGTCGAAGTTGCGAGATAATAATGAAGAAAAAAAAACACCCTTGTCACACGAAACTGTGTGCTTTCAGATGGTTGATTTCAAGACCTCAAATTCTAAATCTGAGGTTTCGAAATCAAATTCGTGGAAAATTACTTCTTTCTCGAAAACTATGTTACATCAGAGGAGCCGTTTCTCACATGCTTTACATTGTATATTATCAACAGCTCCTCATTACTCGTTACCAAGTAAGATTTTATTCTAATATAATAATTATTTTGAGTAACACCCAATAGTGTCCACTGCCTTTAACTATGTACATATTTTACAGCAAATAAAGCAAATGTCAAAAATTTAAACCGCCATGTTTTTTTTATTTACATCTTTAACATTTGTTTTTCTCCCAGTTCAAGAGGGATTACTACCTGTACCAGTTTTGTTTGGTTTTTAGTTTGTACACCATATTGTACTCCCAAAGTGCATGGCTCGTTTCTAGTTTCCTTATCTTACTTTGGAACAACCCATACACACAGGAAGGGGAAAGTTTCAGAGCAGAAAAATACAATCCTGCCATAAAGTCAAGGCCCAGTTTGTTGGCTATGCTTATCAATATCGTAAGCAAAAATAAGCGCTTACGGAAGCAGGGAAGGTAATTACTCAAAACAAATATTAACTTAAAAACTGACTTGATAAGGAGCATTGGAGAGCTGTTGATAGTATAAAACATTGTGGGAAACGACTCCCTCTGAAGTAGCAAGTAACAGTTTATGAGAAAGGGGTAAATTCTCACTAAAATCTAGAAGTCTTTTGTTCTTATCTGAAAGCACACCAATTCGTCCAACAAGGGTGTTTTTTCTTTCATCATTTTCTCACAACTTCGATGACCAATTGAGCGCAAATTTTCACAGGCTTGTTATTTTATGGTTATAATGGGGTACACCAAGTGAGAACACTGGTCATTGACAATATACCAAGTGTATACCTTCCCTTTAATCACAATTTGTCTGATTTTCAGGGCAAAAATAAATTGGAAATCAGACATGGGTAGGAAGAATATCATGTCTGTATATTATACAGTTTTCCAGTTCATTTTTCCAGTTGACTCTAACAGCCAGAGAGATCCTTATTCTTTCCTTTCCTTCTGAACCTGGTCTCCTCTGGATCAAAGCCTTGCTCTTTGCATCCAAACACCGCCCAGGCTGGTGTTTTTGTCATGTAGTCCAAGGCGTTGAACTTTTTCTCCCCGTCGCTCGCAACAAAGTCAGCCATGAGTTCGTGGAACTTGGCGTAATCAATCCACGTCCACCACAATCCGTCCTCCTTTTTAAACTGAAGCAGAGAATATTGAATGGACATTATTTGTTGTATACATTGAAGAGTTTATGAATTGATTGGTACATGTAGAAACAGGGTTTAGAGGCTTTCAAGTTTGTTTTAGTCTGTTCGTGGTTAAACAACCTAGTAGCTGTTGTATATTCATTTGATATATCCAGCAGCACTATGACTTGCAATACATCCTTTATTTCATCTTCTTCATTTTCTTTTTTGGCAAATCCCCCAAATAAACAGTGATTGTGATAGAAATGAGTAAATATACGCATTGCAACCAATGCAAGAGTTAGTTGCAAGGGCAGCTGTTAAACAAAAACAATGATGGACCCCAAAGATAGTATATGGATGTTACCTTGAGTTCTTATTAACAGCAAATTCATCCTCTTTTTACTTCCATTTTCTTTACACCAAACCCTCAAAACCAATAGTGATACTAATGGAAATGAGTAGCGCAACCACGATCCGTGAATTGTTATACTTTTTTATAACCTTGACAGCCCTTAACATTTATTCCAGCTTTTTGTATTTTTGCAAAGTGCTTTGAGGCCTTGCAAAAGGCGCTATATAAATGCTTTTTATATGAGCCCTGTATTCCTTGTGTAACTGTCTGAAGATTTCAGCATTAAAAAACAAATTTAAAAAAAGATTTAAAATAACATAAAAATAAGTAAAAATGTTGAGTACCTTCTTATGTGCAGCCAGTATGCAGTTTGAGTGTTCATGTTCACAGGCAATGTCATAATCTGGTAGGAGATCTACAAGCTTCTGCACGAAGCCCACCACCTCTTCATGCCATGGGATATTCTTCATGGTCAATGTGCTAGCCTTGGATTCCCCACAGTAGGTCACTCCCTGGTCAAAGGTCAAAGTTCAAAGCAAAACAATATTATTTGGTAACAAAAAATTAAGAAATTGGTTGGGTCAAAACTTGTCTAAGATCACCGATTTACTTTAAACTTATACTTAAGGTAAGAATTAAAATATGGAAAATTACTTCTTTTTCGAAATCTACGTCACTTCAGAGGGAGCTGTTTCTCACAATGTTTTATACTATCAACCTCTGCCCATTACTCGTTACCAAGTAAGGTTTTATGCTAATAGCTATTTTGAGTAATTACCAATAGTGTCCACTGCCTTTAATGTTCCTTTAACTGAAAGACCAACTGATGAGAGATTTGCATGATTAGTTGTTTACCTTGACTTCAATGAAGTCTGGCTTGCCGATGTTGACAAGGTTTGCGTAGGCATCAATCTCTTCGTTGTTCCAACCATTGACTATGGTCAATCTGTACACTGTCCGCTGACCCTGTCAAAAAGAATTCAAGAAGGCCCACTATTAACGTTCATTCCAACAATTTGCAGCATTATTTTGTGCTGTCACAGTAGTCTGTCACAGCTTGACATGCACGTATGCTATTTACTTGTACTTTCTTGTCCGACACAAAAAAACAACTGATTTACATTAAATTTACAGGTTTTCAAAATATTGGTACTCGAAAGCTTCCCTTAAAATATTACTTAAGTTACTGAGGTGTAGTGTTTAAAAATAAGTAACATAGTTGCGAGAAAATTATATTTGTCTTGGCGAGAAGAAAATTATTGTAGCATGTACATGTACAGCGGATTTATGCGACTCATGAAAATATTGCTCTGTCTGTATTTTGTTTATTTATTGTTCTCAAACCCTTGACAACTAATTAAGCTTAAACTTCTCAAGGTAAATTATATAACTTGTATACATCTTCAATCACAATGAGTAAGGATTCATGTCATGACCAAAAACTTGATCTACAAAAGGTATCAAAACCCTTTAACATACATGTTCATTGTAGAACTCAAATTGAAAAGTGCCATTATATTTATTGGTTTATTTCATTAAAAAAACCATTACAAAGGAATGAACAGTATGACAACCGATATGGTTGAATTGCACAGGAACATGTACAGTATAAAAAATTCTTTAAAAAGAGCTAAAAGGTTAAACAGTTAAAACACACAATAGGTAATTAGCAAGAATTACATTTAACCAAAAAGAATGAGACTTAACGGAAAAAGAATTACAGTAGAAGCAAAGTAATGCAAGTCTGGTTTTAAACAAAGGCCTCTTTTAAAGGTACCCATAGACAAGAAGACTTTGCAATGGAAAATCCCCTTAGCAAAATGAAAATGGCCTTGCCCTCCAGATAAGATTCCAGGCCCAGGGGTAGATTTCACAAAGTTAGTCCTAACTTTGGACTAGTCCTAGGCAATGCCAGTCCTAAGTTAGGATGAATTACTGGTCCTAACTTAGGACCAGTCCTATCTCTTAGCATTGCCTAGGACTAGTCCTAAGTTAGGACTACGTTGTGTAATCCACCCCTGTAATACTAAAATTTTGCCACTACTTCATGACGTTCAATCAACAATTATTTGAAATCATGTCAATCAGAAAACACATTTTAATTCTGACCTTTTCTGAGAGTGCCTCTAGACTGCTGAGTAATCTCGGCCAGAAGTCGCGGAATAGCGGCCGGTCAATCTTCTTTAAGCTTTCCTTCGTACTCGCATCCACACTAACGTAGAGCTGCGTAACAGGAACCATGCTCCTTCAAGAAAATTACAGTATACACGCATTTAAAGTTGTTTGAGTTTAAGATACATTGTAATCATTGGTTACCTTGGTTTGTAAGGCTTAACATGCTTAACAATTGTAAATGTCAAGCAAAAATTAGTAGGGAACCAATCACAGTGGACTGTGCATAATATTTTGGGTGGTAACTCATTTTTGCTAAGCAAGACTTTCCTGCGCTAGGCTACTTTTTGGGTCCAAACTCCTTTAGAAATTTTGCACGTCTATTTATTATTACTAGAATGTGAAGCTGGTTTACCATAATAATAATTAACTTGTTTTTCTATAGTTCATTTGACAGAAACCGTATCAATGCGCTTTCCATTTGTGCCCTAATCATTGGGCTGATAACTACCCCTTCAATCTTTCTCAGCTCCCTGGAGAGTATACAGCCGTGAGCTGCCTTGGCACTCCAAAGGCTTTTTCAAACACATTATCAATCTCTTCCCTCGCAGGTACCCATTTATATACCCATAGGTGAAGAGGATCAATTATAGTTAAGCATCGTGCTCTAAGACACCAGTGTCATGACTGGGGCCCCGAACCCACACTCCGAAGACTTAACCACCAGAACTTGAATTCGATGCTCTAAGCCACGACACACATAAAATTGTATCTTAAGTACATTTATACCTGATAGCTTCTGGGAACTGTGCGTTGGTGACAAGAAACGTTGAGATTTTATGACTGTGTAGTAGCTTCGCAAAGCGGTTGATCTCGGGGTACATGATTGGTTCACCGACTAATGATAAGGCACAGTGCTGGACCTGCATGGCTTCTGCCATACGCTCTGGCTTCACACCAGGGACACCTGTGGTACAAGATTAAATTATCAAATCATTAAAAAAAGAGGATCCTTCTATGAATTTGATTTCTTTTACCTTTAGGTATGATCTTGGAAAAAAAATTGGGGGGTTTCAGATATATTTCTGTGAAGATCGACTTAATCATATCATCAATCGTTTGTTCGTTTGTCGCCCTTGATTTTTATTTTTTTTTAAACTGTTTTTGATAGACAATGCTTTGGTATGGGACTGTTCTGTGATTTTTATGATTTTTGTGCAATTCTGGGTTTTTTCCCCTACTATTTTGGGGGGTTTTGTGCCGTTTGTGCATTTTAATGTTTTTCAGCTTTTAATCGCGTTCACTTCCTTTTTTTTTTGTATTTCAACTGCCAAATTGTAAAAAAAAATTTAAAAAAAATTAATTTATAAATACCGCAAACCAAATATATATTGATACCTCACCATGCAATGCCTCAGATCCCATATAATGATGAACTTGAATCGCGACTTCAACAATTTTTGTCTGTATCCTTCAGCTGTTTCTTTGAGAGGGTAGGGCCATCTTTAGTTTTCACAATGCACTTAACAAAGTTCAAGGCCTGAGAGTTGCTTAACTGAACATTTGCTTAGCAGTTTTCTACTAAGAAAAAATAAGCAGAAAACCAGCCAAAGAAAGTACAGATGGCGTTATTATTTTTTTTTTTTGGGGGGGGGCTGGTAAAACTTATTTTTAGCAAAATCACCTTTGAATTCTTTCATGAGTTTGTAGTGATTCTGAAGAGCGCCCTCTAGGATCGTCTCTGGGTCATCCATCTTCCATCGCCACTCTGTGCCGACTGGATTGGTGTGATGCCTTTATTGAAAAATGTAAATGAATAGTTACATGTAAACTAGTGCATCAAAGACATAGGCCCTGTTCGCACTGGACTTAATTTGGGCAAATTAAATTAACCTGGTAAGGTTTTGTAGGGTCAAATAAATCCAAGTGCAGACAGTGGAAAAGTTAACCTGTCGGAATGTTATTCAGCTTCATGGTAAAGTTAACAAGTATATTAATCCAGTGCAGTTATTATTAAGGCTAGACATAATGTAGTAATCATGAATACAGTTACTATTACTTCATAGCACAAGGTATGTACATCCATTTTGTGGGCTTTTTAAAGCAAGAAACAGCATTTCAACACATTAGCCTCTGTCGTGATTGTCTGTCAAAGTTATCGTCTGTACAATTTGTACTTGTGCTGTTTGGTGTTTGTTCTTTGTTAGTCTGTCAATAGGTAAAGGAACTTATACATGTATCTCTTGATATGAGCGTTTTTTGATACCTCCAGCAGAAGACACATTTGTTGGCGCAGGCGAGGCTTGGTGTGGTCTCCATACAGCGATGACTCTCAATGCCATAGAATGTGTGTTTATAGCAGCCTCCTCGTCCACGTAACATACTCTAAAGGAAAAACAACATGTACATAAGAGGCTCCAATGCAAAAAAAAAAAAGATATAAATTTCACCTTGGGGTATAAATGGGTACCTGTGAGGTTAGGGTAGCCACATTTTCAGATTTGGGGGTCACCAACAATGTTGGCGATTTTATGGTTTCAAATGATACCAATTTGACAACTGAAGACATTTTATCAGTGCAGACCAGGTTAATGAGCCAAAGTTTGAGATATATTTAGAATTTTGGGTCAAATTTGTTAAAATATCCACCATTGTGGCAGGAGATTTCTTTCCCCTTCACCCCCCCCCCATTGTGTACAATCTTCTTTTGATAGCGCCCTCTTGTCTGTGAATCACCCTCCTTCATATTGGTGACAGAATCCCAGCATACATAATTTCCCTAGGACACCAGCATGATCAAATTTTCAGATTTGGGGTTCAACAAACTGTTGGTGTTTTTATGGTTTCAAATAATACAGACTGGACTACTCAAGACATATTATCTGTACAGACTGGGTAAGTTGGCCAAAGTTTGAGATATATTGAGAATTTTGTGTGAAGTTCCGTTTTTAGTCCAAATCCCCCAAATACACCATGCAGTACTTAAGCAGCATCCAGCAACAAAGCTAAGCTCAGCATTCTCCTGAAGACATTAAAAGCATACGATCGAAACGTTGAGTTGTCAAACACTAGCTCTTTTTCAGATTCAACACTACTCAAACGAGATTTGCACATGGTGTTACCACAAACCTTACCTAATACTTCCACCATGCAAAGATTCAATTCCTTCTTATATTTATGCTAACCTTAGTCCATCTGCAGAGTTTAACCCCAGAGTGGCTACCAATCAGACGGTACCCTGAAAGAGATAAGCAAAATCAACCAAAATCAAGCAACACGCTTAAAGGGTTTGGGTACTTTTTGTACAAAATGTCCACAGATTTACATTTAACTTACACGGTTTGAAGATAATGATAGTAAAAAGCTTCCCATAAAATATTACTTACTGAGGTGCTGTAGTTTTGAGAAATTATAATTATTAAAAAGATTTATAGCACATTTCCAAAATAGACCATGTGCTTTACAATAAAAATTGAAAGAAATACAATAGAAAGCAAAAAAGCACAAACATAAAAAGCACAAGAAAAGCACATTAATGAAGTATATGAGTAAAACAACTCGCACAAAATTAATCAGAGACGAAAATTATTTTAGCATGTAAAAACTAGATAACCACTTATGGTATTTTACCATAACATACCATAACTGGTTAATACGCTTTTACATGCTAAAACTGAGACGAAAATATTTTTGTGACATTGCGTGCTCTACTCACCCTGTTTTGTGAGTGCTTTTCTTAGCATTGGCGTAATCATCTCCCTAGGCTCGGCTGATTTAGCTGAAGCTCTGTCATCCTAAAACCAACCACAAAATAAAAAAATAAAAAATAATTCTAAAACATGAATCTGCTTTGTTATTTGAGCTTTCTGCAGGCCTTGAATAAACCCATGTCACCCTCAGCAACTGCTGTGGTTCCCTGTGCTTTTGCTGTGAAGTGCTACAGCAGCCCAGGGCCCAATTTCATAGAGCTGCTAAGCACAAAATTTGCTTAGCATGAAATGTCTTTCTTGATAAAAACAGGATTACCAACAAAATTTCTGTTTGTTGCATATTGCTTGTTACTAGTAATCAGCTGTTGTTTGCTTATCCTGAAAATCACATGGAAATTTGGTTGGTAATCCTGTTGTTATCAAGGAAGAAATTTCATGCTAAGCAAATTTTCGTGCTTAGCAGCTCTATGAAATTGGGCCCAGAGCTGTTCACTCCCCAGGGAGCTGAGAAAGATTAAAGAAATTTGATTGGCCCAATTAGGCGGGCACTAATTGTAAAGCATATTGAAACGGTTATTGTAAAATGCGCTATATAACAACTAGTTTCTATCATTACACTTTGTATTTATGATCAATCTATAATTCAAACAAGAATCTATCTCGTGTATTTAGATGACCTCTGACCTTTGCCTTCTTCATTTTCTTCATGACCTTTCCCAAGTCCTCGAGGTCAGTCAGGCCATTAGTCTCTGTGACTTTGCTGCTTCCATCTTGGGCATCTTCCACGTCACTGACTTCCTCTTCACTGGAACTATCATACAATTCCTTCAAGTAATAAAAAATAATAATTACAAATTGTTAAATACGTACATGTATACCAAATTCACAAAACAGGCTAACTTTTTAAGTTCCGAGCATAATATAACTCTGGCTTTTTTATCATTTTGCTTTCAGTGCTATTTCTCTTTGAATGTTTGTGTTTGTAAGTGTTTTTAATGCCAAATAAGTTATAATAATCCGGGGGCAGAGTAATTACTAACGAAAAAGTCTGAAACTTGGATACAAATTCAAAGGTATGTTGAAATTATGGCATTTCTACCATTTTGTAAACCCTGGGGTTATAGATTCCAAGGAGCTTTTGGAAAGAGCATCCAAAGCACTAGAGAAGTAGACCAATGAGCAGGACTTCTTTATTTGTGGAAAAAAATATTGTCTTAATTTTCTTGACCCAGCCGACATAAAAAGTCTGAATTCAGCCAAAAGTCTAAACAATCTCATCCCTGAATAATCAAAGTAATAATAACAAAATGAATGAAAGTTGTTTTTCGAAAATTAGTGTCCCAAACCTCGTCATTGTCATCTGGAGTCTCCTGGCAACAGCCCCCGTCTGTTTTCCCGCATTCACACGACTGCGCCTGTGAGCTACAGCAGTCTTTACTGGAGCTTGTTAACTTTTGGAGGAGCGACTCTTTCCACGCAGCAAAATCTTCTCCTACGCCTGCAAAAGGTTCAAATTTTACAGCAAAATTGTAGAGGTGACACACGATGAAATGAAATGTATTTGGTAGATAAATAACTAATCTGCTGAGTAGAGTCCGCAGAATTCTCTGTAGGATATTTTTAATTGTGTGGCAATTGGGACAAAATGTCTTGAAGTTTACACAAATGTGTGCTTTCAGATGCCTAAAAATGGCTTCAAGTTTGTTATTAGATGCAAATGTTTGACTGAGAAATTACCTCTTTCTCAAAAATTATGTTATTTCTGGGGAGCCGTTTCTAACAATGTTTTATACTATCAACAACTCTCTATTGCTGTTTATGTTAATTACCAGAAGTGTTCAGTACCTTTAAATACCTCTTATTCACTACACCACTAGTAATATTTCTATTCGCGTTTTATAAAAATTTATTATTTTATGTTTGATTTCACTAACTCCAAATGAATTTACCTCCATGTTTGCTCTCAGCAACATTCTGATCTCCCTCCCCTCTCTCCACCACAGCTGATGCACTCAGTATGCTAAGCCAGCTATCTACATTCTTCCCGACCTATAAAACACACATAGAAAACAACATCAACATTGTAGTGGCAAAGTATAGACGATGTCACCTGTGACATCACATGTTTACAAAAGAGCCACCAAGCCTGGACTTCCTGCAGGTTTGATTTGTACACAGCCCAATGGAAGAAAATATAAAATTGAGATTGCACTGTCTAATTCTTATGAACTTTTGATATGATGAAAGGGGACACACCACAAAACTTGTCCAGCTTTTACTTTCATAACTCTTGGATTGATGTGGAAATCATGACACAAATTGTAAATTTTTCCATATGACCAGTGCAGTATCTTGCCTGCCAGAAAAGCCAAAGAGTGTACAAGGTCACACCTATTGTAAACAAAGTTCACACGGTCTATACCTTTGATTTTTGAAACCGCTCGCTTGTTCTAATTTTATACAAATGTAGATGTACATGTATGATAAAAGGTGAGCGCATTTTTGAAATATCGCCGAAAATCGGGAGCAACCATGTCCGGACACAGAAAGAAAATTCCCTAATCTGAGCTTGAATTAACATTTTAGGGCATACATAAACTGATATCTCAGAGATAAACCCGTCCTGGATTAATTTCGACAAGACAGTCAGAGGCAAATTCTCACTCAAATATTAATAAAAGGCCTAAAGCCTTTCATCAGACATTTGGAGGAATCACAAATGTGTGCAACAATGGTGTTTTGCTTTCATTATTCTCTTGCAACTTCGATGACCAATTGAGTCAATATTTTCCAAATTTTGACAGATTTGTTATTTGATGCATGTTGGGATACATCAAGTGAGAATATTGGTCTTTAACAATTACCAAAGGTGTCCAGTGCCTTCAAGGACTGCTTTTCAATTGTCGTGGCCGAGCGGATAAAAGCGCAGAACTCGAGCTATTGCGCTTCTGTTCAGCCGATTGGGGTTCAAGTCCCGGTCATGACACTTGTGTCCCTGAGCAAGAAACTTAACTATAAGTCCTTCTCTCCACCCGAGTGTAAATAGGTACCTGTGAGGGCAGAGATGGTTCTTGTGATTGATTTAGCCGGGTACGGCTTATTTGTTGCACAGGCTTTACACTCCCCATACAGGGAGCCGAGATGGTTTAAGGAACGGATTAAGGCCCAGTGACCAGGGGTATACTGTTGGAAGCGGTTAGATATGTCTTTGGGTATGAAAAGCGCTATATAAAAACAGGTTATTAAAATACCTGATTATAATGGCCTTCATAGAGTGAGTTTCCGAGCCCAAACACAGCATATTTTAGTCCCTTGAGGAGGGACTTGTGAACCCTGAAATCAGTGGTTGATTCCTCCAACCACTGACAGAACCAGGTAGCACTCTTTGTTGGCAGTCCTTCAGAATATGTGGCTAGAATGAAGACGCAGGTGACCAGTCCCTCAGTCTGTGTAACAAAGAAAAGAGGTACACTCTGAATTGGGAAATTTAGGGGGAAAACAAGTTTTCTATAATACATTATTTCAAAAATACTTGTTTTTATCAGTAATAACAAGATCAGGGCCCAATTTCATTAAGCTGTTACCAACAAAATGGACTCAGAACATCAAAACTGTGTATATCGCTACTACTTGTAATGGCTAGCTTCAGCCCAGGCCCGTTTTATAAAGCTGCTTATCAACCTTTGACCTTACCTCTGGAAGAATATGACTTTCTGGGTCAAAGGTGAGTAGGTCAACGACCTCTGCAGAAATGCCACTTGCGGTTGCTGCCTTTGCGAGCTCCTCTGCGAAACTCTGAATGATCAACACAAACAAACCAATTACATAACAATTGAAATTTATAAGGCACTACCCGTGTTCAGATCATAGCGCACATAAAAGCACTTAACATGGAAAAAAGCGAGTCTTTAGAGCTATAAGAACAGTAGGAAGATTGCTCCTATTCATTGGCCCAGCTACACTAAAGGCTTTTTGACCTAGAACTTCTAATTATTCTTTTGCAACTTCAATGACCAATTGAGCCCAAATTTCCACAGATTTGTTCCTTTATGCATATGTTGGGATACGCAATTGGGAATACTGGGGTCGATTTCACATAGAGTTAGGACTAGTCCTAACTTAGGAGTAATGAAAAACGTATGGCTAGTCCTAAGTTGGGGTGAGTAACTTGTCCTAACTTGAGATAAGACTAGTCTTCAGTTTTTGTGAAATCCACCCCAGGTGCAATTACCAAATATGTCCAGTGTCTTTTGAAAAAAAGTTGATATCTACCACTACCATCTAAAGACATGATTTAAAGGCAGTGGACACAACTGGTAATTACTCAAAATAACGATTAGCATAAAACCTAACTTTGTCACGAGTAATTGGGAGAGGTTGATAGTATAAAACATTGTGAGAAACGGCTCCTTCTGAAGTGATGAGTTTTCGAGAAAGAACTAATTTTCCACGAATTTGGTTTTGAGACCTCAGATTTAGAATCTGAGGTCTCGAAATCAAACATCTGAAAGCACACAACTTCGTGTGACCAGGGTGTTTTTTTCTTTCATTATTATCTCACAACTTCGACGGCCAATTGAGCTCAAAGTTTCACAGGTTCATTATTTTATGCAGATTTTGAGATACACCAAGTGAGAAGACCAATACCATTACCAATAGTGTCCATTGTCTTTAAGAGGGGGGGGGTATTAACCTTGGCAGTCCCAGTTTGTGTGCCATAGAAAACTCTCAGCCTGCCTGTCTTCTCAGAAGTGATTTCAGAACTTTTTTTCAGCAAACGCCCATTCTGGTTGGCTGGTTGGGCCCGGGATGTCTGCTGTTGAGTCGGCTGTCTGTCGCCCTCTGTCGGCCTCATTGGGGCAGCATTTGGCACAAAATTCTCAACTTCCTATAGAACAAAGAAAACACCTAGATTTGTCAATGAGCTTTTTTGAAAAACAGCATATCAAGTTCCATGGAACTGATTGAACTACAAGTTGTACTGTCGTGGATAAGAGCACCGGACTCGAGCTCTAGTGTTTCTGATCAACAGAGTGTGGGTTCAAGTACCGGTCATGACACTTGTGTACTTTTAAAAGCAAGACACTTAACCGTGATTGCTTCATCCTTCGGATGGGACGTAGAGCCATTGGTTCCATGTTGTGTAAAGCACATCAAAGAACCCAAGTGCACTTACTCAGGGACAAGGGGTCCACCCTGCCTGGTGTTCCTGATTTGATTGGCTGCATATTGAGCCACAGCACCTTGTAAGCCCCCTAAATGGTGCTTTGTAAAGTATTAAGTATATGTAGGGCTCAGTCTTAGCCCCACATACCCTGGTATACATGTACCTATTGTTGAAACGCCTTGAGAGTCACAGGGTGACGGATATGAGCGCTATAAGAAGCCATTATTAAGAAGCCGGTCGTCGATTTCAACAAACTCTTCCTAATTTGGGATTAATCTTAGGATAAAGGACGAGTTAAAAGCTGTATCCATAGACGTTAGAACGCATTGAACCCTTCCTAAAGTTAGGATGGGTTACTCGTCCTAACTCAAGGTAGGATAAATCCTAGAGTTCATGAAGTCGACTGCTGGTTTTCCTGTTTTACTTACATTCTCATTCTTGTTCCACCAAAGTATCACCATAAGGAGAGTAGCCACACCCGTCACAAAGGACACACCGTACCAGCAAGGAACTGACGTCCATAGTGTAGTCACTAACTTACTACCCCAGTGGAATTGCAATGTGTCGATATCTACAAGTTTGAGAAAAACATTATAAAGAGTGCGATGAATGCTTAAAATGTAATAAATGAATCAGCAAAGGATCTGCACACGAGTATAAACATGATTCTCCATGCTAAGATGTCACACATACTGTGGGATAATTTCTTTTGCATTAAATTGTAAGTGTAACAACACTCTTCACAAAGTACGATATTGGAACTGAACAATTGAACCCAATTTTACAAAGGTTTGTAAGAAGAACAAAAACATGCTATGCGCCGAAAAACATTGCTTGGAAGAAACAGATAACCAGTCAAAATTGGAGATGATATTATCCCCACTTGTTCTCTACTCATGTTTTGCTTAGCCAAACAAATTTGCTAAGCAGTATTTTCTGCATTTAAAACAGCTTCTTAAAATTGGGGCCCTCTACTTATTGTAGAATATTTGGGTTAAGATCATCCATCACAACTTTATCAGTCATGTACAGTTGAAATGTCAGAAAACTCAACCGTCAGATAACTTGCCGTCGGACAACTCGTCCATCTGACAGTGACAAGAGGACGGGCGAGACAACAGCTTGGCCTTGACCAGGCCATGGCATCAGTTAGACAACTTGGTTCCACAGTGAGAAGATAGGTCAGCGGGTTAGTGACGATCTTCGTTACTGACATTTATTGAATAGACACCCAGACTAAAGTTAAATAGTCTGCTGCAACCAATAGACTACAAGATTAGAGAGGGTACCTGACTACCTGTGTGTCAAAATGTAGTGTACTACTACATGTAGTTATAATGTTTGTATTGTAAACAGTAATATGACATATTAAGTGTACAGTTTACAAGCGGGGATGGTGGGCAGCACGAGACGTAGCCCACCTTGTTGAGCTGTAAATGGCTCCGCTCTTAACATCGGTCTCATCACTGTCGCCACTGTAATGGCGACAGTGATGAGACCGATGTTAAAAGCGGAGCCATTTACAGCTCAACAAGGTGGGCTACACGGGACGTAGGTCACTTTATACTGAGTCAGTCAGTAGCGTTAGATTAGAGAATCATTACACAAACACTCATGTCACAGGTGGTGGAGCAAGTAATAATAATAAGTAATCAAAATCAAATCATAACTTTCAAAAACTATTTTACCAAACTAAAATCAAAGAAAGATTGAAATTTGGCCAACATTTCCAAGAGGGTCAAATTATAATAAATTAACTCAGTTAATTTCAATAACAAGTACCAAAAAAGTTATAAAAATAATATAAACACATACAAAAAAAATATACACAGCGCCCTCTACGCCTGCTTTATTGTCATATCACATAGGCATACATTGTCTGCTCTGATTGTCGGCAGAATAAATTGTTTTAATACAAAATTTCAAGATAATAAGCTGAAATTGAGCTGAAAAGTTCCGTGCATGTATATATGTCTCATCTACCTTCGTTTTCACTATCGATGGCATAAACTCTTTCAAAACCACAGAAATTGGAAACTAAAAAACACCAAAATAGAAAGCAGATATCTGCTACGGAGGCTGCCATCTTGGATTGAGCTTCTTTTGGGAAGAAAAAGTCGTTTGTTTATTTATCACAGTTAACAAATTATATTTTTAGTAATATTTTATAATAAAGCCTTCGAATATTGTTTAAAATGTTCAAAAATAAATTAAAACTTGACTTGTATGCAGTTTCTGATAAAAAATAAGTTACATTTTGTAATAAATTGAGTTTTAAATAAATAACAAAAGGGCTACGCAAATAAAGTAGTGTCTTTGTAAGTCAACGTTTTGTACATGTGGCCAACCACGATCAAACACGATACACTGTGTGTACAATGCGTACGCAGCGCTCGGGGACCGATTGTGTAGTGACTGCTGCTAATTCACCGCACAAAATGTCAAATAGACCGAATTTTATACCAATTTCCAACTTTCATTTCAGCATGAAACATCTGACATATTTCACGGTCCTCTTGACATGTTTCCTTCACTGCATTTCACCGTCAAATGCCATTGCCGATGTGGTGTTCGCCGTCAACTGTGGCGGCCCCGCGCATCGGGATGTGTACGGCGTGGAATATGAGAGTGACCCGCTGGAGGTTGGGGTTGCCTCGGACTTCGGAAAAAGTCTTTCTGTGATCGGGCGCGTGCCGCCACAAGATGCAATCCTCTACCAGACCGAGCGATATGATGTGAATACCTTCGGCTATACAACTGCAATCGAAGAAGATGGAGATTATGTGCTTGTGTTGAAATTTTGCGAGGTTTGGTTTGCAGCATCCCGGCAAAAGGTTTGTGAAACATGGGGGTCTTGGCTTGAGTAAACAAATATTTTTATAACGACAAATTATAAACTATATAGAGGAGTACGTGCTTTACAAACTAACACAAAACAGAACACGACAAAAATGTTGATGCACATTAACCTGCCGACGGCAGGACGGTTACGTTATCGGCAGGAGGTTACGTTATCGGCAGGAGGTTACGTTATCGCAACTATGATGCAGGGTGCTATTGTTATAGTTGCGATAACAACCCTCCTCCCGATGGCCGCCGGAGGAGGGTTGCGTTATCGCAACTAGCGAGCTAGGCCTACTGCTAATGAAATTTACATGTATAATAAATCATTATTGAACTTTTATTTAAATTAATGGGTAGTTTCTTAAAAAAAACGGAAAAGTTTCCGTATGGCGCCACCACTTTTTCACTCGATATGAAATAATATAGTATCTAATTTACCTCAATGAGATATCCCTTTTTGTAAATATGAGTGAAAAATTGGTGGCGCCATACGGAAAGTTATCCAAAAAAACATTTTGTTCACAGAAAATACCATCGTAAAAATAAAACAAGTCTGTCTGATGGAGGAGGGATACAGTAACAATGTTCAATTTGCTCATGGTTCAATCATTTGTATTACCTGTTTACTTGTTTACCTGTCTGTAGATTCTGGCAAAAGTTTCAGTTTTTTATAGAGCGCTTTACACTTTCACGCCTGTTTGCTTTATGATTAGTCTCAAACAGGATTCAACTGTTTCCCTCATGGAGTATACTTTTAAGTTTGACCAGGCTTGTTGTTCACAGTGGCTAGACTCTATAGAATGTTATATTATCTCACTTCTCTTGACAGGTTTTTGATGTTGTCCTCAATGATCTACACACTGTTGTCTCGGGGTTAGACATCTACGATATCGCTGGTAGGGGTACGGGTCATGACGAACTCATTCCATTCACAATCACCAAAGGCAAGCTGAAGCTGCAAAAGGAAGCGTCTACCTTTGATGGAGAACTACTGATAGAGTTTGTCAAGGTATGTACTATGTTCTTTTTTTTTATGCAAATCGCTAGACACACAAGGCCTGAAGGCCACTTCAAGGTGTGGGCAAAAATTTTTTTTTTCCAGAGGCCGTGGCCAGGCTGAAACAGGTAGTCCATACGGATGAGCAGAAAGCACTACCTCCCCAATTTTACGTAGCAAGTGTCACAACTGGGATTCGAACCCACACTTTGCTGATCAAACACCAGAGCTTGATCCGGTGTGGCGGTTTCAGTCTTCCGCCATGTTCAGTTTTCCGGGACTCAATTAAGTATATAACAATTGACTTCTTTCGCTGGCTGTGCGCAGGTGTCCCCTGACGTAATGTTACCGTATTTGGTCATTCGGAAAACTGAACACGGCGGAAAGTTGAAACCGCCACACCGGTGCTCTTAACCGCTCGGCCATGACACGCCATGTAACATGTAACTCTTCCTATGGCTATAACAATATTGTAGTGGCTTCCTACAATAGCGCTCAGGGGCCGATTTAACAAAGATCTTAGATTGGTTATAAATACAAATCAATCATAGTTGCTAAGTAAAGTGTGATGTCACAAAACAAATCACTATGGTGATACTGAAATTTGTCTTGTGTTGAATTGCATTGCTTTGTGAAATCGGCCCCAAGTCCGTCAGTCAAGTTAGGGTAGACTCAGGCCTGATACTTCACAGAGGCAACAAAGGCGATCGCCTCCATGCCCCCTGGTCATTGCCTTGGTGCCCCTTGAAATGATTGTTAGTAGTGCTGGGCGAATAGTGAAATTTTGTTATTCGGATACCGCTGGCCAACTATCCGAAATTAACCGGATACTCAAATAATTTTTTTCGCCACGAGAGGGCGCTATTTAAAAAAATATATTAAAAAATTTTTTTTTTTTTGCCAATAGAGGGCACTGTTCGTTTGTGAATGAAATCTTATGGGCGCATTGATATTAGTTTAAGACAGTGTCACTCGGTTCATTCATAAAAATGACCGGATCTAATTTAAAGATGGCGATTTGCTTTTTCTTTTGATCGTGATTGACTCTACGTGAAGGAAAACTTGTGTAATCTTTGGACAAATTATGTCAGAAATGTCATTGTTTTAACTCTTCACGGAGGTGAGCATAGTAAAATACATAATTTATACTGTTTTATGCTGTCTTAACAGAAGTTTCATAAGGATTCAGACGAAACATTTATATCCATTGTTGCCCGACGTCCGCGGATATTCGGATAGTTAAAGAATATCCGGTTACTCGGTTGTTATTACAGAATTATCCGGTTTGTACACAGGTATTTGCGCCCTATGCGGATATCCGGTTAAGAAAAAAAAGGCATTCGCGGTTACGGATAGGAAAACCTATTTGCCATTAACCGGATATTCGAACAATTCGCCCAGGCCTAATTGTTAGACTCCGATAAATAGATTTTTCATTTTTTTAATTTTTTTTTTATACATTTAACAATAAATTAAAAAAATTGGTGCGACATCCAAAATGGGAGTTGGCTACTTAGAGGTGGCAGGGACGAGTAACATGATATTTAATTTACTTGGCCTTACTTGGTTTGTTAAATGGACCTTGCACATGATATCATATCAGTAGGGTGCCCTCACCTAGAGGTACAAGTATAAAGACGGCCGTTCATTGGCCAAATCTGTGTGCCCCATGTACAAATCTGTGCATTTTTATTGTTTCGTCATCGTTTTACCTCTTACATGTAGATGGCGCCTAGATGATGTCAATGCAAGGTCAATTATATTATAAGTTATCATACAAGCGCGAGTGGAATACAGAAAAAATATAGCGCTTTTGCGTCCCATATCCAAAGAGGCCGAAAACGTGCAAGTCTCACGTGCAACACGCAAAGTTTAAAATTTCAGAACGTTGTTTCGCGCACACAAAGTTTAGAATGTAGTTTTTGCACTGTCCGTATACGGAGAGTGATGCATTGACACTCACAATTAGGCCTGGGCGAATTATTCGAATATCCGGTTAATGGCGAATAGGTTTTCCTATCCGTAACCGCGAATGCCTTTTTTTTCTTAACCGGATATCCGCATAGGGCGCGAATACCTATTTACAAACCGGATAATTCTATAATTACAACCGAGTAACCGGATATTCTTTAATATCCGCGGATGTCGGGCGACAACTGATATGAATGTTTTGTCTGAATCCTTATGAAACTTCTATTAAGACAGCATAAAACAGCATATATTAAGTATTTAACTATGCTCACCTCCGTGAAGAGTTAAAACAATGACATTTCTGACGTAATTTGTTCAAAGATTACAAAAGTTTTCCTTCACGTAGAGTCAATCACGATCAAAAGAAAAAGCAAATCGCCATCTTTAAATTAGATCCGGTCATTTTTATGAATGAACCGAGTGACACTGTCTAAAACTAATATCAATCCGCCCATAAGATCTCATTCACAAACGAACAGCGCCCTCTAGCGGCAAAAAAAAATATTTTTAATTTTTTTTAAATTTTTATTTTTTAAAATAGCGCCCTCTAGCGGCGAAAAAACTATTCGAATATCCAGTTAATTTCGGATAGTTGGCCAGCGGTATCCGAATAACAAAATTTCACTATTCGCCCAGCACTACTCACAATACGCAATGTGTAATAAAAACAGAGGAAGTACATGTAGTATATAAAACAGAGGAAGTATATGTTTTTATCCCCCTAGAAGTTTGAGCATCTGATTGGTGGATTAGCGCATACTGGAAGATAATAGCTGACAAAATATCTGTAGGAAATTATAATCCTTTGAAACATATCTTCTGAATGAGTTTCAGACCTGATAAAGTGATAAAAGTAATTAGTCGGACTGAATCCTTTTACGTCATCGGTCACACTTCATGGACCATGTGGTTGCGCTTACATGCTACTGGCAATGTACAAATGTAGCTTCAGCGTCCCGCATTACCTTTAGGACACAGCAATTGAGAGCTGTTGATTATCAAAAATTGTGAGAATCGGCTCTCTCTGACGTAGAGAGAAAAAAGAGGTAAATTCTCGCTCAAATATTAAAAGACTTCAGGCCTGAAGCCTTTTTTTATTCAGTTAAATAAAAAATACACATACACATGTAGGCCTACTTTACTGTGTAATATATTGAGGGGAAGTGAGTTAATAAATTGATAAATGTTTCAATGTTGACTTTAGTATGATCTACTTTCATTTTTGTTGGGTAATGAAGAACATAATTAATCTTATGTTTAAAAAACATTACCCAGTGCGATTCAAAAAACAGTTCCTGCATGGTAAATCGTCTCAGGAAGTTCTCCTCATTTTGATTCTGGTCGTAAACACAATAAGCTGCAAGCCCTGTAGCATGTAGGGCCTAGTCATATGGATTTTTTTGCCACAAATGCAAGCCCAGGTACATGGATCTGTCTACGTACAAATGTAACTTTGCCAAGCCTTCCGACGGTAGACTCAAAGAAATTCAGTAACAATTTTGATATTTAAGTTATAAATTGAACCTGGCAATTCAACCCGATGATCTCTTTCCAGGAGAGAACATTTCAAATACAATTTGATTCATCTCCATCTGCACGAAACACAATCGTTTCAAATTCAGGCTCTTTTAAAGCTATCTGATATTCTGCAATCTGTCACAGCTAATGACAAGTTGTGTCATACCGAGTTAGCGTGATCAGGTGTGTCCGTACACACAAAGAAGCTTGTAGCGAGAGTATAGTGATGAGTGTCCCATTGGGATGACTGCCCTGGTGGAGTAAAGCCACAAAAAAAAGACATGTTTGAGGCTGCTTTCTTTGTTATTTATTTTTAATTAATTTTTTTTTTTTACAATTCTTTTTTTTTTAATTGGGAGTTGAATAAAGAAAAATTTACTAGTATGGGACTCGAACCAATGACCTTCGGATTAAAGATGCTATGTCAGATTTTTGGCCGATTTGACCCCAAAATTTTGATTTAAAAATTCAATAGGTATTGTGATGGGGGTCGAGAAAGTTACAAGCTTTCATTTGAGTCATTGCTCGAAAAAGTCCGCCAATTATTAGTAGCAGTAAAATAAAGTGCTGAAAATTTTGTCGGGATCCCGACAATATATCACATGACCAATTCTTATGTGTTTTACAAGAAATGTTTTAAATTTTTGCCATGGTTCCTGACCATTAAAAGTAAAAGTTAAATTTTTTTTCGTTAGAGCGGGTGATACTCTTTGAAATACCATTCACAAATCTATTTTTTAATGTTTGGGGCCAAAAATCTGACATAGCATCTTTAACGTGACGGCACTTAACCAACTGAGCTATCTAGCCCTGTACGTTGGCGGTCTCCCTATTATACAACACATTTTAGCGATCTCAGACAAAAACAAAAGCAAATTTGAAAAACAGCCTTGTCGCTACTTGAGGGTTGTCTTTAACAAATGTGTCGGCCATTTAACAACAACAACATTAAAAAGGTCCTCCGCCTTCCTTTTATCAAAAAGGCAAGATGCTAAACATATTTTTTTTTTTTTGCCTTAATATAGCAAGATTCCCCAGGAGTACTTCTTGGTTTTAATGTGGCCTGTTGTTATGGCTGAGTAGCTTTCAAATTGACTAGCCCAAGAGGGGGGGATGATGGAACGCAGAGTGCATCTGTCGATTACTTTACACTAATTGTATGAGAGTACATTGTAACTTTAAATATGAAAATGAATAGTAGACTTGCGGGTACAACCATTGTAAAATCTCTTTTGAGGGAGTGTTGGCTCTGAAAAGAGCCGGTTTGGTCTTGACGTTTCAAACAGTATACTCTGCTCGTCTTCAGGAGAATGTATGCTTTTGTAGTGCAAGGCACAAAATTGATGGGAATATTCTCAAGACAGCAGGGCTTAATGTATGTACAATGCACATGTAGCTCAATTGTTTTACTAAACCAGCAGGGGCCTGGAATTTCATCTTTAAACATGTTGAAAGGGCAAGTCCATTTTCATTTTGCAAGGGGCACTTCCATTGGAAAATGTTAAAGTCAATGCAAAACTTTTGAAGGACGCCAAGACCAGTGGCAACGCAGGCCATGGCTATAAACTATTTTGGACTGTGCCATACAGTTGTATTACGCGATAGCAATGTTGATGTGGAGGAGGAATTTTATTCAAACTCCTTTAATATACTAAACTACACAAACTATTTGCAAAACCAACTACTTTCAGAACTACTTGTACACGTACATGTACATGTACTGTATGTAAAGAAAAAACAGCAAATTGGCAAAAACGGATAATTTTATGAAACTTGATACAGAATTCAATTAAGGTCTTTTCAGAGAAAGAGAATCTCGCATCGATTCAAAGCCGGTGCTGAACTCGACCCTTTGCAACCTTTGCAGGTTATTGGAAACAGAGTGAATCTATCATGTGTGTTTGCCATTCATGTACATGCCATAGGGCATGATCGGCAACTGGATGCATTATTCATTAGGGCTGTAGTTACAGCTTCAGGACAGTGCACAGTTACAGCTTCAGGACAGTGCACAGTGTTTACACAGCAATAGGCCTGGGCGAATAATTTGAATAGCCGGTTAATGGCGAAAAGTTTTTCCTAACTGTAACCGCGACTACTGTTTTTACCTAACCGGATATCCGCAAGGGGCGCGAATACCTTTTAATATACAGGATAGTCCTCTAATTACAACAAAGAAACCGGATTCAGTATTATCTGCGATCGTCGGCACGACGACCGATAGGAATGAAACTTCTATTAAAGAATGAAACTTCTATTAAGACAGCATGTAAAACAGCATAAAATAACAAATTAAAACAATGACATTTCCAACGTTTTTTGTTCAAAGTCACGATATCAAAAGAAAAGACAAATCGCCATCTTTAATTTAGATCCGGTTATTTTTATGAATGAACCGAGTGGCACATACTGTACAACACACGGTCACAAGATCTCATTCACAAATGAACAACCACAAACAACAGTACCCTCTAGCGGCAAAAAAAAAAAAAAAAAAAAAAAAACACCGTCCTCTAGCGGTCATGGCGCTCACTATAGAACAGAAACTACTGGGGGAAAAATATTTCAATATCCAGTTAATTTCGAACAGTTGGCCAGCGGTTAACCGAACACCAAATTTCACTATTGGCCCAGCACTACACAGCAACAATATTAGTTCCTAAAGAATGTACAGACAGTGTTTACATTTTAAAGTATACCTGAAGGCACAAATGTACGCGTAGCACATTAAAAATGTAATATTAATAATTACATAGTGTTTTACTGATTTACATGTAAAGGGTTTGGGTACTTTGTTTTTAAAAACACAAAGCATAATGTTCACAACATCAAACTTACTCAGTTTGAGGATAATGATGGTAGAAAGCTCCCCTTAAAATATCATGGAAGTATTATATCCCCTTAAATTATATAATGGATTTGGGTACTTTGTTTTTAAAAACACAAAGCATAATGTTCACTACATTAAACTTACTCAGTTTGAAGATAATGATGGTAGAAAGCTCCCCTTCAAATATTATTTGCTGAGGTGCTGTAGTAGTTCTTGAGAAATGAGTAAAACAAGTCGCAAAAAAATCATTTTCGTCTCAGTGAGACAACAATTATTTTTGTATGTACAAATGTAAAACTATACTACCAGTTATTAACAAGACATAGTTTTACTAATTTTTTAAAAAACTACAGCACCTTAACAAGTAATATTTTAAGGGAAGCTTTCTACTATCATTATCTTCAAAACATGTACAATGTAAGTTTGTAAATCTGTGGTAATTGTGTCGTGTGTACTCCTACTAATAGTACCCACAACCTTAAAAGTACAGTCCTGAAGGTACACATTTTGTATGCCGAGCACATTAAAAATTTAATTAAAACATGAATAACTGTGTATTTTTTTTACTAATCTAAGAGTATAAAGCCTGGATAAGCCTAGATATTCAATAACAAAACCCAGCTCTGTTTCTGAACAGAAATAATTTGTGCTAAAGTTGACTTTGGATCTGATAAAGACGATTTAATTTTGTTAGCCCATCTCTTCGCAATCTTGGTTCTTCTTTTTACATGCCGTTTACACAACACAGAGGGCCTAGGGCTCTACAATACACCCGATCCAAAGGATGAAGCAATAAGGGAAAAGTGTAGCGGGTTCTTTAACGTCCGTTTAAAACCTTGCAGGGTCGATGCCATGCGATAAAGGCCCTAAACGTCCGTTTAAAACCTTGCAGGGTCGTTGCCGTGCGATAAAGGCGAGGGCCTTTGTCGTTTGAGGGCCTTTATCGCACAGCAACGACCCTGCAAGGTTTTAAACGGACATTTAAGAACGAGTCACTACTCTTTTATTCCCATTCATAAATTCCCTTCTGTTAAAAACAAAATACAATTATAGACACTTTGACAATTGAAAATTCAAGGTTTGAAATATTGTTTTTCAAAAACTTTGTGAAGAATCTGTTTGATGCTCGTGGGTTGTGTGTACGCGCGCGCGCTTAGAAGTAGATTACGCGCACGCACTTACATATATTACGTGCTGTTACTAATAGCTATGAATTGCATTCCGCGTGATAATCTTGCGCGCGCGTGCCCGACACGCGGAAGCCAGTCGGTCTTAAACAGCTTCACCTGTGTCTTTATCAACCGTTTAAACACCCCCACGTGACGCGCTCTCCACCAATAGGAGTAGAGAAACTGTCTAGGTTATTTATGAATAATGGTTTAATGGTGTTTTAATGGTGTTTAAAACCTAACAAATATAAATATAATTAGTAAGCTTGTGGGTACAACCATGAGTAAAATCTCCTGAAGACGAGCAGAGAATACTGTTTGAAACGTCGAGACCTAACCGGCTTTATTCAGAGCCACCACTCCTTCAAAAGAGATTTTACTCATGGTTGTACCCGCAAGCTTACTATTTATATTTATATTTATAGTTTTTCTCTTAATAATGGTTAAGTGTCTCGCTCAAGGACACAAGTGTCAAGATCAGCAATCTGCTTTAAGATCAGAAACACTAGAGCTTGAGTCCACTGCGCTTGACAGTGACACACCAATAACCGTATCATTCAAGATGTCAACATGAAATTTTAACAATGCCTTGATTGGAGCAGGGCGCAATTAGTTTGAGTGTGCATTCAGACTGTTAACAAAGCAGTAGGCCTAGGATAATTTTGCTGGAACAGATGGCGTATATTTACAGTATAAACAATGGGAGGTACTGTGTATTGTTCATGCATAGCTGAAGATACTCGTTAATTTCATCGCTAATTGCTGGACCAAAGAGATAAGGATTTACATGTTTATGGATCAAAGAGGAAAACTTATTTCCTGTATTTCCTGCTTTGTATTTATCAGTATTTTCATCAAAAAAGTGGAGTTTATACCTACATTTTGTACATTGTTAATACTGTACATTGTACAAATTATTATGTATGATGTTTCATGGCATGGTAAAGCAATGAACTCAATTGCCTTCATGCCCCAGGTTATTGCCTTGGTGCCTCTTGAAATGTTCCAATTCAACCTCAAGGTTTCTCTCATTATGTAGATATGCAGTGAATTGACATACAGATAAATTTCCTTGCCCTTACATGAACAAAGTACCTACGTACACTCATGACAGTTAGTGTAATGCACGTACGCGTAATGCGCATGATGTACATGTAAGTTTGTACACTGTACATGTGCAATGTACAAGTGTGTATGTACATGCCTGGAATGATGGAGGCTGCGGATGCCGTCGCCTCTGTTGCCTCTAGTATTGGCCTTCGCGCCCTTTCAAAAGGTTCCCATAGCAACCAAAATCTTTTCAGAGTTATCCCTTAAATTTCGAAGTGACTGGCCATTGGCCAACAGGACCAGTTTATACTATACATGTAGCTTGGCACTTCACTAGTTCATCACCTTTTACACTAATAATAATAATAACAAGACATTTGTAGAGCGCCTAATGCAAAAAGCCTCTAAGGGCATAAAGAGAACAATAAAATAAACAATGAGAAAAAGATACAAATAAGCAAATTACAAAAAAGCAGCTTTAAACAATTGAGTTTTCAACAGGGACTTAAAACATTGTAAAGAATTA
This sequence comes from Asterias amurensis, assembly GCF_032118995.1. Lineage (NCBI taxonomy): Eukaryota > Metazoa > Echinodermata > Asteroidea > Forcipulatida > Asteriidae > Asterias > Asterias amurensis. Next base: position 16,927,605 of record NC_092653.1, on the reverse strand, counting down.
GCTTGGCGAATATGCACAGGAAGACTATTCCAAGAAACGATGCGACGGAAGAAAAAGATCTGTGGCCATAAAAAATGGAAGCATGTTTCAAATGAAATAAAGAAGCTTTTTAAACCATTTTAAATTAAACTAGCCAGCTGGACCACCTAGAGTGAACTCTGACAGGTCCTCTACTGTTTTAAAAGGTACTTTTAAGGACCACTGTTAAGGGAGAACGCTGCTTTCTTCAGCCATCTGTTGACAGAATGCATTAAAAAAAGGATTATTTGTTAAACTTTTATTGTGACATGTACAGATTATCTTTTCTTTTTTCAAATTCTTCATGGCACCCTTCAGCTGGTGCCATGAAGAACTTGAAAATAGAAATTGTATAGTATAAGTTGAGTACATACAGTATATGTAGTGATGTGTCGTGGCCGAGATAAGAGCACCAGACTCAAGCTCTGGTGTTTCTGTTTAGCAGAGTGTGGGTTCGAGTGTCGCAACTCTTGTGTCCTTTGGCGAGACACTACACTATTATTGCTGCGTCCTTCGGATGGGACATAAAGCTGTTGGTCTTGTGTGTGTGTAATGCACATTAAAGGACCCAGCGCACTAGTCCTGAAGAGAAGGGTCTGATCAGCAGCATATTGTGCCACAGCACATTGTAAACCATCATACAGCACATTGTAAACCACCATTATGTAATTCAAATGTAATCCCACAGATACCTTGCAAGAAAAACTGTACAGTACAGCGTCACTGAGTGACCGATAATGCGCGATACTTAAGAAGCCACTTTGTCCAGAAGTGCTGATAGTGAATTTAGAGACCTGTTGAACGAAAATGTCAAGTCGTGAACTTTGCTGAATTTCATTTAAAATGTTTTCAATCAATAAGGAAATCAAGTCATATCTGTATGACTATAAATAGATTTTAATCGTGTAAAAATAAACAATCATTTTGAATACCCTTATCCAGCGCTTTTCTGAAAGATTCCCAAAAAGCGCCGTTACAAAATCACTCATGTTACGTCATAGTTGGGAGCTCCAATTTGTATAGCCGCTTTGTAATTGTTGCAGCTAGAGGTATAACAAAGAAAACTCCCAGACATGATGTCAAAGCATTGACATTGTGACGCGCGCCATCAACAGCAGAAGTGTTTTTAGTCCCACCAGAAATCTTATCAAGCTCATTTATTTTTCTGGAAATATTTTTTTTGTTTTTTAAAGGAACACGTTGCCTTGGATCGGACAAGTTGGTCTATTAAAAGCGTTTGAAACCGTTTGTTATGAAATGCATATGGTTAGAAAGATGTTTTAAAAGTAGAATATAATGATCCACACAAGTACATTTGTTTGTGTATCGCTCGAAACTGCACGGTTTTCCTTTTACGTTGCGAACCACCACGGTCGGCCATTAATGGGAGTCAAAATTTTGACTCCGATAAATGGCCGACCGTGTTAGTCGACAGGGTAAAAAGAAAACCATGCAATTTTGAGGGATATTTGTGTAGATCATTGTATTCTACTTTTACAATATCTTTCTAACCATATACATTTTACAACAAACGGTTACAGAACGATTTTCAAAGACCAACTCGACCGATCCAAGGCAACGTGTTCCTTTAAGAGGCTGAGAGACATTAGGGCCTAAACATTTGTTAAGTATTTTGTAAGCATTTAGCATTGGTTTCTATGGGAGTTTGTTATACAGTTGGTGCATCCTTCAGCGCCCACCCTACTGCTCCACTCCCCCAATCAATCAAGTATGTCAATTGGGTTTTGTTTGCGGCATTTTCCCCATGCTTTAATATTAATAAATTTCATAGAAACATAAGAATGTACTTCTTTGAATTATTTCTTGTGTTGTCCTTTTCTTACCAACGAGAAAACATTCCACAAATGGTTGACTGCATTTCAACATTTACTCAGATCATTACAAGCCTTGGATTTTGTATAATTTCATGGCAGTGCGTGGTGATATTTTGCCTGAATAAACAATCATTGAAAATTAAGAGGCATCCACTGATGGTGTTGTGGATGCTTTGTGCTAAAATCATGGCGGGACCATTCACTGTACCCACTACAGTAGCATTGACCAAGGCATTGGTGGTTTTTTTTTTTCTTCTCCATTATTTATCTGTTTTTGTTTAGTTTGTTTTGCAAGTGCACTATTGCGCCACCCACCCAGGCTATACTGTGTGCATGCATGCATGGTGTGAGATATATGGTGCACTCAATGCCTCGATGTGGCTGTTTTGAGCTAGCCAGGGTTGGTCTATGAAAAGCGTTTGTAACTGTTTGTTATAAAATGCATATGGGTAGAAAGATGTTGTAAAAGTAGAATACAATGATCCACACAAACATGCCTCGAAATTGCACGGTTTTCCTTTTTCCTCGTCGACTAACATGGTCGGCCATTTATGGGAGTCAAATTTTTTGTTGACTCCCATAAATGGCCGACCGTGTTAGTTTGCAAAGTAAAAGGAAAAACATGTAATTCCGAGGCAAATTTGTGTGGATCATTGTATTCTACTTTTAAAACATCTTTCCAACCAATGCATTTTATAACAAATTGTTACAAACGCTTTTTATAGACCAACTCGTCCGATCCAAGGCAACGTGTTCCTTTAATCAGGATTCCTCAACAAATTTGTATCTGGCATAAAAGTGGAACAACATCATATCTCAGCCTCAATTTATTATTTTTTGTTCATTTTTTGTTTCTAGTGTGACGTAACCTTTTGCAAGCATTTCACGTAACTTAAAGAGTAATTTAGGAGATTTACAACCTTTTTGTTCTAAAACAATGTTAAGTACATAATGCCATATTGCCTCCTTTGCCTTTGGCTTCAGACATTTGAGATTGTGGATGCTCTTCAACGTTGTATTTAGGATTAGGAAATTAATTGTCCAGATTCTCTGTTAAGTCAAATAATGTAGGTATCTACAGTGTTCACTTCCAGTAAAACCAAAGCTACATTTACGTGAACTAGCATAATGTGCATGCCATGATATTATTGGTTCAGTTGCTTTGGTTCATTCACTTTAGCATGTTACAAAGTGAGGTCTTACTGTACTGGGAAACAACTTGGAAGATGTTTACTGATCTTTTTGCTGCCACTACAAGATTGCCAGATGGTGTGAATGTGATGTCATAGGCATCACCACAATCCTTAATGACACATCCAATGTACTTGCCATCAGGACTGTACTGACATGTTCTATTTTTGTGTCTTGTCTGATTAAATTGAGCAACAAAGATACTTCCATCTTTATCACAGCACACACCATAGGATCGTTCAGACTGATCAGTATCTACTGAGAACACCTTTCCACCCTGATAATCAACTGAGTGTAAATGGTTACCAATGCTACTGCTGTAGATAATCCTCTCCTTGTATAAAGTCAAGGAGTCTATATTTACTGGAGTAGAGAATTTTCTGATGAGTGATCCATCAGGGTTGTAGAGTGAGATCCACTGCCCTCGTGAATAACCCACTGCTATGAGATTGTTTTCATCCACTGCAAGGCATGATGGGGAGAAGAAGTCTTTGACACTTAGCTGGAACTGACGATGGGGCATATATTTCCTGTTAAAGACCTTGACTTCTAGAATGTCAATCACATACAGGTGATCATTATTGTCCACAGTGAGTGCTGTTGGTTTAGTAAGACCTTTGAGGTTTAATCTTTGTGGGCAGTGAGTAGATTGTGATTTGTCTGCTGCTAATTGAGGTTTTAATGCAAACAATGCATTGTGTCCTATATCTAATACTACTAATTCATTATCTGAGAAAGCTGTAACAGACCTTGCATTGTTTAACTTTGTGGAGCCAAATTGACTGTAACTTTCCTTCAGATTCCACTCCTGTTTTGTATGGATTTGTTCATGTTCCTTGGCCTGAGCCTCTGCTTTAGCCTGTTGATCATCTCCCAGTACCAGTCTTCCCACTGACCTTTTACCTTCTTCAAACTCAAGAAAGGAAAGCCTGTCAGACACAATCTCACCCTGTTTCTTAGTCAGTTCATCAAGATTGTTTATAAGTTTCAGCTTGAAATCCAGAATCTCATGAGAACTTGCTTGGGTCATGAACTGATTCACTTCATCCAGCTTGTGTTCTACCTGGGTCACTTCTTTTGTGTTGGTTGCCTCTGCAGTTACAAATGTCTGGACTCTGTCTTTGTAAACACTCTCTGCCTCTTGCTTCAGCTGCTTTTCCTCTTCGGTGATCTTTGCTCTCTCCTTGGCAGCCTTCTGGGAGATTTTCATATTGGTTTCAGCATATGAAGATTCCAGTTTCTTGCGAGACTCACTAGCTTGTTCCATGGCAGTTTGAATATCCACCTTGCACTTCTCAGCTTTTGCAACCAGCTCTGCGACTTCCTGTTTGCATTTGTCTAAAGCGTCAGGTATACCAATAAGGTCATGTTTTGGATTTCCATGATCAAGAACAGTACATGTTGTGCATTCTAACTTCTGGCATGTGTTGCAGTAGATGTTCAGAGTCTGATCACTGTGCTTGCCACACTTTGGAATGTACTCCCTGATTTTACTGCGGCAGGTTACTACACCTGATTGCAGTTGAGCAAGTGTGTAAATTTGATGTGATTTCAAAATAGCCAATTGCTGATGTGCTTGTTGACAATCTTGACAAAGAAAATGTTCACAGTCAATACATCTAGAAACAGCGGTATGATCTCGTTCACCATGTTCACAGGCTTGACATTTGACCTCTGACCCATGACCCTCCATGAGTTGCTCCTGAACAGTAAACTCATCCACCAGGGCATTGAGTTTAAAGTCCTTAGGTAGACTGTCAACCTTGTTATCTTCTAGTGTTGTTTTCTTTCTGCACAGAGGACACAGTAGGATGGAGTTGTTAGGATCTTGTTGTTGAAGCTCCTTGAGGCATGTGAAGCAGAAGCTGTGTAGACAATCTAGCATTGTTGGATTGATGAAGCGATTGGTGCATATTGGACATTCTAGATGATCCTTACTGATCTTATCAAGCACTGAATGGACTGTGATACTGGCAGCCATCTTTGACATGAGCTTGTTACGATCTTTCCCTGTTGGTGCAAAAATATCAATTAAGTATACTGTTAGTAATCTACTCATATTGTATCTTTCAATGTGTTATGATTTCAGGTGATTGTACTTGCGCAAAAGACAAGGTGCTGGAACCGTGTTCTTACACATTTTGTTCGTAATTTTGCATTGTTCATCTTCTCACCTCTATCCTTACTCTATGATATTCTCAATAGTTACACATTTAATTGTGAAACAGCTTGCCAGACAGTTATTATAGTTTGAATATTGAGTGCTTTAAGCATCCCAGGGTCAAAACAAGAAAAAACAATAGAAAGAAAAACAGAAAGGCAAGAACTTTTGACTAAATAATTAAATGAGCCCCTTTCAACTACAAAAACAACTCCCAGAAAAAAAACCAGAAGTAAATTCCTTAATTTTTTTGTAACCCCATCACCTCCCCATGTTTGTTTTTCCTAATTGATGCTATTTTCTCGGGAAATACACTCAAGATGCAAATCCGGGGGTTGGCTTAACCCCACCCACAAGCAGGTAGCTATACAGTGTACTTTTAGAAACTAGGGTCCGACATTTTGGGCTAATGTAACGCTTAAACTTGTTAAGTATGGTCATTGAGAGGTGAACATTTCTACAGTTGTTTGCCTGCAATAACTTCAGTTTCCTTTGCACACAACAAAAACTTCCTGACACACTTAATACATTCATAATGTATGTATTGCCTTTTTGTTGAGTTACAATCATAAAAACATCTTTAACAAATACATTTTCTACGACTCAATTGTTTTGCCGCTGCACTTAGGGGGGGGGGGGGGTCAGACTAACCATTCTGTGAATGACGTGTTAAGGGGCTACTGTTGTGGGGTGAACATTTCTACAGATGTTTGCCTGCAATAACTGCAATTTCCTTTGCACACAACAAAAACTTCCTGACACACTTAATACATTCATAATGTATGTATTGCCTTTTTGTTGAGTTACAATCATAAAAACATGTTTAACAAATACATTTTCTACGACTCAATTGTTTTGCTGCTGCACTTAGGGGGGGGGGGGGGTCAGTGTTATGGGGCTACTGTACTACAGCACACCATGTTGTGTCAAAATTATAGCCTTGTTTTTATTATTAGGTGTTCGGGCCAACAGCCCGGAACACCTCTTATTTTTGCTCAGACTTTTACTTCTTAATACTTCTTCTTCTTTTGAATCTTCTTTGTCCCCTAACAAAAACACCTTTCCCAAGGTTGTATGAACTTGAAATTTCGCACATAGTTAATTCATTAGGAGAAGAAACCGTTGAAGTTACGTCATGATGACGTCATTCGTGCTTGAGTTATGAAAATTCAAAGTAATTTCCCTTCCCAAGGAATTTCAAGTGTGTGAAAAGGCCAAGTAAATCTTCTAGGGAATTTTCTGGGATATTCATTTAGTGTGGAAGGAGCTCGTAAGGGGTTCTGAAGATAACAAAAGTTATAACAAAAGATAACAAAGGCAGTGACATTGTATACCTTTGCCAACAATCATATGCAAACTATTTGACCTCAGTCTAAATAATTGTCCCTACAGTTCATGGACTAACAAGTACTTACGATTGTGTAAGGTTTCAAGCAATTTCTTGGTGTTGTTAAAGGTCTTTCTTCATCAGTTTTCACCCAAAAGCTGTGACTTCTGTCTTGGGTTATTGTACACTGTTAGTGCTGGGTCTGTGCTGTTTGATGCACTAGTCCATCAGTACCATGTACACTGTAGTTGGCATTATTGCTCATCACTCCCTGAAAGAAAATTCCCCTTTCTATTTATAGATCCAATGATGTCACCTTCAAGTGTAGTATACATGTATACAATACAATTACGCCTATCGTTTCCACAGACCTGGAAGGGCTGTGGAGGCCATAGCATCTATTGCTCTCTAGTCTTAGCCTTGGTGCCCCTTTCAAATAAAAGGTTCCCATATACTTTTTCCAATGGAATGGAAGTGCCTTTTACAAAATGAAAAGGGCCTTGCCCTCTCAAAGATGACATTCCAGGCCTGTATTTATAGTAACCCATAACCATAACAACTGTTTTACAAGTGAGTGTACAAAGTACAATGTGTGTTTGTGTTGGGTCTCCATTAGTGTTTTCATGGATAAGTGACTACTGACAACTCATTGTGCGTTGTTACATTACTATAAACCAAACAAAATCTTTCTGTTGTCAGATATTTATTTTGTTACGATTAATAAACATTTATTGTGACATACAAATGATCTCATGCTGCATGGTGCCATCAAGAATATAAAATCAAGGAATTTATAAATGCACTTATTGTACACTTTATGTCCAACACTTTTTGTCTGTAAGTAATTAGACAGTTTTGTGGTCTAGAATATTGCTGATGTAGTGATAGTAAAATAAAAAGGGTTTGTTGTTTGTAGGCTTGTTTACTTGTTTACTTGTTTGTTTGTTGTTTAGTTTGCTATAGATAATTTTCCCATCAAGGGAACTCAGCATATTCTATTCCCACCAAAACTCTGAAAGCTTAATCGTCTGGAAATGTATGTTTTCAAGAGGCTGGGTATTTTTTAATATGTATCATTTAGCATTGGTTGCTTTAGGAGTTTGTTTAGTTGGTGCACCCTCCTTTTCATAGTTCCGTGTTACACCCTTCAGTGCCCACCCTACTGCCAGGACTGCCCTCACTCCCCCAATCAGTCAAGCATGTCGATGAGAAAACATTCCAAAAACTGTTGACTGTATTCAACATTTACACAGTACAACTTGCTTTCCTGGCAGTGCTTGACGATATTTTGCCTTTAAACATTCATTGAAACTAAAGAGGCACCCACAGAAGTTGTTGTGGGTGCTTTGTGCTTTGTCGAGATCATTGACTGTACCCACTACAGTATCATACAATTGTAGCATTGACCAAGGCAATGAAGTTTTTTTTCTTCATTGACTTGTTTTTTGTTTAATTTGTTTTCCATTGCTTATTGTGCTACCCTCCCAGGCTAGACATGCAGTCTCTTTTAGCACACCTATACATTGTATTTGTAGACTGTCTGATGGTCTGAATCTACACCTTGAATGCGTCTGTTTTGAGCAGCCAGGGTCGTTAAATACATGTATATATATATATAATGCATGCGAAAGACAAGACCAATACATTCTCAAAAATGCATCGTTGTGGAGCATGCTTTTGCAAATTACAGGCGACCACTTCCAGGCAATCTTCAAGATGAGATTTCATTCATGTTTTAGTTTTCACATCTTATTCTTACGGATCGTGAGACTACTCCTGCGCTACCAAAGTGGTCCTGTAGTATGCACTGCAGTTGGTTGCTTCCAAGTAAGTTGGTTGCCTCCAAGTTCCCTTTTGCAAGAAGGCCCTAAGAAGTTGCCTCAGGCAACAAAGCCCCAAGACATGTGGCAGATTGGCTAAAAGCAACCCCCCCCCCCCCCGCCCACCCTCAGGTGTGTTATTGGGGTGCGGATGGACACGCTCATCACACATCACCGTGATGTGTGACATTTCCACCTGCACAACTTTCTGCACCTGTGCGCAGCTTGCACTATTCTAAACCGTTTCACAGTATTCTGTATCTTAAGGCTATATAATGCCCAGCCCGGTTCATACATCCTGCGAATGCGAACGCGATGCAAATTTTGACATCACAAGTTTGCAACAAGTAATTTGTGTCAGTTGATTTGTGCTCAACTCCTGCAAAACATTGGCTGCGAAAACAGCCTGTGACGTCAAAATTCGCTTCCCATTCGCAGTAAGTATGAGCCGGGCTTTATGTACAGAAAGTACATAACCTGCGGCAATAAAGTATCTAAACACTTACAAATGGTCAGATTTGTTGAAACCTGAAATAGTGTGTGCCAACAAATTAATAAGTTTGATCTACAGTTATCTTCTGCGGTTTTGACACCTATTGTGTTGCGCTACGATGTTGTTTGGCGGATGTACAGGTATGGGCACTTGAGTGGCTTAAGGTCAAATTTCAAAAGTTGCAAAAGCCCCTATTCACCCCAATTCAAGAAGGGAACTCGCACAAGCATCACAAACAGACAAAATAATAAAGACAAAAGCAACACATTTGTTCTGTTTACTTAACCATGAAATTTATTGCAGTAGCTCCTCCAACTTCTAACTTCACTGCTTAAAGGTTCTCCCTGTTTTTATCTTTAAAACTGTGACTGCTGATATCCTGAAGATAGTCCTCAATACATAAGTGTGTCCGCCATCACAGTCCTGAACAGCAAGGAACACGTCTTCTCATTACGCTGAAATATTGTGAAACCTGAAATAGTGTGTGCCAACAAATTAATAAGTTTGATCTACAGTTATCTTCTGCGGTTTTGACACCTATTGTGTTGCGCTACGATGTTGTTTGGCGAATGTACAGGTATGAGCACTTGAATGGCTTAAGGTAAAATTTCAAAAGTTGCAAAAGCCCCTATTCACCCAAATTCAAGAAGGGAACTCGCACAAGCATCACTAACAGACAAAATAATGAAGACAAATCAACACATTTGTTCTGTTTACTTAACCATGAAATTTATTGCAGTAGCTCCTCTGACGTCTAACTTTACTGCTTAATTAAAGGTTCTCTCTGTTTTTATCTTAAAAACTGTGACTGCTGATCTCCTGTAGTCCTAAATACATAAGTGTGCCCGCCATCACTGTCCTGAATGGCAGAGAACACGTCTTCTCATCATGCTATCTTGAAACACCTTTCCCTGTCTTACCCTATCAGGGAATCTGGCTTTAAACCATATTGATTTACGGCTCCATTTCTGACCCCTATATTATTGATAATTAATGCTGATGTTCATCACAATTGATTTATCTAAGCCACAACAAACAAATCATTTATAAAAAGTGGGCAAAAATAATGCTAACCATGTTCGTCACAGTACTTCGCTCTTGCTTAAGTTGAATCCTTTTGCAACTTTTGAAACTCGACCTTAAGCCACTCAAGTACCTATAAATCCACCAAAAAACATCACAGAGCAACAAAAGAGGTATAAAAATGTGCATAACTGTGCATCGGAACAATTAATTCATTTTGTGCATACTATTTCAGGTGCTGATATATCTGACATTTGTAAGTGTTTAGATACTTTATTGGTGCAGTTTACATGTACTGTGTATGACCTTAGATTTCTCCTTGCTAATGATACGGCTGCCCTTTACCAAGGAGAAAATGGCTTGGTGCCCTTGCCCTTTTCAAAACTGAATCAAACAAGGCTGTGAGAAATACATCACCAGATGATACAGATGATACAGATGATAGAGATGGATTGTGTTTAGTCTTTTATTGTAGGAGCAAAATGGGAAATATAAAATTAATGTAACCAAGTAGCAAGGAACACTAATAAAGAACAGGTTTTGGAAAACTCCAGATGTAGCTGAAACAGTGTTCAAGTAAAATCTCAAGCTCCTCATGCAGTAGCTTGTAAAAATACAAGTTATTAGGTGTTCGGGCCAACAGCCCGAAACACCTCTTATTTTTGTTTCTTCTTCTTCTTCTCAGCGTCCCTTGTCCGCTAACAAAAGCGCCTTTTCAAAACTCGTATGAACTTGAAACTTCACACATAGTTAGCGATTTATTAGGAGAAGAAACCGTGTGAGTTACGTCATGATGACGTCATCAATTCTTGAGTTATGAATTTTCAAAGTTTATTAATTCAAAAAATCATAACTTTTGATCTACATGAGGGATTCTTACAATCGAAACATCATCTGAATCGTCATTGAAAACTCCGTGTAGACCTGGGCCCAGGTGAAGGGGCGGGAGGGGTCTGAAAATAAGGATGAAACAGCCAGTTATGGAGTGTTCGTAATTTTATTGTGTTGCCTCACTCACAGTCATCCAGAATATGACTAATAACTACATTATAACAACTTAAACCCAATACAAAATCTATCTACAACTTAAAACACTAATCTACAAGACAGTTTGGGGAAACCCCTTTAAATGTAAGTCAAAACAACTTGACTCCACTTGTTGTGATAAAACAATCATTCACACAAGCTCTGCAGCATATATCATGTAAACACTCTCAGTTTTGCTACTGTTGGTCATAAACCGACACAAAGAAAAACATAAGGTGGTTGACTAAAGAAAAACAAAGAATTGGATAGATTAAGAAAAACATAAGAAAACCCACTTGTCCTTGGCCAGCCTGTTCCTATAGAGGTCGTTCACACGCCGTACTAAAGTTGGTCTAAGTCCACTTAGACCGGTTCGGGTTCAACTTTTGTGCGTGTGAACGCAAATAAAGTTAGACCGGATCGGGTTTAAACCCCAAAACTTAAACCGTCCAGCGAGGCGGTCTAAGTCTAAACCGGTTCGGGTTTATCTTTTAACACTGCGTGTGGACAGAATGACATCCGGTTTTAACTCACAACGGACGACCATTGTGTGGTTCAATGCACACGCCCGGGAACCGGAGTGCTTGTACACGGTTTCTGTTGCCTCTGATGCTGAAAAGCACCGAGTATTTATATTACTTTCTTGCCGCTTACCGAGTTGGCGAAACCCTCTCGATCGGTGTATGCAGTTTAACACAGGCCCACGCCCGAGATTTATTAAATTCCGAAACAAAATGTTATTTTCCAAGCTTTTTTTGTTGAGTGTCCTACAATAAATTGAAACTGTTTTCCATGCGTATACTACGAGCGCAGCGAAGAAGCATACTTTGTAATGCTTCTCACATGCACAGCGCTGCCATCCCATAGTGATCACTCTCTGATATCCCATAGTTACCATCACCGATCCCGTGGATGTGCCTTTCTATTGCCGTCACCGTTACTAGCGTGCTGTACTTTCAATCTAGGAGAATGAACTGCAGTGGGCGCGAGGCTGTGTGTAGGGGAAATTCCCTACGCCAGCAATATCACCACGTTGTTGGGAAGTTGGGAAAATACTGCAAAGTACATGTATTTACGTAACTTGCACGTGTGTAGTTGTGTTTATGAACGAATCGGAATAAAAATCGCGGCACCAGCTTTTGAGAGATCGCAAGTACAAACTAAAAGTATTTATTAAGTTGGAAACAGTGGTATAAAACAAAACACAAAAATGAAACGTGTTCTGTTTCATGGAATATGGACAATATTTTGGTGAGTTTTCTCGGCGGTTTGTATCAGTATTTTGTTTGTTTAAAAAAATAATTTCGAGTCGTGTTCATGTTTGTTTTAAGTGCCCATATCCTCCCAACGGTAAAACTGTTACCGCGTTCGATTGAGCCATTTGTATCCAATAATTATGCCCTGTCTGATCATCCAGGGCATGGGGATCTCGGCATACTCGGTGCGTGAATCTGATGAATAAAACCGGATGTTAGAGCAACGGGGTCGCGTCTACTTTGACCTCTTAAAACCGAAGATAAACCGGATCGGGTTTAACTCTGTGCTGTCTGAACGCAATGGGTTTTTATTTTTACGACCACCCCCCGCTGCTCGTAAAAGTTAGACCGGTTCGGGTCTAAGTTAGTACGCTGTCTGAACATACCCTATGAAAACCTCTCTGGCCTACCCTGACCATAGCCTTAGGGCATAGCACTGATTACCCAACCATCTGTTGTGGTGCCACTCAGACTATATCTAGCCCTTGTGCAGCCTGTGCATTACCCAATGCGGGTGGACTCAAAGTGTGCCCTAGCTATACCCCTATGTAGGTTTTAGTCAATGGGTACTACCAAAGTGTATAATCTACAAACTATCATGACTTTTCCTCACCAATTGCAAGTAAATGGAAAAGTCAATGAACACAAGTTTAGCCTAATTCAATCATCTATGGGGTTTCATATACCCAAATCAATTAATCAAAATATCAATAGGGAACAAACCATTAACTTTAGAAAACTATTACTCAATGGGACTTTATAGAACACCTTTTTAGCAAAACCTATAGGGCTTAAAACAATGGACCTAAGTGAAAGTCTTGGAACAACTTTGAATAGAAGTATCTCTTTTACTATTAGATTAAAATGACTAAAATGATGCTTAACTGAGCTATGTAATGTGAACTTTTAATTAAAGTATAACAGAAATCCACATACCTGAAAACAAGGATGAAACAGCCAGTTATGGAGTGTTTGTAATTTTATTGTGTTGCCTCACTCACAGTCATCCAGAATATGACTGGGTGTGGGCCACACACAAAACCACATCACTCCCCTATCTGCTGTTCCTCACTGGGGGGTCCAGCATTAGGCTGTTGATAAACTGGTGGATTAGTGTGAAGGCTCTTAAATTTTTAGGGGGGTGAAAATAAACTACTTATAGTTTTATCTTACAAGGGGGCGGTCCCTACATCCGTAAACGCCCCACAGACATGACCCCATTTTGATGTTGCCTTCCGGCTCAAAAGAGAGGTTGAAAATTTCAAAATTCACGTCTAAAGAACAACGTAAATCCCCATTGGTACAGTATGTGCATAAACATTGCACGTAGGCATACACACAACGTGTAGTGTATTAGCGGTGCAGCAGTGATCATCCATAATAGAGCGCAAAAAAGCTTCATGAAGAATAGTCTTCGTTCAAGGCGGTTAAAACATACATGCCCCTTACAGTCTTTTCTACAGTCGTCAATATTTCCTAAGTTCATATAACCTAAACTACATAAGCTATTTTGACAATCTATACATCATATGAAAGGGCTTTAAGTACTTTACAGAAATGGATATGTTGGTGAACTTTCGTTGACCTTTTGATCTGTTTAAACCGGAAGTGACTGAAATGAGTTAAAAGGGCGTTGTTTATTGCCTTTTAGGTTGAAATATACATCCTTTGATGCTTTACCATCACAACATACAAGTCTGGCAAAGGTCTGGTTTAAAACAAATATTACCGATGACGTCACCAAACATACACTTTTACTAGATGACGTAATCATGTTGTTTTGACAGTTTTTGCAATTTGAATCATTTATTACAAATCTTGAGAACAAAGCAAGGTGTAATATTTGTTTTTTAATCCAGGCTTTTACTCCCGGAAACCGAACACCTTGAGTTTGTTCACAAACTCGCAATCTCTAGTTGCTACATTATATTAGTAAAATGTTGTTTTTATGTATATGTCTATACATGTAAGTTAAAGGTAATCCAGCGAGCAAAATGTTCATGCCTGATCTTTTACTTTTCAGTCTTCTTGCTAATGCTGAACCTTTAACTTGATAAGTAATTGCTAGTTTTTATTTATCCATCCCAATGTGCATGCTATGATATTATTGGTTCAGTTGTTTTGGTTCATTCACTTTAGCATGTTACAAGGTGAGGTCTTACTATACTGGGGAAACAACTTGGAAGATGTTTACTGATGTTTTTGCTACTACTACAATATTGCCAGATGGTGTGAATGTGATGTCATAGGCATCACCACAATCCTCAATGACACATCCAATGTACTTGCCATCAGGACTGTATTGACATATTCCATTGTTTCTTGTTTTCCCATTAAATTGTGCAACAAAGATACTTCCATCTTTATCACAGCACAAACCAAAGGATAATTCAGACTGATCAGTATCTACTGAGAACACCTTTCCACCCTTATAATCAACTGAGTGTAAATGTGTATCATCTGTACTGCTGAAGATAATCCTCTCCTTGTATAAAGTCAAATAGTCTACTTCTACTGGAGTAGAGAATGTTCTGATGAGTGATCCATCAGGGTTGTAGAGTGAGATCTTCTGCCCTTCTGAATAACCCACTGCTATGAGATTGATTTCATCCACTGCAAGGCATGATGGGGGGATGTCTCTTACATCTAGTTGGAACTGATGACAGGGCTTATATTCCCTGTTAAAGACCTTGACTTCTAGATTGTCAATCACATACAGGTGATCTTTATTGTCCACAGTGAGTGCTGTTGGTTTAGTAAGACCTTTGACATTTAATCTTTGTGGGCAGTGAGTAGATTGTGATTTGTTTGCTGCTAATTTGGGTTTTAATGCAAACAATGCATTGTGTTCTGTATCTAATACTACTAACTCATTATCTGAGAAAGCTGTAACAGACCATGCATTTTTTAACTTTGTGGAGCCAAATTCACTGAAACTTTCCTTCAGATTCCACTCCTGTTTTGTATGGATTGTTTCATGTTCCTTGGCCTGAGCCTCTGCTTTAGCTTGTTGCTCATCTTCCAGCACCAGTCTTCCCACTGACCTTTCACCTTCTTCAAACTCAAGAAAGGAAAGCCTGTCAGACACAATCTCACCCTGTATCTTAGTTAGTTCATCAAGATTGTTTATAAGTTTCAGCTTGAAATCCAGAATCTCATGAGAGCTTGCTTGGGTCATGAACTGATTCACTTCATCCAGCTTGTGCTCTACCCGGGTCACTTCTTTTGTGTTGGTTGCCTCTGCAGTTTCAAATGTCTGGACTCTGTCTTTGTAAACACTCTCTGCCTCTTGCTTCAGCTGTTTTTCCTCTTCGGTGATCTTTGCTCTCTCCTTGGCAGCCTTCTGGGAGATTTTCATATTGGTTTCAGCATATGAAGATTCCAGTTTCTTGCGAGACTCACTAGCTTGTTCCATAGCAGTTTGAATATCAGCCTTGCACTTCTCAGCTTTTGCAACCAGCTCTGCGACTTCCTGTTTGCATTTGTCTAAAGCCTCAGGTATACCAATAAGGTCATGTTTTGGATTGCCATGATCAAGAATGGTACAAGTTGTGCATTCTAAATTCTGGCATGTGTTGCAGTAGATGTTCAGAGTCTGATCACTGTGCTTGCCACACTTTGGAATGTACTCCCTGATTTTACTGCGGTAGGTTACTACACCTGATTGCAGTTGAGCAAGTGAGTAGATTTTATGTGATTTCAAAATAGCCAATTGCTGATGTGCTTGTTGACATTCTTGACAAATAAAATGTTTGCAGTCAATACATCTGGAAACAGCCGTTCGATCTTGTTCACCATGTTCACAGGCTTGACATTTGACCTCTGACCCATGACCCTCCATGAGTTGTTCCTGGACAGTAAACTCATCCACCAGGGCATTGAGTTTAAAGTCCTTAGGTAGACTGTCAACCTTGTTGTCTTCTAGTGTCGTTTTCTTTCTGCACAGAGGACACAGTAGGATGGAGTTGTTAGGATCTTGTTGTTGAAGCTCCTTGAGGCATGTGAAGCAGAAGCTGTGTAGACAATCTAGCATTGTTGGATTGATGAAGCGATTGGTGCATATTGGACATTCTAGATGATCCTTACTGATCTTATCAAGCACTGAAGTAATTGTGATACTGGCAGCCATCTTTGACATGAGCTTGTTACGATCTTCCCCTGTTGGTGCAAAAATATCAGTTAACTATACTGTTAGTAATCTACTCATATTGTATCTTTCAATGTGTTATGATTTCAGGTGATTGTACTTGCGCAAAAGCCAAGGTGCTGGAACCATGTTCTTACACATTTTGTACGTAATTTTGCATTGTTCATCTTCTCACCTCTGTCCTTACTCTATGATCTTCTCAATAGTTACACATTTAATTGTGAAACAGCTTGCCAGGCAGTTATTATAGTTTGAATATTGAGTGCTTTAGCATCCCTGGGTTAAAACAAGAAAAAAGAACCTTTGCCAACAATCACATGCAAACTATTTGACCTCAGTTTAAATAATTGTCCCTACAGTTCATGAACTAACGAGTACTTACGATTGTATTAAGGTTTCAAGCAATTTCTGGGTGTTGTTGGAGGTCTTTCCTCATCAGTTTTCCCTTCAAAAGCTGTGACTTCTGTCTTGGCTTACGGTACACTGTTAGTGCTGGGTCTGTGCTGTGTGATGCACTAGTCCATCAGTACCATGTACACTGTAGTTGGCATTATTGCTCATCACTCCCTGAAAGAAAATTCCCCTTTCTATTTATAGATCCAATGATGTCACTGTCAAGTGTAGTATAATGTACAATACAATTACGCCTATCGTGTCCACAGACCTGGAAGGGCTGTGGAGGCCATAGCATCTATTGCTCTCTAGTCTTAGCCTTGGTGCCCCTTTTAAATAAAAGGTTCCCGTATACTTTTTCCACTGGAATGGAAGTGCCTTTTACAAAATGAAAAGGGCCTTGCCCTCTCAAAGATGACATTCCTGTATTTATAGTAACCCATAACCATTGCAACTGTTTTACAAGTGAGTGTACAAAGTACAATGTGTGTTTGTGTTGGGTTTCCATTAGTGTTTTCATGGATAAGTGACTACTGACAACTCATTGTGCATTGTTACATTACTATAAACCAAACAAAATCTTTCTGTTGTCAGATATTATTTTTTTTTTACGATTAATAAACATTTATTGTGAAATACAAATGATCTCATGCTGCATGGTGCCATCAAGAATATAAAATCAAGGAATTTATAAATGCACTTATTGTAGACTTTATGTCCAACACTTTTTGTCTGTAAGTAATTAGACAGTTTTGTGGTCTAGAATATTGCTGATGTAGTGATAGTAAAATAAAAATGGTTTGTTGTTTGTAGGCTTGTTTACTTGTTTGTTTGTTGTTTAGTTTGCTATAGATAATTTTCCCATCAAGGGAACTCAGCATATTCTATTCCCACCAAAACTCTGAAAGCTTAATCGTCTGGAAATGTATGTTTTCAAGAGCGTGCTTTTGTTCTTTCCTTTACACAAAAATGTCCTTGTGTAGAGCACGGGCCCAGTCTTTAGAATTCCCCTGTGAAGACCTTTTACTTTCCCTTGTCTGTTTTGTCCTTGGTCTCCATCTATAGATGCCTGTAAAAGTTGCCTCGTGCGACAAGGTCGTAAGACGTGCCAGATTGCCTCACCGTGATGCGTGACATTTCCACCTGCACAACTTTCTGCACACCTGTGCGCAGCTTGCACTATCCCTAACCCTTTCACAGTATTCTGTGGTATAAAGCCCCGTTCATACATGTACATGTACGTCCTGTGGATGCGAATGTGATGCAAATTTTGACGTCACAAATTCACAACGGGTAAGTTGCCTGCGAAACGCCTGCTCAACGCGAAACATAATAATATGAAAACATAAAAACGGCTTGCGACGTCAAAATTCGCTTCACATTCGCAGGAAGTACAATATACGAGCCGGGCTTTTCATACACAAAGTACATCCCACACTGTGCATGACCTAAAATTTCTCCTGGCTAATGGTGCCCTTACCAAGGAGAAATGCCTTGGTGCCCTTACCCTTTTCAAAGTGAACAGGTCTGTGAGAGCAGATGATAGAGATGAATTGTGTTTTAGTCACAATTTATTGTACAAGCAAAATAGAATATTTTAATATAAAAATAGTAGTAAAAGAAAATTTACAATAATCATCAGTTTATTTAAACAGTAGTTTTAGTACATTCTGATTCATATTTACAGGCATTAAAAATAAAAAATAACTATGAATATGAATGTGACCTTATTGAACAACCATGCCTTTTAGTGCATGTTTAACTATATTGTACATTATAAGCCATTCACATGTTATTGAACACTTGTTGACTGGCAATGAGGTAAATGTTGCATGTCTATTCCTCCAGGGGACCTATTTCCTAAGGCTGAAGGTTGAGGGAAATAGGTCCCTCCTCTGGTCACTCACAGGCCCGAGGGGGAATAGATGTACACTATTAACTGAATTAGGCCAGTCCATAATGTGCCAGTCCATAATTTGTTTTATAACACCTTGGGTCAAAACTGTGAAATAAGAAAGAAACTTTTTAGTTGCTAGTCCATGGTTCATGTCAGGAGAGGGCGCTGTAACCAGTCAAAAGTTATAAGTCTATGGCCCACTCATGGAACTATTTCCTGCAAAGCGTACACACACAGTGTCTCAATGCGAGTCTAGTTCCTGGTGGCGTAAATCTCATGCACGTGACCGTGTTTCAGCCAACCAGAAAAGAGAACAAGCAAGAGGTGTGTTATAAAAGTACATAACAATCTGCAAAGTGTGAATAAATTAATAACAGGCAATAACTCTTTTTGACTCCCATAAATGGCCGACCGTGTTAGTTCGCAAAGTAAAAGGAAAACCACGCAATTTCGAGGCAAATTTGTGTGGATCATTGTATTCTACCTTTAAAACATCTTTCCAACCAAATGCATTTTATAACAAACAGTTACAAACGCTTTTTATAGACCAACTCGTCCGATCCAAGGCAACGTGTTCCTTCAACCTCCATTGATTTTTTAAAAACATTTTCACAACCGTTTCACGTAAACAGTAATTTCGGAGATTTACAACCTATTTGTTCTGAAACAACGTAATGTACATCATGCCATATTGCCTCCTTTGCCTTTGGCTTCAGACATTTCAGATTGTGGATGCTCTTCAAGGTTGTATTCAGGATTAGGAAATTGTTTGTCCAGATTCTCTGCTAAATCAAAAACAAGGTACATCTACAGTGTTCACTTCCAGTAAAACCAAAGCTACAATGTACGTGAACTAGGGTAATGTGCATGCTATGATACTATTGTTTTAGTTGTTTTGGTTTGTTCACTTTAGCATGTTACAAGGTGAGGTCTTACTGTTGTACCGGGAAACAACTTGGAAGATGTTTACTGATTTGTCTGCTGCTACTACAATATTGCCAGGTGGTGTGAATGTAATGTCATAGGCATAACCACAAGCCTCAATGACACATCCAATGTACTTGCCATCAGGACTGTACTGACATATTCTCCTGGCTCCTCTATGGAATTGAGCAACAAAGATACTTCCATCTTTATCACAGCACACACCAAAGGATATTTCAGACTGATCAGTATCTACTGAGAACACCTTTCCACCCTTATAATCAACTGAGTGTAAATGTTTATCACTTCGACTGCTGTAGATTATCCTCTTCTTGTATGAAGTCAAATAGTCTACCTGTACTGGAGTAGAGAATGTTCTGATGAGTGATCCATAAGGGTTGTAGAGTGAGATGTGCCGCCATTGTGAATAACCCACTGCTATGAGATTGTTTTCATCCACTGCAAGGCATGATGGGGAGAAGTCTCTTACACTTAGTTGGAACTGATAGAGGGGCATATATTTCCTGTTAAAAACCTTGACTTCTAGATTGTCAATCACATACAGGAGATCATTATTGTTCACAGTGAGTGCTGTTGGTTCAGAAAGACCTTTGACATTTAATCTTTGTGGGCAGTGAGTAGATTGTGATTTGTTTGCTGCTAATTGGGGTTTTAATGCAAACAATGCATTGTGTCCTATATCTAATACTACTAATTCATTATCTGAGAAAGCTGTAACAGACCTTGCATTTTTTAACTTTGTGAAGCCAAATTGACTGTAACTTTCCTTCAGATTCCACTCTTGTTTTGTATGGATTGTTTCATGTTCCTTGGCCTGAGCCTCTGCTTTAGCTTGTTGATCATCTTCCAGCACCAGTCTTCCCACTGACCTTTCACCTTCTTCAAACTCAAGAAAGGAAAGCCTGTCAGACACAATCTCACCTTGTATCTTAGTAAGTTCATCAAGATTGTTTATAAGTTTCAGCTTGAAATCCAGAATCTCATGAGAGCTTGCTTGGGTCATGAACTGATTCACTTCATCCAGCTTGTGCTCTACCTGGGTCACTTCTTTTGTGTTGGTTGCCTCTACAGTTTCAAATGTCTGGACTCTGTCTTTGTAAACACTCTCTGCCTCTTGCTTCAGCTGCTTTTCCTCTTTGGTGATCTTTGCTCTCTCCTTGGCAGCCTTCTTGGAGATTTTCATATTGGTTTCAGCATATGAAGATTCCAGTTTCTTGCGAGACTCACTGGCTTGTTCCATGGCAGTTTTAATATCCACCTTGCACTTCTCAGCTTTTGCAACCAGCTCTGCGACTTCCTGTTTGCATTTGTCTAAAGCCTCAGGTATGCCAATAAGGTCATGCTTTGGATTTCCATGATCAAGAACAGTACATGTTGTGCATTCTAACTTCTGGCATGTGTTGCAGTAGATGTTGAGAGTCTGATCACTGTGCTTGCCACACTTTGGAATGTACTCCCTGATTTTACTGCGATAGGTTACAACACCTGATTGCAGTTGAGCAAGTGTGTAGATTTTATGTGATTCCAAAATAGCCAATTGCTGATGTGCTTGTTGACATTCTTGACAAATAAAATGTTCGCAGTCAATACATCTGGAAACAGCTGTATGATTTTTTTTACAAGCTTGACATTTGACCTCTGACCCATGACCCTCCATGAGTTGCTCCTGAACAGTAAACTCATCCACCAGGGCATTGAGTTTAAAGTTCTTAGGTAGACTGTCAACCTTGTTGTCTTCTAGTGTTGTTTTCTTTCTGCACAGGGGACACAGTAGGATGGAGTTGTTAGGATCTTGTTGGTGAAGCTCCTTGAGGCATGTGAAGCAGAAGCTGTGTAGACAATCTAGCATTGTTGGATTGATGAAGCGATTGGTGCATATTGGACATTCTAGATGATCCTTACTGATCTTATCAAGCAATGAATGGACTGTGATACTGGCAGCCATCTTTGACTTAAGCTTGTTACGATCTTTCCCTGTTGGTGCAAAATTTTTAATTCTTAGTAATCTACTCATATTGTACTTTTCAATGTGTTAAATGACTTCAGCTGATTTGATTATACTTGCACAAAAGACAAGGTGCTGGAACCATGTTCTTACACATTTTGTACATAATTTTGCATTGTTCATCTTCTCACCTCTGTCCTTACTCTATGATCTTCTCAATAGTTACACATTTAATTGTGAAACAGCTTGCCAGGCAGTTATTATAGTTTGAATATTGAGTGCTTTAAGCATCCCTGGGTCAAAACAAGAAAAAAGAACCTTTGCCAACAATCACATGCAAACTATTTGACCTCAGTCTAAATAATTGTCCCTACAGTTCATGGACTAACAAGTACTTACGATTGTGTAAGGTTTCAAACAATTTCTTGGTGTTGTTGGAGGTCTTTCTTCATCAGTTTTTACCCAAAAGCTGTGACTTCTGTCTTGGCTTACGGTACACTGTTAGTGCTGGGTCTGTGCTGTGTGATGCACTAGTCCATCAGTACCATGTACACTGTAGTTGGCATTATTGCTCATCACTCCCTGAAAGAAAATTCCCCTTTCTATTTATAGATCCAATGATGTCACTGTCAAGTGTAGTATAATGTACAATACAATTACGCCTATCGTGTCCACAGACCTGGAAGGGCTGTGGAGGCCATAGCATCTATTGCTCTCTAGTCTTAGCCTTGGTGCTCCTTTTAAATAAAAGGTTCCCGTATACTTTTTCCACTGGAATGGAAGTGCCTTTTACAAAATGAAAAGGGCCTTGCCCTCTCAAAGATGACATTCCAGGCCTGTATTTATAGTACCGTAATTTTTCGGATTATAAACCGCGCGGCGTATAAACCACACTTCCTCAAAATATACAAAAAAATATTTAGATGTCGGCGTAACCCATAACCATGACAACTGTTTTACAAGTGAGTGTACAAAGTACAATGTGTTTTTGTGTTGGGTTTCCATTAGTATTTTCATGGATAAGTGACTACTGACAACTCATTGTGCGTTGTTACATTACTATAAACCAAACAAAATCTTTCTGTTGTCAGATATTTTTTTTTTTTACGATTGATAAACATTTATTGTGAAATACAAATGATCTCATGCTGCATGGTGCCATCAAGAATATAAAATCAAGGAATTTATAAATGCACTTATTGTACACTTTATGTCCAACACTTTTTGTCTGTAAGTAATTAGACAGTTTTGTCGTCTAGAATATTGCTGATGTAGTGATAGTAAAATAAAAAGGGTTTGTTGTTTGTAGGCTTGTTTACTTGTTTGTTTGTTGTTTAGTTTGCTATAGATAATTTTCCCATCAAGGGAACTCAGCATATTCTATTCCCACCAAAACTCTGAAAGCTTAATCGTCTGGAAATGTATGTTTTCAAGAGGCTGATAAGAGACTGAGTATTTTTGAATACGTAGCATTTATCATTGGTTGGTTTAGGAGTTTGTTTAGTTGGTGCACCCTCCTTTTCATAGTTCCGTGTTACACCCTTCAGTGCCCACCCTACTGCCAGGACTGCCCTCACTCCCCCAATCAGTCAAGCATGTCGATGAGAAAACATTCCAAAAACTGTTGACTGCATTCAACATTTACACAGTACAACTTGCTTTCCTGGCAGTGCTTGACGATATTTTGGCTTTCAGGGCTTTATGCTTCGTTTTTGAAACGGCAAGGGCACCTACATGTAGGCATTTTCTTCTTGGTAAAGGGCACCCTACATTGTATGATGAAATTGCAAATTTGTACTGGAGCATTTCAAGGGCACTAAGGCAATGACCAGGGGACACGGAGGCAATCGCCTTCGTTGCCTCCGTGAAGTATCAGGCCTGGCCTTTAACATTCATTGAAAATAAAGCTCCCACAGAAGTTGTTGTGGGTGCTTTGTGCTTTGTCGAGATCATTGACTGTACCCACTACAGTATCATACAATTGTAGCATTGACCAAGGCATTGAAGTTTTTTTTCTTCATTGACTTGATTTTTGTTTAATTTATTTTCCATTGCTTATTGTGCTACCCTCCCAGGCTAGACATGCAGTCTGATTTTGCACACTCGTGCATTGTATTTAAGGACTGACTGATGGTCTGAATCTACACATTGATGTGTCTGTTTTGAGCAGCCAGGGTCGTTAAATACATGTATATGTATATAATGCATGCGAAAGACAAGACCAATACATTTTCAAAAATGCATCGTTGTGGAGCATGCTTTTGCAAATTACAGGCGACCACTTCCAGGCAATCTTCAAGATGAGATTTCATTCATGTTTTAGTTTTCACATCTTATTCTTACGGATCGTGAGACTACTCCTGCGCTACCAAAGTGGTCCTGTAGCATGCACTGCAGTTGGCTGCTTCCAAGTAAGTTGGTTGCCTTCAAGTTGCCTCTTGCGAGAAGGCCCTAAGAAGTTGCCTCAGGCAAAAAAGCCCCGAGACATGTGGCAGATTGCCTAAAAGCGACCCCCCCCCCCCCCCCCCGCCCACCCTCAGGTGTGTTATTGGGGTGCGGATGGACACGCTCATCACACATCACCGTGATGTGTGACATTTCCACCTGCACAACTTTCTGCACCTGTGCGCAGCTTGCACTATTCCAAACCGTTTCACAGTATTCTGTATCTCTAGGCTATATAATGCCCGGTTCATACATCCTGCGAATGCGAATGCGATGCAAATTGTGACATCACAAGTTTGCAACAAGTAATTTGTGTCAGTTGATTTGTGCTCAACTCCTGCAAAACATTCACTGCGAAAACAGCCTGTGACGTCAAAATTCGCTTCCCATTCGCAGTAAGTATGAGCCGGGCTATATGTACAGAAAGTACATATGTAACCTGCGGCAATAAAGTATCTAAACACTTACAAATGGTCAGATTTGTCGAAACCTGAAATAGTGTGCGTCCAAAAAATTAATAAGTTCGATTCACACTTATCTTCTGCGCATTTTGACACCTATTGTGTTGCGCTACGATGTTGTTTGGCGAATGTACAGGTATGAGCACTTGAATGGCTTAAGGTAAAATTTCAAAAGTTGGAAAAGCCCCTATTCACCCAAATTCAAAAAGGGAACTCGCACAAGCATCACTAACAGACAAAATAATGAAGACAAATCAACACATTTGTTCTGTTTACTTAACCATGAAATTTATTGCAGTAGCTCCTCTGACGTCTAACTTTACTGCTTAATTAAAGGTTCTCTCTGTTTTTATCTTAAAAACTGTGACTGCTGATCTCCTGAAGATGGGTCTGTCCACACTAATGGGACCATTTGATGTGACTTTTTTTATAAATGGGTGACAAAAATAAACAAGAAGAGTTTTGTCAAGCTTGTTTCCCATGCACATTCCAAATCACTTCAAGGTTTTTGTTTGCAAAGAGCAAGACACATTTATCTGTATTTTAGCAATAACTGGGGATCATCTTCAAGATGATTATGTTTGTAACAGGGGAATGTTGGACAGACATTTCGTACATAAATGGTGAGAAAGGCATAATAATGTAAACAGATTGCCAAAAATGTTGTCCCCTACAATGCTGTCCCTGCAAAGAATGTTTCCAGGCAAAACCAAGACATCTGCGTGGATACTCAAGAAACTACAGAGAATTATCTTGAAGATATTAGGTTTGTAACATGGACAGATATTTGTCACAATATGTCTGTCCATGTTAAAAACAAACATTCATACCAGCTGAAAAACCTCAAGGTACTGTTGGTTTTTACAGATAACCATAAAAATAGGGGCAATGGGTCTAACTTAATTAACCTTTGAGTAAATCAATTAATTAATTATTTGTGTCATCCATTTCTAGTCAATTCCAATACAAAATGTCTGTCCTCGTTACAAACTGTTTGGTAAGCACACTCACTATCAGCAGAGAATTGTACAAAACAAAATACAGGGGAAAATGTTGTATTTTGTGTACCCTCCCAGTCACAGTCCAAAAAGTTATCTTTTCGAACCAAAAAGACCCATTAGTGTGGACAGACCCAGATAGTCCTAAATACATAAGTGTGCCCGCCATCACTGTCCTGAATGGCAGAGAACACGTCTTCTCATCATGCTATCTTGAAACACCTTCCCTGTCTTACCCTATCAGGGAATCTGGCTTTAAACCCATATTGATTATGGCTCCATCTCTGACCCCTATATTATTGATAATTAATGCTGATGTTCATCACAATTGATTTATCTAAGCCACGACAAACAAATCATTTATAAAAAGCGGGCAAAAATAATGCTAACCATGTTCGTCACAGGACTTCGCTCTTGCTTAAGTTGAATCCTTTTGCAACTTTTGAAATGCCACCTTAAGCCATTCAAGTACCCATAAATCCACCAAACAACATCACAGAGCAACAAAAGAGGTATCAAAATGTGCAGAAGATAATTGTGCATCGGTATAATTAATTAATTTTGTGTATACTATTTCAGGTGTCGATATATTTGTAAGTGTTTAGATACTTTATTTGCGCAGTTTACATGTACTGTGCATGACCTTAAATTTCTCGTGGCTAATGATACCGGTGCCCTTTTCCAAGGAGAAAATGGCTTGGTGCCCTTGCCTTTTCAAAACTGAACCAAACAAGCCTGTGAGAAATACATCACCAGATGATAGAGATGATACAGATGATAGAGATGGATTGTGTTTAGTCTTTTATTGTACAAGCAAAATGGGAAATATAAAAATAGTCGTAAAATGAAATAACAACAATCATCAGTTTATTTAAACAGCAGTTTTAGTACATTTTCAGATTCAGAACAAGCATTAGAAATAAAAAAAACAATTACTATTGATTTAAATGAATGAATTGAAGTGAATGTGACATTCATCTTGAACAACAGTGCCCGAAATAAATGTGAGCATTAATTATAAGCCATTCATTGTGTTATTAAAATTGACTGGCAATGAGGAACAATTGAGCCCTTGCACGCGCGTCACACGCGGCGACTGATGCCACGCTCACCATGTTGGTGGGCAGTTAGGTTATTGTGTATTAACGCCGCGTCGCCTAAAATGCACACTTCACTGCATAACGCACAGCATAGAGTTATATATATAAACGCACAGTGAAATTGCCCACCAGTATGGCGCATTCAAGATTTTTCTGATGATGACGTCAGGTGAAATGGGTCAATAGTGCACAGTTTATATTTCCTTTAAGGGGACTTTGAGTGAACAGAAGAACTGAGGGACTTATTTCTCCAAGGCGGAAATAGGTTCCTCTTCCGGTCACTCACCCAAGGGGGATAGACTTGCAATATTTACCAATTTATGCCGGTTCATACATGCCATATAACACCTCAGGTCTAAAATGTGAAATAAGAAATATCAAGAGTTAACATAGGCAATTAAATCAAAAGGCAATTCCGCAAGAAAGGGAAGGCATTAATTTCCCCGCATTCATTTTTTTAGATGCTAGTCCATGGTTCATGTCAAGAGAGGGGGCTATAACCAGTCAAAGATTATAAGTCTTTTGCCCGCTCAGGGAACTTTTTCCTGCAAAACATTCTCAATGCGGGTCTACAGTTTCTGGTGGTGTAAATCTCATGCACGTGACCGGGTTTCAGCCAACCAGAAAACAGAACAAGCAAGAGGTGTAATATGAAAGTACATTATCTGCAAAGTGTGAATAAATTTATTAAAAGCAATAACTCTTGCTACATGTATTTGAAGTATGGTCCACTGATGAAATTGTTGTGTCCATGCGACCATGGTGCAACAATGTTATTTTGGTTATTGAGTTTGTTTCTACAGTTCATCTTGTATCTCAACGTGATTCCTCAACAAATTTGTATCTGGCATAAAAGTGGAACAACATCATATCTCAACCTCAATTGATTATTTTTTTAAACATTTTTAGGTGTTCGGCCACCAGCCGAACAACTATTGTTATTGTTCTGTTTTTTTTTTTTGTTTTTTTTTCTGCGTGTTCTTCTCCTCGAACGTTCTCGCGCGATTTTCGCAAAAACTAAAGCTTGTATGAACCTGAAACTTACCATATATATTGATCTTAATGAGTAGACGAAACAGCAACATTTTTGGAATGATGACGTCATTGATGACGTCATTACGTTCAAAAAAACGCTTAAAATTGGAGAGTTCATATCTTGAGAACTACAAATGCCACACACAAGATATTTGGTGCATATAAAAGGTCTTGTAATTAGCTACAAAAGTCGTGCACAACGTGACCTCATGTGACTTTTACTTCCGGTTGAAACCGGAAGTTCAAAATTTCAAAAGTTCATATCTCAAGAACTATATATCATATTCGCAAAATTTGAATATCAGTTTGAAGATCAGTTATCCTGCTCAAACTTTTGCACAAACATAATGCCAGTTGAATTTTGCCTTCTGGTCGTAAAAGCGCGCGTTTGTGTTGACCTCCATTCATTACGCGTAGAAACCAGATAGTATCGCCATTCATGTATGTGAATGCTACTATTGTATTGTGGGTGTGTGGGTGTGTGTGCGTGTAGTTCATCTAGGCCTACATTGTATCCATGCTCTACGACAAAACAGCACTGCGTGGCTGTGGGCATTACGGGTTGTGTATACACATGCAGACTCCGTTGAAGGCGCGCGTAATTCAAATTCCACTACGCTGGGATTGGCCTCATCTTTCTTCGTGCGATTTTGAACAAAATGTTAAACTACTATGAACTTGAAACTTATCATAAACATGAACCTTCATGAGTAGATGAACCCGCAACTTTTTTGGAATGATGACGTCATTGATGACGTCATTGATGACGTCATTACGTTAAATAAACGGTAAATAATTGAAAAATTCATATCTTGAGAACCACAAACGCTACGTACAAAATTATTTCACTACATGAAACCTCTTGTAATGTTCTACAAATGTTGTACACAACGTGACCTCATTTGACCATTCACCCGAACACCCTAAGTTTGTACACAAACTCTCAATTTCTAGTTGTTCTTAAAAGTGTGACATTACCTTTTGCAAGCTTTTCACGTAAACAGTAATTTAGGAGATTAACAACCTTGTTGTTCTGAAACAACGTAATGTACATCATGCCATATTGCCTCCTTTGCCTTTGGCTTCAGACATTTGAGATTGTGGATGCTCTTCAGCGTTGTATTTAGGATTAGGAAATTAATTGTCCAGATTCTCTGATAAATCTAAAGTGTTCACTTCCGGTAACACCAAAGCTACAACATGAACTAGCATAATGTGCATGCTATGATATTATTGGTTCAGTTGCTTTGGTTTGTTCACTTTAGCATGTTACAAGTTGAGGTCTTACTGTACTGGGAAACAACTTGGAAGATGTTTACTGATCTTTTTGCTGCCACTACAAGATTGCCAGATGGTGTGAATGTGATGTCATAGGCGTTACCACAATCCTCAATGACACATCCAATGTACTTGCCATCAGGACTGTGCTGACATATTCTTTTGTTAAGTGTTATCCCATTATATTGAGCAACAAAGATACTACCATCTTTATCACAGCACACACCAAAGGATCTTTCAGACTGATCAGTATCTACTGAGAACACCTTTCCACCCTTATAATCAACTGAGTGTAAATGTCTATCACTTCGACTGATGTAGATAATCCTCTCATTGTATAAAGTCAAATGGTCTACATTTACTGGAGTAGAGAATGTTCTGATGAGTGATCCACCAGGGTTGTAGAGTGAGATCTGCCGCCATTGTGAATAACCCACTGCTATGAGATTGTTTTCATCCACTGCAAGGCATAATGCAGAATGGTGTGTTTTACTTAGTTGGAACTGATGTAGGGGCATATATTTCCTGTTAAATACCTTGACTTCTAGATTGTCAATCACATACAGGTGATCATTATTGTCCACAGTGAGTGCTGATGGTTTAACAAGACCTTTGACATTTAATATTTGCGGGCAGTGAGTAGACTGTGATTTGTTTGCTGCTAATTGAGGTTTTAATGCAAACAATGCATTGCGGTCTAAATCTAATACTACTATTTCATTGTCAGAGAAAGCTGCAACTGATTGCACCCACCTAAATTTTGTACATGTAGTGCAGATTTTACTCAAACTTTCCTTCAGATTCCACTCCTGTTTTGTATGGATTGTTTCATGTTCCTTGGCCTGAGCCTCTGCTTTAGCTTGTTGCTCCTCTTCCAGTACCAGTCTTCCCACTGACCTTTCACCTTCTTCAAACTCAAGAAAGGAAAGCCTGTCGGACACAACCTCACCCTGTTTCTTAGTAAGTTCATCAATATTGTTTATAAGTTTCAGCTTGAAATCCAGAATCTCATGAGAGCTTGCTTGGGTCATGAACTGATTCACTTCATCCAGCTTGTGCTCTACCTGGGTCACTTCTTTTGTGTTGGTTGCCTCTGCAGTTACAAATGTCCGGAGTCTGTCTTTGTAAACACTCTCTGCCTCGTGCTTCAGCTGCTTTTCCTCTTCGGTGATCTTTGCTCTCTCCTTGGCAGCCTTCTGGGAGATTTTCATATTGGTTTCAGCATATGAAGATTCCAGTTTCTTGCGAGACTCACTAGCTTGTTCCATGGCAGTTTGAATATCCACCTTGCACTTCTCAGCTTTTGCAACCAGCTCTGCGATTTCCTGTTTGCATTTATCCAAAGCCTCAGGTATTCCGGTGAAGTCTGGTGTTTGGTTTGCATGATCAAGAATGGTACAAGTTGTGCATTCTAACTTCTGGCATGTGTTGCAGTAGATGTTCAGAGTCTGATCACTGTGCTTGCCACACTTTGGAATGTATTCCCTGATTTTACTGCGATAGGTTACAACACCTGATTGCAGTTGAGCAAGTGTGTAGATTTTATGTGATTCCAAAATAGCCAATTGCTGATGTGCTTGTTGACATTCATGACAAATAAAATGTTCGCAGTCAATACATCTGGAAACAGCTGTATGATTTTTTTTACAAGCTTGACATTTGACCTCTGACCCATGACCCTCCATGAGTTGCTCCTGAACAGTAAACTCATCCACCAGGGCATTGAGTTTAAAGTCCTTGGTTAGACTGTCAACCTTGTTGTCTTCTAGTGTTGTTTTCTTTCTGCACAGAGGACACAGTAGGATGGAGTTGTTAGGATCTTGTTGGTGAAGCTCCTTGAGGCATGTGAAGCAGAAGCTGTGTAGACAGTCTAGCATTGTTGGATTGATGAAGCGATTGGTGCATATTGGACATTCTAGATGATCCTTACTGATCTTATCAAGCACTGAATGGACTGTGATACTGGCAGCCATCTTTGACTTTTGCTTGTTACGATCTTTCCCTGTTAATACAAAAGGGTTAGTTCATTGTTAGTATTAAATCTACTCATATTATCTGATGTTGTATTTATCACTATGTCAAATGACTTCAGGTGACTGTTGCACAAGATCCAATATTCTTACACATTTAGTGCATAATTTATGCATTGATAAATGAACGGCTCTGGAAATTTTGAATAAATGGCCACTAAACCAGATAATAATAGTAATAATAATACCAAAACTTGTATAGCGCCCTAATCATGTGTAAACATGCTCTAGGGCGCTTAACATGGAAAAATAGACAAACTAAAACATAAGCAAATACAGAATTATCACAACAGGATACAACCAGCATACATTGTGTACAACTAGTGTTTGTGCTTTGCGCTTATCACATGGTTAGTCATCTTAGTTTTATTAGCACGTGTGCGTACGTGCCCTGAAATGTATTGATAGCCCCTTGCATTTATGCGACTTGCTACAGGGACGCAACACTGATGCGCATGTTTTTAATGCGCAAAGAACAGCTATCGTCAAATCATTTGACTCCTTTGACCCCACTGAGGGCGCTTAACAAACCATTCTTAAATACAAAGTCACCGGTCCCAAAGTATCAGTAATGTGATTAGCGCACGAAAGAGGTTGGAGCCATCAAAAGCTGAAATATGCCCCCTCAACTGGAAGTATCTAAGAGGGAAGAGTCACAAAAATTTGAAAGTTGTAGCCATTTATTTCTTTAAAGAAGTATTTATCAATGATCCCTTAACAGCGACCCAGCCACCACCTCGTTCATTTCCAAGCAGTGAAGACCGGGTCCTCGCACTGTCAATGTTATTCCCTAATTAATTTATTGTGTGGGAGGGGGGGGGGGGCTGGTGAGGGTGAGGATTGGACTGACCATTCTGGGAACAGGGTGTCACAATTGGGCTCTTACATTACACCGCCTTGCGTCAATAAAGCCTTTTAAATATATTTATACCATGTGAAAACTGTAGCTTTTTTCCCTTGAAGGCTTTCTTTTCTTTGAGTTATAAAAGTGTGAAAAGGTCAAATAAATCTTCTATCTACATTACAGTTAAGGGAATATTTTGTGGGATCATTTTAGTGTGAAAGGGGTTCTGAAGGTATGTAACATAGTTGAACTCTACTTTCAATGCATGCATACAGGTGATGTATAATGTCTTCGTCAACAATCACATGCAAACCATTTGACCTCAGTCTAAATAATTGTCCCTACAGTTCATGAACTAACGAGTACTTACGATTGTATATGGTTTCAAGCAATTTCTTGGTGTTGTTGGAGGTCTTTCTTCATCAGTTTTCACCCAAAAGCTGTGACTTCTGTCTTGGCTTACTGTACTTAGTGCTGGGTCTGTGCTGTGTGATGCACTAGTCCATCAGTACCATGTACACTGTAGTTGGCATTATTGCTCATCACTCCCTGAAAGAAAATTCCCCTTTCTATTTATAGATCCAATGATGTCACCTTCAAGTGTAGTATACATGTATACAATACAATTACGCCTATCGTGTCCACAGACCTGGAAGGGCTGTGGAGGCCATAGCATCTATTGCTCTCTAGTCTTAGCCTTGGTGCCCCTTTCAAATAAAAGGTTCCCATATACTTTTTCCAATGGAATGGAAGTGCCTTTTACAAAATGAAAACTGCCTTGCCCTCTCAAAGATGACATTCCAGGCCTGTATTTATAGTAACCCATAACCATGACAACTGTTTTACAAGTGAGTGTACAGAGTACAATGTGTTTTTGTGTTTGGTCTCCATTAGTGTTTTCATGGATCAGTGACCACTGACAACTCATTGTGTGTTGTTACATTACTATAAACCAAACAAAATCTTTCTGTTGTCAGATATATATTTTTTTTTTTTACGATTAATAAACATTTATTGTGACATACAAATGATCTCATGCTGCATGGTGCCATCAAGAATATAAAATCAAGGAATTTATGCACTTGACTTATTGTACACTTTATGTCCAACACTTTTTGTCTGTAAGTAATTAGACAGTTTTGTTGTCTAGAATATTGCTGATATAGTGATAGTAAAATAAAAAGGGTTTGTTGTTTGTAGGCTTGTTTACTTGTTTGTTTGTTGTTAAGTTTGCTATAGATATTTTTCCCATCAAGGGAACTCAGCATATTCTATTCCCACCAAAACTCTGAAAGCTTAATCGTCTGGAAATGTATGTTTTCAAGAGCGTGCTTTTGTTCTTTCCTTTACACAAAAATGTCCTTGTGTAGAGCACGGGCCCAGTCTTTAGAATTCCCCTGTGAAGACCTTTTACTTTCCCTTGTCTGTTTTGTCTTTGGTCTCCATCTATAGATGCCTGTAAAAGTTGCCTCATGCAACAAGGTCGTAAGACGTGTCAGATTGCCTCAAAGTGCCCCCCCCCCCCCTTGTCCACCCTCAGGTGTGTTATTGGGGTGCGGATGGACACGCTCATCACACATCACCGTGATGCGTGACATTTTCGCCTGCCCAATTTTCTGCACACCTGTGCGCAGCTTGCACTATCCCTAACAGTTTCACAGTATTCTGTGGTATAAAGCCCGGTTCATACATGTACGTTCCTGTGAATGCGATACAAATTTTGACGTCACAAATTCACAACGAGTAATTTTGTGTCAGTTGCCTCCGAAACGCCTGCTCAACGCGAAACATAATAATATGAAAACATGAAAACAGCTTGCGACGTCAAAATTCGCTTCACATTCGCAGGAAGTACAATATACGAGCCAGGCTTTTCATACACAAAGTACATCCCACACTGTGCATGACCTAAAATTTCTCCTGGCTAATGGTGCCCTTACCAAGGAGAAATGCCTTGGTGCCCTTGCCCTTTTCAAAAACGAAGTGAACAGGTCTGTGAGAGCAGATGATAGAGATGAATTGTGTTTTAGTCACAATTTATTGGACAAGCAAAATAGAATGTTTTAATATAAAAATAGTAGTAAAAGAAAATTTACAATAATCATCAGTTTATTTAAACAGTAGTTTTAGTACATTCTGA
This sequence comes from Asterias amurensis, assembly GCF_032118995.1. Classification (NCBI taxonomy): domain Eukaryota; kingdom Metazoa; phylum Echinodermata; class Asteroidea; order Forcipulatida; family Asteriidae; genus Asterias; species Asterias amurensis. The sequence goes on along the minus strand of NC_092653.1, from coordinate 16,893,797 downwards.
TTCATATTTACAGGCATTAAAAATAAAAAATAACTATTAATATGAATGTGACCTTATTGAACAACCATGCCTTTTAGTGCATGTTGAACTATATTGTACATTATAAGCCATTCACATGTTATTGAACACTTGTTGACTGGCAATGAGGTAAATATTGCATGTCTATTCCTCCAAGGGACTTTGAGTGACCAGGAGAGGGACCTATTTCCTAAGGCTGAAGGCTGAGGGAAATAGGTCCCTCCTCTGGTCACTCACAGGCCCGAGGGGGAATAGATGTACACTATTAACTGAGTTAGGCCAGTCCATAATGTGCCAGTCCATAATTTGTTTTATAACACCTTGGGTCAAAAATGTGGAATAAGAAAGAAACTTTTTAGTTGCTAGTCCACCATTCATGTGAAGAGAACGCGCTGTAACCAGTCAAAAATTATAAGTCTATTGCCCACTCATGGAACTATTTCCTGCAAAGCGTACGCACACGATGACTCAATGTGGGTCTAGTTCCAGGTGGCGAAATCTCATGCACGTGACCGTGTTTCAGCCAACCAGAAAACAGAACAAGCAAGAGGTGTGTTATAAAAGTACATAATAATCTGCAAAGTGTGAAGAAATTAATAAGAGGCAATAATAACTCTTGCTTTATGTTTTGAAGTACATATGGTCCACTGATGAAATTGTTGTGTCCATGCGACCATGGTGCAACAAGGTTATTTTTGGTTATTGAGTATATTTGTACAGTTCGTCTTGTATCTAAGCGTGATTCCTCAACAAATTTGTATCTGGCATAAAAGTCACAGTGGAACAACATAATATCTTATAGGAACATGTTGCCTTTGAGCGGTCGAGTTGGTCTTTGAAAAGCGTTTGTAACATTTATAAAAAGCATAAGATGTTGTAAAAGTAGAATACAATGATCCACACAAACATGCCACGAAATTGCCAGTTTTCCTTTTACCTCGACGACTAACACGGTCGGCCAATGGGAGTCAAATATTGACTCCCATAAATGGCCGACCGTGTTAGTTCGCAAAGTAAAAGGAAAACCACGCAATTTCGAGGCAAATTTGTATGTATTCTACCTTTAAAACATCTTTCCAACCAAATGCATTTTATAACAAACAGTTACAAACGCTTTTTATAGACCAACTCGTCCAATCCTAGGCAACGTGTTTCTTCAACCTCCATTGATTTTTTTTTAAATATCTTCGCAAGCATTTCACGTACATGTAAACAGTAATTTAGGAGATTAACAACATTTTTGTTCTGAAACACTGTTTATGTACATAATGCCATATTGCCTCCTTTGCCTTTGGCTTCAGACATCTGAGATTGTGGATGCTCTTCAAGGTTGTATTCAGGTTTAGGAAATTAATTGTCCAGATTCTCTGCTAAATCAAATACAAGGTATTCAAAGTGTTTACTTCCAGTAAAACCAAATGTACAATGAACATGAACTAGCGTAATGTGCTTGCTATGATATTATTGTTTTAGTTATTTTGGTTCGTTCACTTAAGCATGATACAAGGTGAGGTCTTACTATACTGGGGAAACAACTTGGAAGATGTTTACTGATTTGTTTGCTGCTACTACAAGATTGCCAGATGGTGTGAATGTGATGTCATAGGCATCACCACAATCCTTAATGACACATCCAATGTACTTGCCATCAGGACTGTACTGGCATATTCTATTGTGCAAACACCCATCATATTGAGCAACAAAGATACTTCCATCTTTATCACAGCACACACCAAAGGATGATTCAGACTGATCAATATCTACTGAGAACACCTTTCCACCCTTATAATCAACCGAGTGTAAATGTGTATCATCTGTACTGCTGTGGAGAATCCTCTCCTTGTATAAAGTCAAATAGTCTATATATACTGGAGTAGAGAATGTTCTGATGAGTGATCCATCAGGGTTGTAGAGTGAGATCTTCTGCCCTTCTGAATAACCCACTGCTATGAGATTGTTTTCATCCACTGCAAGGCATGATGGGGAGAAGTTTCTTACACTTAGTTTGAACTGATGATGGGGCATATATTTCCTGTTAAAGACCTTGACTTCTAGATTGTCAATCACATACAGGTGATCATTATTGTCCACAGTGAGTGCTGATGGTTTAACAAGACCTTTGACATTTAATATTTGCGGGCAGTGAGTAGACTGTGATTTGTTTGCTGCTAATTGAGGTTTTAATGCAAACAATGCATTGCAGTCGAAATCTACATGTAATACTACTATTTCATTGTCAGAGAAAGCTGCACTCGATTTCGCCCACTCAAATTTTGTGTTCCCGATTTTACTAACATTTTCCTTCAGTTTCCACTCCTGTTTTGTATGGATTGTTTCTTGTTCCTTGGCCTGAGCCTCTGCTTTAGCTTGTTGATCATCTCCCAGTACCAGTCTTCCCACTGACCTTTCACCTTCTTCAAACTCAAGAAAGGAAAGCCTGTCAGACACAATCTCACCTTGTTTCTTAGTTAGTTCATCAAGATTGTTTATAAGTTTCAGCTTGAAATCCAGAATCTCATGAGAGCTTGCTTGGGTCATGAACTGATTCACTTCATCCAGCTTGTGCTCTACCTGGGTCACTTCTTTTGTGTTGGTTGCCTCTGCAGTTTGAAATGTCTGGACTCTGTCTTTGTAAACACTCTCTGCCTCTTGCTTCAGCTGCTTTTCCTCTTCGGTGATCTTTGCTCTCTCCTTGGCAGCCTTCTGGGAGATTTTCATATTAGTTTCAGCATATGAAGATTCCAGTTTCTTGCGAGACTCACTGGCTTGTTCCATGGCAGTTTGAATATCAGCCTTGCATTTCTCAGCGATTGCAACCAGCTCTGCGACTTCCTGTTTGCATTTGTCTAAAGCGTCAGGTATACCAATAAGGTCATGTTTTGGATTTCCATGATCAAGAACAGTACAAGTTGTGCATTCTAACTTCTGGCATGTGTTGCAGTAGATGTTCAGAGTCTGATCACTGTGCTTGCCACACTTTGGAATGTACTCCCTGATTTTACTGCGATAGGTTACTACACCTGATTGCAGTTGAGCAAGTGTGTAAATTTGATGTGATTTCAAAATAGCCAATTGCTGATGTGCTTGTTGACAATCTTGACAAAGAAAATGTTCACAGTCAATACATCTAGAAACAGCGGTATGATCTCGTTCACCATGTACACAGGCTTGACATTTGACCTCTGACCCATGACCCTCCATGAGTTGCTCCTGAACAGTAAACTCATCCACCAGGGCATTGAGTTTAAAGTCCTTAGGTAGACTGTCAACCTTGTTGTCTTCTAGTGTCGTTTTCTTTCTGCACAGAGGACACAGTAGGATGGAGTTGTTAGGATCTTGTTGGTGAAGCTCCTTGAGGCATGTGAAGCAGAAGCTGTGTAGACAGTCTAGCATTGTTGGATTGATGAAGCGATTGGTGCATATTGGACATTCTAGATGATCCTTACTGATCTTATCAAGCACCGAATGGACTGTGATACTGGCAGCCATCTTTGACTTTAGCTTGTTACGTTCCTTCCCTGTCGTGCCTGTGGTACAAAAAGGTCAATTCATTGTATTGTTAGTAATCTACTCATATTGTAGCCCTATATAGGACTCTTCCACTGTGCTCTGTACACAGAAAAAGAGACCTACATATAAGGGCCAGTTTCTGGGGCGGAAAGTTATCAAAGCTTCATAACTTGTGAAGAATATACAGTATGACAACCAAAACCCACCGCAGAAAAATGCATGCTGCTATGGAATGTGAATGTGTTGAAATTGGTGGCTTCTTGCAGGTAAGGTTTGAATTATGAAGCTCTAAAAGATTTCCGCCCCAGATATGGACCCTGATATGGACCCTGATATCCAGGGCGTCACTGTAGTACAGATACATTACGAAAGTGTATAAAGGCCGCCAGGACTACATTGTATCTTTCATCGTGTCAAATGACCTCAGGTGACTGTATGTACTTTTGCAAAAGACAATGTGATGCAACCATGTTCTTACACATTAAGTATGTCATATCTATACATACGGTGTGTGTGGGGGGGGGTCGGACTAACAGTTCTGGGACTTGCACAGGTTAGAAATTGAAGAGTGAAAAGGTCAAATAAATCTTCTAGGGAATTTTCTGGAAAATTCATTTTGTGTGAGAGGGGTTGTTCTGAAACCCCCTCGACCCCCACGACCCACGACCCCCTCGACCATCGTCTTTTGTGCGATCTTTTTTTCTGTACACCGAAATTGCTACAGTTTACAACCTCAGCCAATCCCGACACAATTTTGTATGCTCACATCGACTACCATGCCTCGCACATCACAACGACACAGCGTACGAGACACGTAGTATGCACGAAGCAAACTTCGCGTGATTGGCTGCCGAGATCGGGCCTGTGGCAATTATGACGTACAGATAAAAAAACGTGGCATTTCCGCGTGTATCTTTTGGCCGATCCGAGATTATTATCCCAACTGGAAACCTGCGTTTACTGCCCGAGTACGATTACGGCTAACTCATTACGTGATGATCAGGCGGACCCATTTCCGGCCGATCGCTCCCATCCTGTGTACTATTCCTCTATGGTACTACTAGTTGCTCTAAGTGGAGCTCAAGGTTGTAGACCCGACCGACCAAATGGCCACACGGACGTGTTTGGGGTCCCCAATCGGTGTGCACTTGTCGTGCGGAAGTGGAGAGTAAATACTCCCAATTCTGTGCATGGCTGATGCAGATAAATATAACCGCAGTCTCAGACTTGAAGTCAAGCCTAGTCATGGAAGGAAGTTGCGCCGCGGATCACACACTGTGAATTCTAAATCGGGGACTTAATTCTTTCTCGGCCGTAAAGCGAAATTTTATGAATTCGGAATTGGGACATTCTTCGAACACGGGGCGGACGTTGGTGGGTCGTGGGTCGAGGGGGTTTTAGAACAACCTGTGTGAGAGGGGCTTATACATGTGTAAGGGGTTCTAAAGATTACTAAAGTTGAACAGAAAATCCACAACTACACTTCTCATGCATGTAGCAGTCAGTGTGATTGCACCTTTGTCAATCACATGCAAACCATTTTGACCTCAGTATAAATAATTGTCCCTACAGTTCATGGACTAACAAGTACTTACGATTGTATACAGTTTACAAGCAATTTCTTTGTGTTCCTTGAGGTCTTTCTTCATCACCAAACAAATAAGCTGTGACTAGGCCTACTGTGACTTTTGTCTGGTGTTTTATCCACAACCTCCTATGGCTTACTGTACACACTGTTAATGCTGGGTCTGTGTGATGCACTAGTCCATAGTACCATGTACACTGTACACTGTAGTTGGCATTATTGCTCATCACTCCCTGAAAGAAAATTCCCCTTTCTATTTATAGATCCAATGATGTCACCGTCAAGTGTAGTATATTAAATGTACATACAATACAATTACGCCTTATCGTGTACACAGACTTGGAAGGGCTGTGGAGGCCATAGCATCTATTGCTCTCTAGTCTTAGCTTAGCCTTGGTGCCCCTTTCAAATAAAAGGTTCCCATATACTTTTTCCAATGGAATGGAAGTGCCTTTTACAAAATGAAAAGGGCCTTGCCCTCTCAAAGATGACATTCCAGGCCTGTATTTATAGTAACCCATAACCATGACAACTGTTTTACAGATCCAATGATGATGTCACCTTCAAGTGGGGTATACATCTACATGTACAGTACAATTACTCCTATTGTGTACACATGTACATGTACACAGACCTGAAATACATCAGGGAGGCTGCCAGAGGCCATAGCATCTACATTGCCTTTGTTCTTGGCCTTGGTGCCTCTTCAATAGAGCAATCCGACGGAACAAAATTGGTAGCGCCCTCGATCTATTGATAATATTAACAACTGCGGTGTCTTTTTGTGCATAATCTATGCACCGAAGACACCGCAGCAATTGGCGCGCGGTACTCAACACTTGCGTGCCCGGTGTGTGCCCGGTGTGCTCCCGGATTGGTCTAAAGGTTCCCCTATAGACTTTTCAATGGAAGTGCCTTTTGCAAAATGAAAACTGCCTTGCCCTCTCAAAGATGACATTCCAGGCCTGTATTTATAGTAATCCATAACCATGACAACTGTTTTACAAGTGCGTGTGCAAAGTACAATGTGTGTTTGTGTTGGGTCTCCATTAGTGTTTTCATGGATAAGTGACTACTGACAACTCATTGTGCATTGGTACACTACTATAAACCAAAAACAATCTTTCTTCAACAGTCTGTTGTCAGATATTGCATTTTTTCTTAATTTTCTTTTACGATTAATAAACATTTATTGTGACATACAAATGATCTCATGCTGCATGGTGCCATCAAGAATATAAAATCAAGGAATTTATGCACTTGACTTATTGTACACTTTATGTCCAACACTTTTTGTCTGTAAGTAATTAGACAGTTTTGTGGTCTAGAATATTGCTGATGTAGTGATAGTAAAATAAAAAGGGTTTGTTGTTTGTGGGCTTGTTTACTTGTTTGTTTGTTTTTTTAGTTTGCTTAGATAATCTTCCCATGAAGGGAACTCGGAAATGTTGTCTGGAAATGTATGTTTTCAAGAGTCTGAGAGACTATATATATTTTGTGAGTATTTTTTAATATTGGTCGCTTTTAGCATCTGGTCGCTTTGGGAGTTTATTACGTTGTTGCACCCTCTTTTGTTGGCTGCATCCAAGTTGCCTGTGAAAGTTGCCTCATGCGACAAGGCCCTAAGATGTGGCAGATTGCCTCAAAGCGACTCCCTCCCCTTGTCCTCCCTCAGGTGTGTTAATTGGGGTACGGATGGACATGCTTATCACACGTCATCATGGTGCGTTACATTTCCACCTGCACAACTTTCTGCACCTTGCACTATATTCCAAACCGTTTCACAGTATTCTTCCTGCGAATGTGATAAAAATGTTGACATCACGAATTCGCAACGGATAATTTGAGTCAGTTGATTTGTGCTCAACTTCTGCGAAACATTCGTTGGGAAAACAGCCTGGTTCGTCAAAATTCGCTTCTCATTCGCATTCACATGAAGTAAGAGCCAGGCTTTGTTTATACAAAGTACACACTGTGCATGACCTCAGATTTCTCCTGGCTAATGATGAGATGGGTACCCTTTACCAAGGAGAAAATGCCTTGGTGCCCTTGCCCTTTCAAAAACGAAGCAAACAGGCCTGTGAGTGCAGATGATAGAGGTGAATTTTATTTTGTCTTAATTTATTGTACAAGCAAAATGAAAAATATAAAAATAGTACTAAAATAATGTAACAATAATCATCAGTTGATTTAAACAGTGAGCGAGTACATTTTCTGAATTCCATTTAAGTATTTGGGTACTTTTTGTAACGCAAAACACAATCACAGATTTACATCAAACCTACACCGTTTGAAGATAATGATAATAGAAAGCTTACCTTAAAATATTAGATGCTGAGGTGCTGTAGTTTTTGAGAAATGAGTAAAACAATGTCATGAAAATACGTTTTTACATGCTAAAATAATTTTCGTCTCATGATCAGTAAGACGAAAATTATTTTCATGACATTGTTTTACTCATTTCAGGGAAGCGTTTTACTATCATTATCTTCAAACTGTGTGAGTTTAGTGTAAATCTGTGAACATTGTGTTTTTTGTCCAACAAAAAGTACATAGACCCTTTAACAGGCATAGAGTGTAGAAATAAAGAAATTACTATTAGGTTTTCTTGGTCAAATTCGCCAAATGAGCAATCAATTTCATTTTCATGCATTCGAATCAAAGCTGTTTTGCCTCTCCGGTTGTTACTGCGTTTCAAATTCAGAAGTTGGCCATTCATTTTTGTTTTGAGTTGAGTCAAATTCCTTTAGCACTCTGTTTAATTTAGCGTATCGTCATTCTTTTGCGTGACACACACGCCTCAAGAAGCGTCTGCAAATTTGAATGCTGCTTTGATGAATTGATAAATTGACTGATTATTTTGCTAAATCGAATGACGCAACATTACATTTGACATAATCCTAAAACGAAAACCTATATTAATTTGAATAAATGTGACCTTATTGAACATCAGTGCCATTTAATGCATGTTGATTTACATTGTACAGTGTTATTAAGATAAAGTGTGGGCATTATAAGCCATTCATTGTGTTATTATACATGTCTGGCAATGAGGTAAATACATGTAGTGTAAACTGCCTATTCCTCCAAGAGACTTTGACCAGACGAGGGACCTTTTTCCCAAGGCGGTTCCTCTTCTGGTCACTCATCCAAGGGGGGATAGATTTGCACTATTTACCCAATTATGCCAGTTCATTCGTGTTTTATAACACCTCAGGTCTGAAATGTGAATAAGAAAAGAAGCTTGTCAGGGTTTTTGTGTCCATGCGACCATGGTGCAACAATGTTATTTTTGGTCATTAGTTTTATTTCTACAGTTCATCTTGTATCTCAACGTGATTCCTCAACAAATTTCTGTCGGCATAAAAGTGGAACAACATAATATCTTACACGTTGCCTTTGAGCGGTTGAGTTGGTCTTTGAAAAGTGTTTGTAAAGGTTTGTTATAAAATGCATATGGGTAGAAAGATGTTGTAAAAGTAGAATACAATGATCTACACAAACTTCGTTGACTAACACCATCAGCCATTTATGGGAGTCAAAATTTTGTTGACTCCCATATATGGCTGACCGTGTTAGTTCGCAAAGTAAAAGTAAAACCACGCAATTTCGAGGCAAATTTATGTGGATCATTGTATTCTACTTTTAAAACATCTTTCCAACCATATGCATTTTATAACAAACGGATACAATCGCTTTTTATAGACCAACTCGTCCGATCAAAGGCAACGTGTTCCTTCAACCTCCATTGATTTTTCTTTTTTACATTTTCGCCAGCGTTTCGTGTTAATAGTAAATAAGGAGATTTACAACCTTTTTGTTCTGAAACAACGTAATGTACATAATGCCATATTGCCTCCTTTGCCTTTGGCTTCAGACAATCCATCTGAGATTGTGGATGCTCTTCAAGGTTGTATTCAGGATTAGGAAATTAATTGTCCAGATTCTCTGATAAATCAAATACATACACGTGTACAAGGTATCTAAAGTGTTCACTTCCGGTAAAACCAAAGCTACATTGTACATGTACAATGTAAATAAACTAGCATAATGTGCATGCTATGATATTATTGGTTCAGTTGTTTTGGTTCGTTCACTTTAGCATGTTACAAGGTGAGGTCTTACTATACTGGGGAAACAACTTAGTAGATGTTTACTGATGAGGTTGCTGCTACTACAAGATTGCCAGATGGTGTGAATGTGATGTTATAGGCATCACCACAATCCTCAATGTCGCATCCAATGTACTTGCCATCAGGACTGTACTGACATATTCTATTGTTTTGTGTTGTCCCATTATATTGAGCAACAAAGATACTTCCATCTTTATCACAGCACACACCATAGGATCGTTCAGACTGATCAATATCTACTGAGAACACTTTTCCACCCTTATAATCAACCGAGTGTAAATGTCTACCGCTTTGACTGCTGTAGATAATCCTCTCCTTGTATAAAGTCAAATAGTCTACCTGTACTGGAGTAGAGAATGTTCTGATGAGTGATCCACCAGGGTTGTAGAGTAAGATCTTCTTCCCTGAATAACCCACTGCTATGAGATTGTTTTCATCCACTGCAAGGCATGATGGGAAGATCTTTCTCTCACTTAGCTGGAACTGATGATGGAGCATATATTTCCTGTTAAAAACCTTGACTTCTAGATAATCAATCACATACAGGAGATCATTATTGTTCACAGTGAGTGCTATTGGTTTAACAAGACTTTTGTCATTTAATATTTGCGGGCAGTGAGTAGACTGTGATTTGTTTGCTGCTAATTGAGGTTTTAATGCAAACAATGCAATGCGGTCAAAATCTAATACTACTATTTCATTGTCGGAGAAAGCTGCAACCGATTTCGCCCACTTAAATTTTGTGTTGCCGATTTTACTAACACTTTCCTTCAGTTTCCACTCCTGTTTTGTATGGATTTGTTCATGTTCCTTGGCCTGAGCCTCTGCTTTAGCTTGTTGATCATCTCCCAGTACCAGTCTTCCCACTGACCTTTCACCTTCTTCAAACTCAAGAAAGGAAAGCCTGTCAGACACAATCTCACCTTGTCTCTTAGTCAGTTCATCAAGATTGTTTATAAGTTTCAGCTTGAAATCCAGAATCTCATGAGAGCTTGCTTGGGTCATGAACTGATTCACTTCATCCAGCTTGTGCTCTACCTGGGTCACTTCTTTTGTGTTGGTTGCCTCTGCAGTTTCAAATGTCTGGACTCTGTCTTTGTAAACACTCTCTGCCTCTTGCTTCAGCTGCTTTTCCTCTTCGGTGATCTTTGCTCTCTCCTTGGCAGCCTTCTGGGAGATTTTCATATTGGTTTCAGCATATGAAGATTCCAGTTTCTTGCGAGACTCACTGGCTTGTTCCATGGCAGTTTGAATATCCACCTTGCATTTCTTAGCATTTGCAACCAGCTCCGCGACTTCCTGTTTGCATTTATCCAAAGCCTCAGGTATACCAATAAGGTCATGTTTTGGATTTCCATGATCAAGAACAGTACAAGTTGTGCATTCTAACTTCTGGCATGTGTTGCAGTAGATGTTCAGAGTCTGATCACTGTGCTTGCCACACTTTGGAATGTACTCCCTGATTTTACTGCGGTAGGTTACTACACCTGATTGCAGTTGAGCAAGTGAGTAGATTTTATGTGATTCCAAAATAGCCAGTTGCTGATGTGCTTGTTGACATTCTTGACAAATAAAATGTTCACAGTCAATGCATCTGGAAACAGCTGTATAATTTTTTTTACAAGCTTGACATTTGACCTCTGACCCATGACCCTCCATGAGTTGCTCCTGAACAGTAAACTCATCCACCAGAGCATTGAGTTTAAAGTCCTTAGGTAGACTGTCAACCTTGTTGTCTTCTAGTGTTGTTTTCTTTCTGCACAGAGGACACAGTAGGATGGAGTTGTTGGGATCTTGTTGGTGAAGCTCCTTGAGGCATGTGAAGCAGAAGCTGTGTAGACAGTCTAGCATTGTTGGATTGATGAAGCGATTGGTGCATATTGGACATTCTAGATGATCCTTACTGATCTTATCAAGCACTGAAGTAATTGTGATACTGGCAGCCATTTTTGACTTTTAGCTTGTTACGACCTTTCCCTGTCTGGTACAAAAAGGTTAATTCATTGTTAGTATTAAATCTACTCATATTGTCAGATGTAATGCACTGTCACTGTGTCAAATGACTTCAGGTGCTTTACTTGCACAAAAGACAATGTGCTGGAACCTTCTAACACATTTATAGTACATCATTTTTTGCATTGTTTATAAAAATATTATCACCTACAATCAATAATAGTTACACATTAATTCATTGTGGGGGGGGGTTAAACACCTGTAGATGGTGAGTCGTCATCAGACTGACCATTCTGTGAAGGGGTGTTACAATTAGGCTCTTACAGCACACTGCATTATGTCAAAGTTACAACCTTAAAGGAACACGTTGCCTTGGATCGGTCGAGTTGGTCTTTGAAAAGTGTTTGTAATTGTTTTTTTATAAAATGCATATGGGTAGAAAGATGTTGTAAAAGTAGAATACAATGATCCACACAAACATGCCAAGGTTTTTCTTTTACCTCGTCCACTAACACGGTCGGCCATTTATGGGATTCAAATTTTTTGACTCCCATAAATGGCCGACAGTGTTAGTTCGCACAGTAAAAGAAAAACCACGCAATTTCGAGGCAAACTTGTGCGAATCATTGTATTCTACTTTTAAAACATCTTTCTAACCATGCATTTTATAAAAAACGGTTACAAACGCTTTTTATAGACCAACTCGTCCGATCCAAGGCAACGTGTTCTTTAAAGGAACACGTTGCCTTAGGATCGGTCGAGTTGGTATTTGAAAAGCGTTTGTAACCGTTTGTTATAAAATGCATATGATCAGAATGATAATTTAAAAGTAGAATATAATGATCCACACAAGTATCACTCGAAATTGCGTGGTTTTCCTTTTACCTCGTTGACTACCACGGTCGGCCATTTATGGGAGTCAAATTTTTGACTCCCATAAATGGCCGAGCGCATTAGTTCGGAAAGTAAAAGTAAAACCACGCATGTTCGAGGCATATTTGTGTAGATCATTTTACTCTACTTTTAAAACATCTTGCTAACCATAATGCATGTTATAACAAACTGTTACAAACACTTTTCAATGACCAACTCGACCGATCCAAGGCAACGTGTTCCTTTAAACCATGGAGGTAAAATTGTGTATGTAAACTGCAGTTTCTAGAGAAGGGTCATGTGGTACCATGTTGTACATGTACATAGATTTCCCCTGATGACCTTACGTCCTGGAAGTTTGCAAGGGTGAGAAATTCAAGTATGAAAAGGCAAAATCAATTTTCTGGGATATTCACATTATAATGAAATAGGTGTATAAGTGGTTTGTTCTGACTACAGTTCATGCATACAGTCAGCGACATATACCTTCTCCATCGATCACATTTAAACCATTTGACCTCAGTATAAACAATTGTCCCTACACTTCATGGACTAACAAGTACTTACGATTGTATCCGGTTTACAAGCAATTTCTTGGTGTTGTTTGAGGGTCTTTCTTCATCAGTTCACCCAACAAATAAGCTGTGACTTCTGTCTGGTGTTTTATCCACACCCTCCTACACTGTTGGTTGTATGTGCTGGGTCTGTGCTGTATTGATGCATACATGGTACAGTCCACATGGTCCATAGTGCAACTTAGTAGTTATTATTGCTCAACACTCGCTGAAAAAAAAAATCCCCTTTCTATTTATTGTTCCAATGATGTCACCGTAAAGTGGGGCTATACCATAGAGCTATTATATGGGCTAAACATTGTACCGATACATGTATTACACCTAAAGTGAATGGGTCCCTTAATTGTACGTACGTTCTAATTTAGCATGATTTAAAGGAACACGTTGCCTTGGATCGGTCGCGTTGGTCTTTGAAAAGCGTTTGAAAAGACCAACTCGAATGATCCAAGGCAACGTGTTCCTTTAAGTGAAAGATTTTAAGCTGATTTGTTGGCCAAGTAGAGAACAAAATAATATGTTGCTCATCCCTGCCCCCTCTGATAGGACACCGCCCTAATTGTTTTAGTTGATTATTTTAATTTTTTTAAATGTTTTTTCACAAAAAGGAAAGCAAAACATAACAATATTAATCAATGAAATCAACAACAAAAATATCGGAGCCCTTACTCTCCTACCGATTTTGTAAGCTGGTGTATCCTTCAATTTAATTGAGAAACTTCATCATATCATCTTTCTTGCATGTGGAACTAAAATTGTTGAGTGATTTTAAATTGATTGTGTGAAGGCCGAATACAATGATCCACTGTATTTTCTTGATTTCAAAGTGAGTGCATTTCTGTTTGTAGGGTGACTAAAATAATCCATCAAATTTTCTGGGGCATTATTTTAAAATAGCTGTCATTTTTGTTTGCAGGGCGACTATGATAATCCTAAAATCAACGCCATCGTTATCTACAAAGGAACTTTGGACGGTAAGTTGAATTAAACTCAAACATGCACTTGATTTTCTTTTTCTGGTGACTTATTTCAAAACCAATCCAGATTAAAATGAGTAAAGGTCCATTCAGCCATTTTTGTAAAGAATCATGTTTTGTTTTGTTTTATTACGCAATTTGCCAGACACACAAGGCCTGAAGGCCACTTCATTGGGTGTGGGCTACAATCATTTTTTTTTAAGGGGCTGTTGTCACCTACCTGTACTCTCCTACGGCTGAAACAGGTTTACTCCCTTTACAGTGCATACGGATGTAGGCTTGGGTATCATCCATCAGAAGCCTGGCTGGTAGAGCCGGAAGCACTACATGTACGTACATGTATCTCCCCAATTGCTTGTAGCTAGTATCACTACTCTCGAACCCACACTCTGCTGATCAAACACCAGAGCTTGAGTCTGGTGCTCTTAATAACTACTAGGCCATGACACTGCTGATATTTTTTAATTGCTATGGTTCGTTGGGGGTTATTGTTTGTTTGTTTGTTCGTTCGCTCGTTCGTTCGTTCGTTCGTTCGTTCGTTCATTCGTCTGTCCGTCCGTCCGTCCGTCCGTCCGTCCGTCCGTCCGTCCGTCCGTCCGTAAGTCCCGAATTCAAGCAACTGAAAGCAAACAACTTTGTGTGACAACTGGACAAGGTTTTTTTTCTTCAATTATTATCTCGCAACTTCGACGACCAATTGAGTTCAATTTTTCACAGGTTTGTCATTTTGTGCATGTTGAGATACACCAAGTGAGAAGACTGGTCTATGACAATTACCGAAGGTGTCCAGTGTCTTTAAAGTTTGAGGGCTGAATCCCCATTTGATTACATGCTTACATGTATAAGTTTGGAATTCGTTTTCCTGTGCATTGCCAAACTTGTTCAAGTTCAGAATTCCAAGTGGCTTAAATAAGAGAATAAAAGGGTAGCGACGAGTTCTTAAATGGCCGTTTAAAACCGGCAGGGTCGTGGCCGTGTGATAAAAGCCTGAGCCAAAGGGGAGGCTGTTCAAGAACGAGTCTGTACGCGTTTATTCCCATTCCAAAAATGCGTTTTGGGTTAAAAGGCGTAATAAAGTAAGGAACTCTGTGAAACTTATCCGTTTCCGACGTGCTTGAGCTCTGTATGTCCGTGTGTTGCATTGTTATGACCGAGACGATAGTTTCCGGATCCAGTCGTGCGCGTATAGTCTTTTTGCAAGACGTTCTCAATTTCCTTTCCACACAGCACGGCCAACTTGCCGACAGCGCCTGCATCGGCCGTAACAAGAAACGTCTTGCACCAAGACTAGCGCGTAGTATCCGAAAACAACCGGCTATAAACAGAGCTCAAGCTGGTCATTATCATCTGTTTAAACACCCCCACGTGACGCGCTCTCCACCAGTAGGAATAGCGAAACTGTCTGAGGTATTTATGAATACATTAGCAACCTGAATGAGACTCCAACTCAAAGTGCACACACTACTCAGTGAACCCTCCCTCCTGCATTAAAGGAATTGAAGCATCAGTGACATGGATGGGCGGTCATACATGTACTCACTGGGGCTTCCTGTGTAATTGCTGCGACTCTCTAATTTCACCGCTTCACCTTAAGTATACATGTCTCACGTACAAACATGACATTGCTAATTGCAGCGCGTTGAAGAACATCGATCTTTCAGTTCTGCATGAAGGCTGTGGGGCCTACCTTAAACTGTTTTGATGCAAAGATGCAATGATAAAAGATGCAAAGATACATGTACATGAACATTGTTTTTGATTCTGTGAAAAAGCATTTACAATATGCTCATTGTTGTCTTTATGCAAGATCTACTGAAATAAAACACAAATTTGCAACGGACTCTTCACATCTGTCACACATTTTTCTCTTAAATCCTTCAAAGTCATGTTTTTAAAACTAATTTGCTTATTTAATACATGTTTTGTTTATTCATAGACGCTCTTGTACCGCACCATGTACTATTGTTATAATATTATTTCATCTTATATCACAGCATGCAAAAGAAGGGTAAAATTTTCCTTTGTGCCAGTAGCTCCCTCGGGTCAGGCTATGCCCCATAGCCTAAGATCTCAAGGGTTTTTCTCAGCTCTTTGCTGTTCTCAAAAGCGCTGCCTTCTGTAACATATCTATTGTATTCTCACATTTGTTCCTAGCTGTTTCTGTTATTATTATTTTAAAAACCACTTTCCTCCTATATGGAATTTCAGATGTTCCCAAATTACCACCCCTGCCGGGTGCCGACCTTGACGAGGACGAAGTGGAAGATCCCGACGATGAGGAATCGGACCTGTCCAGTCAGAAGCCCAAACGCCACATCACGTCAGGTCCCAAGACGCCAGACCCTTATGCAGCTGACGAGAGCAGTTTCCTATACCCAATTCTCATAGCACTGGCCATTTTTATTCCAACATTATTTTGCCTATGCAAACTTTAACGCTGATTGTAATAGGTTAAAAATAAATTTCCCTGGTTTTTTTTTCTCTTTCTTCTTTTTTTTTAGAAAAAGAAAAGGTCAATGTGTGTGTTTTTTTTGTCTTAATGATTGTCTTAAGGATGTATAATATTTTATGCTTTTAGAAGCTAAAGACAAAAGTTTGTTGTAAAGGTGCTTTGTCTGTATGAGTCGGTTAATCAAACTCTCACCTTTGACCTTTGACCCCTTAGTTGCTTAAAGGAGAGTGCGTACACCTACTACCTGGTCAAGTTTGAGTGTGCACCATACATGTAGGTTGACTATTTTGTAGCAAAACCAGGCTGGTCGACCATTGGTTGACTACTGTAGTCGACCATTTCAGATCAGGCTCAGGAAAATGGTTTCTTCATTGGTCTCGATAGCCTGTTTAACAGGTGCAAAGGGCAGAAGGGAACCAGTGACGTTACAGCGAAAATGCGGAAGATGGAGTATTCTTGATGGGTAGGTTGGTTGACTAAACTGTCAAATGAGTTGTTCAAGTGAGTGCGCCACTGCACATGTACATTGCCTCTCGGATTTGCTCTTAGTTGAAATTTTTGCACCAAGCCATCCTTTATAGGAACACGTTGCCTTGGATCGGACGAGTTGGTCTATAAAAAGCGTTTCTAATAGTTTGTTATAAAATGCATATGGTTGGAAAGGTGTTATAAAAGTAGAATACATCAATCCACACAAATTTGCCTCGAAATTGCATGGTTTTATTTTTATTTTGCGAACTAACACGGTTTGACCCCAATAAATGGCCGACCGTGTTAGTTGACGAGGTAAAAGGAAAACCGTGCAATTTCGAGGCATGCTTGTGTGGATTATAGTATTCTACTTTTACAACATCTTTCCAACCTTGCATTTTATAACATACTGTTACAAACGCTTTTTATAGACCAACTCGTCCGATCCAAGGCAACGTGTTCCTTTAAAGAGCTGGACTTTGGGTGGATACAACGGTGCTGGACTGAGTTGTGCAGAGCTCAAGTTACAGAGTGTGTAAAAAAACCTTCTGAAATGTATCAATGAACTTTCTTCAGCCTGACACTGTGTTGGTTTATTAACTGAAACAAACAAATTTTTTTGAGATCCTTTTTGGGGTTAATAAAACAATCACCTTGATCTTTTTATGAGTTATATGAAGCATTTCCACAAACTGCAACATTTCCCTTTTAAAAGGTCAAAACGACATTTTGGTAGTTTTTGACTGTGTTGTGATAATAGGGTGTTGTGTTAATGCCACTTATTTCTTGTTATTCTAAAAGAAAAACTACCAGGAAAAAAAGCATCAGTGCGACAAGGTTGTCTGATGATATGAAACTTAACTGCAGGCCTGGAGTTTCATCTTTGAGAGGGCAAGGCCTTTTTCATTTTGCAAAGGGCACTTCCATTGGAAATACTTTAAGTCAATGGGAAACTTTTGAAGGGGCGCCAAGGCCAAGACCTCGGGGCAACGGAGGGCATGGCCGCCATGGCTTTCGCGTAATACCAGGACTGTTATTGCAATCAAAGTCTTTTTCTACACTCAGGCACGGCTGCCAATGCCAACTCTTCCTGATTCTGCTGAAAGTTCCTGCAGATAAACCAATCTGTCCATGTTCTGATCAACGAATTAGGAAATCTCTGTGATCGTGGAAACTGTTTCCCTGTTGAGCTGAATGTTACTCTAAATATCTCTCTGCAGCGATGAGACATAATTCAGACTTTTATATGAATTCAGACTTTTTCAAGTCTACCTGGTAATCAAAAATCTTGTGTTTTTCTCAAAATTTAATAAGTCATGCTATATGATCAGCCCCCGATTTCACGAAACTCATCGCAAGTAGCGACGCATCGTAGGGTTTGCGATGCATCGCAGACCTATAAGACACTGCGCGGCTGCGACGAGTTCGCAACTTACGACGTGTAACCGGTCGCAACTTGCACTTGCGACGCGTCGCAGCGCTTCGTGAAATCGAGGGCTGCTTCTTCAGCACTGAGGATACTGTTCCTAAGAACTCATTAGGAATCTATCAGAACTCCAGGGGTTATGAAAAGGTTGAAATGACATCATTTCAATGTACCTCCTTCCGTACGGATCCCAGTTTCAAACTTTTTTGTCAGCAGTGACTATCACCCCTGTCATGGCTGTCTTTGATTGTTGTACAAAATCTCCCTGATTGTAAGATGAAAATGCTGGCAGCTCTACAGTGTAAAAGATGTTAAGTTTGCATCAGGAAT
Organism: Asterias amurensis; assembly: GCF_032118995.1. NCBI lineage: Eukaryota > Metazoa > Echinodermata > Asteroidea > Forcipulatida > Asteriidae > Asterias > Asterias amurensis. The sequence goes on along the minus strand of NC_092653.1, from coordinate 16,875,497 downwards.
TGCCCATGTACACCGATGTGTGTATATGGGTAAAACCAAAATTAATAGCTCTACAGTGGTTACTTGTAAAGTTGGCAGAGTTGAAACGCATACATGTACCAAAGCAGAAATTTAATTTGAAAATAAATTTGATAGTACTAATTAAATGTTATAGGATTATTGGTAGTTTATGTCTGTTTAAAATGCTATGATCTAACTGTTTTTTGTTGTTGTTGTTTTTGGGGTTTTTTTTTGGGGGGGGGGGGGGCATTGTATGGATCTTATGCAGTGACCTCATTCCGCTGCCATCAATGAAGTCTTGGTTTCAAGGCACTCCATTTATGTAGTCATGAAAACTTAATCGCTATATAAACCGCTATCGAACCACTCTCTCATTCCAGTAACTGCTATCACACCACTTCACAAGTTTCGTGGCCACTGGGCCCAGTTTCATGGCTCTGGTTACCAACGAATTCTGCTCTTACGATCACCATTCTTCTTTGCTTGCACGGCAAGCGCTGAGTTTCTGTGCTAGCTGTGTAAGCGTACAATGCCTAGTAACGTGAGGTACACACAAGCTGAAATTCCCAGCTAACACGTGTAATGTGCTTGATGTAAGCACTGAATTCCGTGCATCCACACGCGCTGATTCTTTGCTTACGGTAAGCAGAGCCATGAAATTTGGCCCTTGAGTGTCTTGGAACTGAGACTACCATCACTGAGGAAGAAATGGAAAACGCACATTTTGTAAGCGCAGCGCAAGGGCATGAGCCAATAAGCAACATTCTTTTGACCTCTAGCCGAGGGCGCCCTACTCAAATGACGTCATGGGCATTAAAGGTCTTTTTAATCAAAAAGAAGATTGCCTTCTCTTTTAATTAATTTTAGTGGAATTTTTAGCGGATTTTGTTCTTATGAGACATTTGTTTAGAATGGAATAAGGAGGCTGGATTCTGGCTTTAAGGTAGAGTCAAACTTTGGTGTAATGACCCCAGGGGCAGATTGCACAAAGAGCTACCGTTGATCTTAACTGCAAAGCAATCCTTGTTGCTTAGTACAAATCGCTATGGTGACAATGACAACTTGTCTTGCGATGGATTTTATTGCTTTGTGAAATCAACCCCTGGAACAAATTTGTGTATTTTGTTTCTGAAAGCCTACCTGTTAACAGTTATAACAATTGTAAAGCCTGGTTCATACTTCCTGCGAAACACTAAAGCCCGGTTTACACAACGTGTACTTCCTGCGAATGCGAATGCGATACAAATGTTGGCGTCACAAATTCGCAAAGAAATTCAACTCTCTTGCGAATATCGCAGCGAAAGAGGGGTTGTGACGTCAAATTCACATCAAATTCGCATCGCATTCGCGTTCGCAGGAAGTATGAACCGGGCTTAACTGGTCAACTAGTCATACTGTACTGTGAGGTAATAATGTGTTTTTTATGAGCTTATTTTTTAAGTATTTCTTTTTTAGCTTTTGGTTGGGTCTGTTCACTAATACTTTGTACACTGAAGCAAAAGCTAAAGTAGTTTCTTTATTTGAAATTGTTGTGGGTGTTTTTTGTTTGTTTTGGGGTTTTTGGGGGGGGATCAAGGTGTTTTGAGGATCAAGTTTTAAATGCTTGAGGTTAGGTGGAATTCATTAATGTTTGTTTGACTGTCTTTGGTTGTTAAACTGACCAATTTTTCAAAGCAGATGTTTTATTTATGGAGCATTCCTCAACAGTCTCTTGAAAATATTCTCAGTCACGGGGGGACAATTAGAAGAAAAAAACAGTTCCTTTCAAACAGGGTTACAAATGTACACAACTATTTTAAAAACATTTCGAATAAGAGATTATCTTTTTTTGTACTAATGTTATTCCTCAAAAGATTGTATCTCTGAAAAACTCAGTCACTAGGCACTAGAGAAACAAATATTTCCTTTCAAACAGGGTTACACAAATATTATAAACTTTAAAATAAGAGAGGATCTTTTGTACTTTAGTAGTGTTTCATCAATGTTATTCCTCAAAAGATTGTATCTCTGGAGGAAAAAAACTCAGTCTCTGGGCATTAGAGAAAACATATAATTCCTTTCAAACACCGTTTCACATGTACACTCCGCGCTAGTAGAATATAGAAAGACAGTTCTCTAAAGAACAAACTCTACATGGCAAGTAGATACACACATGGTGTTACCGCAAGCCCAAAATATGATGTACACAAGTGTTATAAACTTTAAAGGGTCTATGTAACTTTTGTAGGACAAAAAATACAATGTCCACAGATTTACACTAAACTTACACAGTTTGAAGGTAATGATAGTAGAAAGCTTCCCTGAAAATAGTACGTGCTGAGGTGCTGTAGTTTTTTGGAAATGAGTAAAACAATGTCATGAAAATAATTTACAAACATATTTTCATGACATTGTTTTACTCATTTCTCAAAAATAACAGCACCTCAGTAAGTAATATTTGAAGGGAAGCTTTCCACTATCATTATCTTCAAACCCTGTAAGTTTAATGTATATCTATGGACATTTTGAAAAAGTACCCAAATCCGTTAAATCTGAGAGAATCTTTTGTACTGTAGTAGAATTTCAACTACATGTATGCTAGCGGCAGCATAGTCTAGCATACTCTAATGTTAAGACATTTCAAGCACCCTTCTACCTTTGCACTTAATTACGAGAGGTATTGCCACCTTAATTTGTATTAATTGGCTGGAGCATTCTTGAAAGGTCTGCAATATACTGGAGCTTTAGCAATGTATATTTTGTTTGCATTTAGGTCAGCGAATGAAACTTATTTGTGGCAGTGCACATTTGCGGAAGCCGATTTCAAAAATGGATAAGATTTATCTTAAAGGCAGTGGACACTATTGGTAATTACTCAAAATAATTATTATCATAAAACCTTACTTGATTACGAGTAATGGGGAGAGGTTGATGGTATAAAACATTGTGAGAAACAGCTCCCTCTGAAGTGACGTAGTTTTCGAGAAAGAAGTAATTTTCCACGAATTTGATTTCGAGACCTCAAATTTAGAATTTGAGGTCTCGAAATCAAGCATCAGAAAGCACACAACTTCGTGACACAAGTTTTTTTTTTCTTTCATTATTATCTCGCAAAGTCGACGACCGATTGAGCTCAAATTTTCACAGATTTGTTATTTTATGCATATGTTGAGATACACCAACTGTGAAGACTAGTCTTTGACAATTACCAATAGTGTCCACTACCTTTAAAGGGTTTTGATACCTTTTGTAGATCAAGTCTCCTTTTGTAGATCAAGTCTTTGGCCATGACATGAATCCCTACTCACTGTGAATGAAGATCTATGTGATATAATTTACCTATAGAAGTTTCATCAGCCTCACTAGTGGTCAATTTTTTTATTTTATTATTTTTTATTTATGATAATCACAGAGCAATGTTTTTAGGAAAGTCAGGTAAATCTGTTGTACATGCTTGAATAATTTGACGTCTCACTAAGACATGTAAAATTGTTTTATTCACTTCTACAAAAAACCACATGGCACCCCTGCAAGTAATATTTTAAGGGAAGCTTTCTACCATCATTTATCCCCCCCCCTCCCCCCCAAAAAAAAAAAAAATTTAAAAAATAAATTAAAAAAAAATCAATCATCCATAAATAAATAAATAAAACATTTAATACAAAAATTCTCCCTCTCCATACTCCAAACATTTCATCCCTATTTTCCAACAATGTAAGCTGTATATTAACGTTATTTATTTCTTCTAACAGTACATACTCGGTTGTTACTTCTCTGATTATGAAGTTTAAGGATGTAGTAGGACAGCATTGAAGTTTTCTGGGAATGATATTTACCGATGTTCAAAACATCATTATGAGTTTGTAAATATCAAAATAATATGGTACTATGTGCAGCTGTTTTGTGTAACTATACGATAACTGTTTCGAAAAAAAACGTAAAGTTGCGGGTACAACCGTGTAGGCCTATAAGATGGGGAATGATAATCGATTTTAATAGTCAATTTTTATATAGCGCTTTATCACAGCCCAAAGGGCGTCTCAAGCGCTTCTGACATTATTACCCCTGGTCACTGGGCCTTAAATCATTCCTTAAACCATCTCAGCTCCCTGGAAAGTATACATCCGGTGCTGTGAGTTACCGCGCTCCCAGCTTATCATTCACATAATCCATCTCTGCCCTCATGTGTACCCATTTTACCCCTGGGTGGAGAGAAGCAATAATAGTTAAGTGGGATTCGAACCCACATCTCGATGAATCACCAGAACTTGAGTCTGATGCTCTTATGATAAAAATAACCATATTTATAGAGCGCCTTTTCCAAAGGATACCAAGCGCTAGGGATAATGCAACCAAAAACCCAATAGAGAAAAATGAATAGTAAGCAAAAAAACAAAAAGTGACACGCTCGGCCACGACACCCCCTTAATGTGGAAGTTGTGGTTCTGAGAAGAACTGGTTTGGTTCTTCATAGATCACACTGGTTCTTCTCAGAACCAACAAAGTTCAGAGCCAGCACTTCTCCTCAAACGGGTATTTGTCTACATGGTTGTACCCATGAGTTTACTAAAACGCAGTTTGTCTTCTAATCCACACCATGCAAAGCTTCAAATGCATCTACTATCTACTTAAAAAAGGAACTTAAGCTACCAACTTTTAAAAGATTCTTTTGGAATTTTTCTAAGTTACTGCACCAGAGTGTAAAGGCCACATTTCACATTAAAGTAATGTGGTTATGGAAAAACATATTCTGTTTTATCCTCCAAGATTTGAATCTGAGAAGGGTTACTGACAGTAACGTCTTTCAGATCGTGTATTCCAAATACGGATTATTCTTCCTGACAGACATAATTGCTCCTGTTTGAGGACGTAAAACATTTTTGATAATGGCACTTGAAGAGTACAGTAAATAGATCATACAACATATATATACAAACTTGGCACTGGAAACTTGTTAACGTAGCAAAGATCTTGCATATTATTTGGGTCTTGGATCCAGGTGTTTTATTTATTAAATAAGGGAAGTATTATTTCTACCCAGAAGTAAACTGGGACTAAAGTGTATACTAACACTAGTACTAATACTTTTTATTGCATTGTAATATGGTAACTTTATGGAGTTACCTCCCCTTTGTTGTTCTCAGTAAACATTTGATCGATATAGAACTTTGATGCACTTACCAGTCACCATAAGGTTAGCACTGTAGAAATAGAACCCGGAGAACGCTGATCTACGACATTGTGCGTGCGATTTCGATTTGTGACCACTTTTATTGATGCGTGTATGCCATTGTTGTTTTGCCATACAGTAGCATTTTGAACATTGACCAGTGAAAACCAAAGAAACGGTCTATCTGTGCACTCACGTGATTATCAATTTTGCCATACACGCCTGTCACGTTGTGCGATAAACCGCATCTACAGAAGACACACGGAGCAGTCAAGCTCAGCGTTCTCCACTAAACTACTGTGCTAGCTGTGTAAGCACAATGCTTAGTTACATTATGCATGCACAAAAGAACAAAAATCGCTTCTTGTGTGTGTGCGAGTGGGTATGTGTGTGTTTGGTTTTCTGATTTTTAGCTTACAGTTTAAGCATGAGCCAGGCATGGAATAAGCAGGAAATATTGCTTGACAAGATTCTGCTCAGCAGAATTAAGGAGGATACCAGTTACAAATTTGAGAATGTGACAAGGTAGTTTTAATGGTAACCATTGTGCTTAGCCATTTTTTGTTTTTGCTCTGAAATTTGACCCTAAACCCAATTTCATAAAAGTCTCCTGTAGGCAAAAAAAATTGCTAAGCATAGAAAAATCTTGCTCAGCATTGAAACGGTTTGTTCTCCTTGAATATTATGCCAAATTGGACTAATTTGAACCAACATGATTAATCTGTGAATTTATATTTCTTCAAGAGGCAAGATTGACTACATGAAAAGAAGTAATTGTGATTTATATAAATGAATTTGAGCCCAACCATTTTGGCGTTACTTATTTTAACTAATATAATGTGGTTTTGTAATTGTGAACTTAATCTTTATTAATTTGCTGTTTTTTATTAATTGATTTTTGTAATAGACTGAACAAACTTTATTTCAAGGAACATTACAGAATTGGTTTTTGATAACAAAACAGTTGCTGGCTGTTAGGGCACTTTATGTAATCCACTGTATACATTAAACAGACACACCTCGTAGAAGTTTTAGATTGATCAGCCTTCTGGGTCACAAGAAAATAGTGAAAAACTTATTACACTTTTTGCATACATTGATAAACTCCAAATGGGAAATTAGTTTGATTTATTTTTTATCAAATATGACATTTCAGACAGGAATATTTCAAGGGATGTTTTATACTATCATCATCATTAGACCATGTAAGTTCTATGTAAATCTGTGATCTTCGACAACTTTTTTCGTACCAATTCTGTAATGATCCTTTACTGCAAACAATTTTTGTTCAAATTGGGAAAGTATGCAAAGAGCAGGGAACACTTATGAATTTAGTTTTTGATGAAGGAAAAGGTTCGGATCAGCAACTGCTAGCTCGAAACACTGCTGCTTGATCAAAAATTACGATTTGCCATAAATTTTGTTTGAGTTATTTCTTCAGATGTTGTAGTTGTATTTCTTGTAGTCATGTATGTACAGTACTGTGAAATAATTTGTCGTCTCAGTGACAATCTCTGTTATAGGATGTATATTTTGCAACATGAAATAAATATCATTCGTTTTTTAAGTTGTATTCCTATTAGTGAAGGCATGCAGCCACACAAAGGGTATTATAAACTGTGTATTTTATTGGTGGTTAAAAAAGGCACTGGACACTATTGGTTGTTACTCAAAATAATTGTTACCATAAAAACTCACTTGGTGTAGTAAGCAATGGAGAGCTGTTTGTAGCATAAAAACAAAACATTTTGAGAATCGGCTCCCTCTGAAGTAAAGTTGTTTTTAAGAAAGAGGTAATTTCTCACTAAATATCAGAAGACTTCATCAGAAGCCTTTTATTGTGCATCTGAAAGCACAAACATTGTGCAACAAGGGTGTTTTTTAGTTCATAATTCTATTGCAACTTCAAAAACCAATTGAGCCCAAATTTTCGCAGAATTGTTATTGTATGCATAAGAGACATTTAGGGAGAAAATACTGGTTTTTACAATTTACCAAATGTGTCCATTGCCTTTAACATACAATGTGTTCTTTGGATTTGGCTCAAAACTTTATTTGTGCCAAAGTGGATATGCAAAGGGGAAGATTATTATCAAAATAAAGGCATTACCATTTTATTTCAAACTTTGTGAGATGTTGAGTTTCTTTATCTCTTGGTTTTGTTTTAATCAAAGCAATTGTGGGTGTGGATTTCACAAAGAGTTAAGACTAGTCTTATCTTGAGTTAGGCTAACTTAAGACTAGCCATACGTTTTTTCATATCTCCCAGGGACTGGTCCTAAGTTAAGACTAGTCGTAAATCTTTGTGAAATCGACCCCAGGTAGACACAGTGGTTTCTGTGGACCACGGTTCTAATCCCACCTCACACCTTGTGTGGGTTTTCCCTCTTTTTGGTTCCTCCTAAAAGTGAACATAACTTCTTACTTCCTTTTCATCCTGTCTTTATGCTATTTGTGCTGTTGGATGTACATTAAACTATAAATTAAGTCACATATTTTTATTCCTTGTACTCGTTGCTAAGTTTGCCATGAAAGTTCTTTCGTGTGAGATTGTCATGTTTGTATATGCATGGAGAAATATGGAACAAACTTTAAATCACATTTGCACAAAATAATAACTGGATAAAAGTTCAACCTTTTTTAAGGCTAAATGCGATGTTTCTTGGGGTTTAAATAATTGAGCTTGCTGTCTCTCTTTCATCATTTTTTAAATATTGGAATATTGTGGGGGAAATTTGCTTTTCGTCTTTGTCTTTTGGCGTGTCATCTTACAAATAAACTCTCATCTATAATTGATTGTTTTCTATCTTAATTATCCTTGCGCTGCTGTTCCGTTAGAGGGAGCTATTTCAGTTTAGCGGTAGTTGGTTTTCTTTACGAAACTACGGCTTCGGCTTTGGATTCGATTTCAGGCTCCCTGTGAAGCCCTGGAGCGCGTACCAACCGCAACCGCGGGGCAAAAGCCGAAGCTGTGGTTTCGAAAAGGGCCTATATTTTTGGGTTGCCGCTTGGGGGCGGTAGATAACATGCACTTTACTCATGAACCACATCAGAGTCCGACAACAGCTAACTAAAGCGCAGTTGTCAATGTTTTTCAACCTCATAATAAACAGGTTAGTCTCATTTTTCTCAGAAAAATGAACCATTTGTGCTATCCCAGTGACGCCCTGATCATGGAGGTAGGATACCTCCCATGGAGGTAGGATACCTCCATGCCCTGACATGTCACAATACAAGTTGAGGCTCAAGTGTACTTTTGACGTGGACTGCTGGAATTGGAATGAATCTGGTTTTGTGTGAATTTTATTTAAACCTTTTTCGCTGTGTGAAACTGAAGGAAGTGAATCAAATGGTTTAATTAATCATTAATTAATTAAGTCTTTAAATTGAAGCTTTTTTCTGTTTTTGGCAGTTCATATTTTACTAATTTTATTTTCTACTATAACTTTGGCCACGGTGAAAATGCTATACTCGGGGAAACTTTCTGTATCCTTCCACCACTTTTCAAATTTTTTTTTTACAAGAAGGGAATATCTCAGTCTCACAATAAAAAAACTATTTTTTTTACCATAAAATTATAACAAAAGTGGTGGCAGGATACAGAAACATTTCCCCAACACATTCATCAACCGCTTCTCCTGGGTTGTCATGGTTGTGTGGCTTCTGAAGTTCTGGACTTGGTGCAAGGGAGTTTTTTTTTTTTGCGTTTCTGAGGATCTCTGCAGTTAGTTCAATATAACTTTAATAGATGTTAAATTTGCATCGGGGATAAAGAATAATATTTTTTGGTTTTTACCCATACACCAATGTGTGTTAGCACTGTATACTCGGTACTTTCCCGAGTCCTGTGAAAAAACAAAAAAATCACAGGCATTTTACTCGGGTGGGATAATAACTATATAACAATAATAACAATAATAACTTGTTTGAAATTGTTTGTGTAAAGTTTTTATTATTCTACATCCATGGTCTGTTTTATAATCATAATTAGAAAGCTCACATGACTCTGCCAGGTCATACATGTACATGTAGTTGCGAGCGTCGGGAGGATGGAGGCTGCTAAACTATTTTATAATATCGGTTATTCAATCCAGTGTTTTACATCTTTTTTATTATGGTTGGATACTAATTTTTTGTGTGTATCATTTCTCACTTCTTTTTGTATCATCTACATGTATGATCTTGCAGGTTATGACTTCCTGCTAGTGTTTTGAAACGAAAGTTTCATGTTCACCGACATCGATGTGAAAAATCTGAAAGTGACAGGATTAAAAGACAATGGCAGGCACAAGTGAACAGCACCCTCTGAGCAACGGGTTGGAGAACGTCCTGCAGGGTTTAATCCCTGGCCTGTCCACAATGGACGATCCTGTCCTCCCTCAAAGCGGGCGGGGCCAGGAGGGGGTGATCATCGAAATGCCGTTTGTGAACGCCGACCAGGAGAATAGTAATGAACCACGGAATCCCAATGAGGCGGGGCTGGGACAGGGTGGTATCGGAGTCGGGGATGACGGTGACCGGCCAGAAGGGGGCGGGGCTGAGGGTCACTTCAGAGCTATCAGGCCACTTCTGGAACGGACTTTGCCCTTCATCATCATCTTGCTGGTCAAGATTTTATATGACCACAGACTAGGTATGCAATTCTTGTTCACTTTGTTTTGAAGATTTTTTAAGTGGGGGGCCTATAGTATGAACATTTAATAATCCATTTTGAGATATGGTGAACACATTTGTATGACACTATTGGGGTTGAGTAAATTTGTCTGTTAAACTCAAACCAAACAGTGCACTCCGATAGTGTCTGCCATACCTCAAAAAGGCTTATTGAATGAAATTGATGCGTGGTGGTCGAGCAGGTATGCACAACGGACTCAAGCTCTGTTGTTTCTGATCAGCAGAGTGTGGGTTCGATTCCCGGTCGTGACACTTGTGTCCTTTCACAAGACACTTTAATACCATTATTGCTGTCTCCTTCAGATGAAACATAAAGCCGTAGGTCTTGAGTGTTGTGTAATGCAAAGAAGAAAAAAAACAGTGCACGTATCGCAAAGAGAAAGGGCTCACCCCAGTGTTCCTTGTTTGATAGCAGATCTGTGTTACATCACCTTGGTAAACTGTTACACCAGTGCTGTAAAGGAATAGGTCTCAAACATGTACTTTCATGAGCGCTTTAATACCTAGGGGTGTGATGAACTTTCTGTCTTGCTTTCTAGCACAACCTTTATGATTGAAGATTGAGTCTCACTGCCAGACACACTGTGGCATACCCCTTCTCTTTGCGATAAGTGTGTTCTGGGGTCCTTCATGTGTGTTAGTTTTTATAACAACACATTGGACCTACAAACATACGTCCCATCTGAAGGACAAAGCAATGGTTAAGTTTTTTTGCTTTGTCACGACCTGGACTCAAACCCACACTCTGCTGATTAGATGCAGCAGGTTCAGTGCTCTTAGCTGCTTGGCCACGCACTTCAACTTCCATAAAACGCTATATAAGAACAATTTGTTTATATTATGAGTCATCACACAAGCGCGAGTGGAATACGGAAAAATATAGCGCTTCTGCGTCCCACATACAACAAGGCCGAAGGCCGAGTTGATTATGGGACGCAGGCGCGCTATATTTTCCGTATTTCCACGAGCGCGTGTGATAACATATTTATCTTCAAGCAAACTTGGCGCGTGACATAGAACACACAAGACGCATGGTAGTGATATTAGCCGTGCAATGTAGGTTTTTATCACCACTCCATTCTGCGTATCTAATTGGAGGATTAGCGCGTACTTGAAGATAAGATTTGTTATTATTTAATGTGGTTTATGGGTTAAACTTGACACAGGTGCATTGGTCCTCATCGGAATGGGAGGAGCTTTCTTTCATTTCAACGGCAAAGTGAAGGAACAGATTGCCCAAAGGGTAAGTCACACTGAATGACCTTGACAGGTCGAGCAAGATTTTTGTAATTTTTTTATGGATTTCTAGCTTGTTCTGATGAGTTTAAAAAGTGTCTCATACTTCAAATAGCGTAGCTTCACATACCTTGCAGGGAAATAAAATGTGCGCTTTGATATGGCCCTTGTAGGGGTTTTCTAAAATGGTTTATAAGAACTGAGTATTCACAGGACTCCGGAAGTACTGAGTATTGGACAGTGCTAACACACATCGGTGTATGGGCAAAAAGACAAAATTGATATTCTTTATCCCCGATGCAAATTTAACATCTATTAACATCTAGTACATGCTGCCAAAACCTATGATTTGAACTGCCTCTAGCTACTGGGCAATCTCGATAGTCTAGTTGGTAAGACACTGCTCTAGAATTGCAAGCAGGCCTGATACTTCACGGAGGCAATGAAGGCGATTGCCTCCGTTGCCCCTGGTCTTTGCCTTAGTGCCCTTGAAATGCTACAGTAGAAATTTACAATCCCCTTATAGGGTGCCCTTTACCTAGGAGAAAATGCTGTGGTGCCCTTGCCCTTTCATAAATGAAGCATACAGGTATGTGCAAGGGTCATGGGTTCGAATCCCACCTTAGTAATATGCCTGTGATATATTTTCACAGGAGTCGGAAGAAGTGATGAGTATACAGTGCTAACATTATTATTATTATTATTGTTATTCTTGTTGCCTCACTACACCTGGAGTATGGTTCAATAATAATCATTCTTTATTCTCGTAGAGTGTCATGGCCGAGTGGTTAAGAGCATCAAATTCCAGTTCTGGTGCTGATTCACCGGAGTGTGGGTTTGAAGACCGGTCGTGACACTTGTGTCCTTGAGCAAGATACTTCACTATAATTGCTTCTCTTCACCCAGGGGTATAAATGGGAACCTGCGAGGGTAGAGGTTGATGTTGTGTATGAAAAAGCCACAAGCCCCTCACAGGCACCTCAGGGCTGTATACTCCCCATCAGTGAGCTGAGAAATATTACATGGATGTTATTGGCCCTATGACCAGTGCACTAATGTAAAGAGCATTGATGCGGTTATTGTGAAATGCGCTATATAAGAATTTGTTATTATTATTGTTCGTTTTATTTCCCACAGGACCGACGGAGCTTCCAGTCTTTGTTAGTTATGATTGTTCTGCTCCCTGCCAATGTTGCGTTAGTGTTCTATGTCTTTGCCGAGCAACAGCTGCCCAAAAGGTAAGTTAACATTATCAAGACCCAGAATCGTGGTTCTGCTCACCGTTAGCAAAGAATCGGCGCTTATTGAAGCAGGGAATTCTGGCTTACATGTATGTCAAGCATTTTTCAAGGGGTAAGCTTGTGCGCTTGCAGACTCAACATTAGCATTCTTCGCTCCCACAGCTAGCGCAGATATCTTCAGCGCTTTCAGATTAAGCAGAGAATGGTGATTGTAAGCACGTAAATTGGCAGTAAGCAGATAGCCTTGAAAATGGGCCCAGTACATTTAGGCCTACATGCACGATTTAAGGGAAAGTAGACCTAAACGATTTGTGATCACTCTTAAAAAAAATTGCAATAAACTTGCGGTTAAAAGCCCTTCAGTAGCATTCTGTAGTATAAAGCATTTAGGAAAACATTTCTCTTTGAACTAATGTGGTTACTGTTTGTTAAAAGATATCAGTTTTTATGGCCCCAAATTTGAATCTGGGATACTTCACTGTCAGTAACTTATTGGTAAGTCTTCACTGGTAAGTGTTTTAACCAGCATTTAGCCCGCGGATCACTGTTTAAGAAAAACTCTGCAAAGTCTTCCCACACCCTCCCCTAGCTCTCAGTTTTGTGAAGTAACGATGAATTCGGTTTTGCATTTAGCTCAACCGATTATATCATTAGATACTTACATTTTTTCTCTCATTTTTCTTGCAGTTTAATCTTTATAAAACCAAACTTTGAAAAACTTGACTTCTGGACGCTTCTTTGGATCATCGGCATCACAGATTTTGTCATCAAATATATCACCATGACAACCAAATGTTGGATTATCCTCCTGCCAAGATGCTGTCTCAGCTTGAAACGAAGGGTGAGTGAGAGATGCAGATTTTCATTTTTCTTAATAGGGTTTCGGTACCTTTTGTACATCAAGTTTTCGGCCATGACATGAATCCCTACCCACACTGCGGAAGGCGCACCAATTGCACAGCTTAAAAGTGTTTGGGTACTTTGTTGTACAACACACAACTTAAGCGGGCACAGATTTACATAAAACTTACACAGTTTAAAGGTAAGAATAGTAGAAAGCTTCCCTTAACATATTACTCATTGAGGATCTGCAGTTTTTGAGAAATTAGTAAAACAATTTCTCGAAAATAATGTTCATCTCATTGAGATGTTCGTCTCATCCAGATCCTGAATGCATGTACAGCGGATTTACCGAACTCTCCTGAAAGCACTGCTCTGTGATTTGTTTTTCTTTATTTCTTCAAAAACTTGGTGACTAATGAGGCTGAAACTTCTACAGGTAAACTATATACATTACAGGGCTTCATGTCATGGGCAAAAACTTGATCTACAATAGGTATCAAAACCCTTAAAACATAGACCTTTTCACCAATACCAATTATGCAAGTGCTAACTGTTGAATGAGGTGCATGCTGGTCTAGCTAGCGATCAAACTACATTGCTAGCTAGAACATCATGCACATTATTCCACGCTTAAAGAGTATTTGCGATTAGGTCTAAGGTCGCATTATTTTCTTTGAACCAATCAGAATTGCTAAACTTTCCAAATTATTTATAAATGGAAAATTCAATTTTTCATCTTGTCTGTGTCAGGGTCGAGTGTTCCTGTGTGTTGAGAGTACATCTCAGCTTTATCGATTCCTTACACCTGTCCCTATATGGATGGCCTTCCTGTCGGAGGATAGCAGTGCACATTGGTTGTTCAGCTACTCGTTGACGTTCATTTATATCATGGTTAAGGTAATAATAATAATAATAATAATATTCGGTTTTTATATAGCGCTTTATACACCATGTCTCAAAGCGCTTCCAACATTATTACCCTGGGCCATTTCTTACCTTAAACAATCTCAGCTCCCTGGGGATACAGCCTGTGCTGCCAAATATGTAGCACACTAAGCTCAACCAACCACAAGAACCATTTCTGCCCTCACAGGTATGTTACCAATTCATGAACAAGGCGCAGCACACTTAAGGACACAATCATCTCGGCAGGCCTCGGCCGGAATTCAAATTAATTTCTCTGTATAAGCAAACCTTTCATTTCATTTGATTTGTTTGTTTTGTCTGTTTGTTCGCTTTTACTACAGGCATACATGACGTATTCAAAAGTACGCGAATGCTACGCAACAATGAAAAATGTCTTCAAAGATTCGGTAAGTTGATTAATTGGGGTTAGCTGAGATCTTCATGTGTTTTATGGAGGGTCTAGTAGTACAGTCACTAAGCCCTTTTCATGTTTCATGTTACGGAGTCAATTCCATGGAAATAATACCCCAGAAAGTGCCCCACGCACCGCCATCCTATGCTGGGTTCTCCCCAGGATTGTTCGAAACTGTTGGGCATTCTGGATCAAAAATAAGTTATGTTTGGCTGCGAAGGACGCTGAATTAACAAGGTCTTTAGAATGTTTTGTACTTCTTTGTGTTTATCTTGGTTCTAAGTGCCCCAATGTGCAATCTGTATAAATGGTTTTATCTTGATGACTTGTGTGAAATTAAAAATTGTATTAATTTTGTTTATCCCATTCATTAATTTCCTTTTTTTTCTTCAAAAAGCATTACAGTAATGGAACAACCTTTAAACGTTTCTTTTGTAAATTTTCAATTCCTGTCTTGTTCCTAAGGCTCCATTTTGCTAGGGTCAAATTGTAAGCAATGCTCAATGGTTGTGACTATGCATTCATACTAATTCATTTAACACCAGTTCAGCTTGATTGCATTACACATATATTATTTTGTTAATTTACTTACCTTATTTAGTTAATTTACTTAATACATGTACATGTAGGTACATGTAGTGGCCTTCGTTTGTGTGTTTTGCTGGTGATTTATATACATGTATGTCTCTTTGAATCTTGTAATATAGCTTCCAATGGCAATATATTTGGTATTTGCTAACAGTATATTTTTGATATATAATCTATTTGTGTTTGTAACTATTTTTGTATAAATTGTAAATTTCACTGTAATTTGGCCATTGGCCACTAGTGTAAAAACATTTTAAGACATGAACTAGCATTCCCGTGAGGCTACACGCCAGCACACCAACACACATATTTTTTAACACTTCTTAAAGACACTGGACACTATTAGTAATAATTCTCAAAGACCCGTCTTCTCACTTGGTGTATCTCAACATGCATAAAATAACTTGTGAAAACTTCAGTTCAATCGGTCATCGAAGTTGCAAGATAATAATCTAATTCTGAGGTCTCGGAAACAAATTAGTGGAAAACTATATCTTTCTCAAAAACTACGCTACTTCAGAAGGAACTGTCTCTTACAATGTTTTATACTATCAACAGCTCCGAATTACTTGTTACCAAGAGAGGTTTTATGCTAATAATTATTTTGAGTAATTTACTAATAGTTGCCACTGCCTTTAATATGTCTATACTAAACATTTAAACATGACCTTGTGATCTCCTCACAACCCTTCAGAATGGATAACCTGTATAGTGTACTTCTAAATGGGGTTTTGTTGATATGCTTTTAATCATTCTCTTTAACCACAGCTTTACGGCAGTCGGCCATCCATGGATCAGATGAACAATGTCGGAGAGGCATGCCCCATATGCCAAGATAGTTTCACCAATCCTGTTGAGCTGCACTGCAAGGTATAAGTTGATTCCGGTGTTATAGCCACTATGGGCGGTGCCGGGCGGGCCTGCCCAGGACGCACAATTTTGGCCCAGCAGCACTCTGAGCAAAAAACATTGTGCCGTCCAGCGCAGATTTCAAAGTATTGTCCACTGTGCATTGATCTGAAACACAGTTAATGATGAGGAGTATCTATTGTCACAGAGATTGAACACAGTCAAAATGCAATTCAACCTTATTGTATGGCCCCATAGCATGAGCAATTTGGAAACCTGGCATCATGCCTGAAGCTTGCACTTCAGCAATAATGACCCCATAATCAAACATGAATAATTGTGTTGATCCACTCAACAGCCCACCACTAAAATTGGTCTAGCTACAACCCTGCTTGGTTCCACATCTTGGCGGAACGGTTCAGCGAATCGGACTTGAGCTCTGGGCTGATTTTGTGCTCACTAATGTGAGCTTACAATTCAAAAACAAAAGCATGTGTTTCTGTTTCTTTTTAACCTTCCTGATACTTACTTAAAAATAGCGGTGCACCAAATTAACAAGATTAGCAATTTGTGGGTTTATGGTGACGGTTAAACAGCAGTCCTGGTATTTTATCTTTGAAAGAGCAAGGCCATTTTCATTTTGCAAAGGGCACTTCCTCGGGAAAATCTTAAAGTAAATTTGGAAATTTTTGAAGGGGCTCCAAGGACAAGAAAAGGGCAATGGAGCCAGGCCTATATCATTCGTTTTTAAAGGCAAGACAACGGTATTTGTTTTTCCTTGGTAAAGGGCACTCTGTGCTGTCAGGAAATTGTAAGTGTCTGCTGGAGCATTTCAAGGGCATCAAGGCAATGAGCAGGGGGCATGAAGGCAACCGCCCTCGGTGCCTCCGTGAATTATCAGGCCTGGGATGATGGCCTCTGTGAAGTTCCAGGCCGGATACAGAAATGAATGGCCTTTCCTTTTTTTTACTATTTTTTTTTTATTCTTGCAGCATATTTTCTGTGAGGAGTGTGTGGCCATGTGGTTTGACAGAGAGAAGACGTGCCCCATGTGTCGAGCCAAAGTGTCGGACAGTCCTTGGTGGAGAGATGGCTCTACGTCTATCATCATCCAGTGGTTCTAAGATAAAGTATGTAATTCTGTTCTCTTCAATGATTGAAAAGTCAGAGTGCGTTAAAGGCACTGGACACCTTTGGTAATTTGTCAAAGGCCAGTATTCTCATTTGGTGTATCCCAATATGCATAACCTAACACATCTTTGGCTGAATTAGTCATCGAAGATGCAAGAGAAAAATGATCCAAGATGCAAGAGAATAATTAAAGAAAAACACCCTTGTTGCACAACCTGGGTGCTTTCAGATGCCTTAAAAAGCATCCGGCCGAAGTCATTTAATATTTGATTGAGAAATTGTGTCTTTGCTCAGTACCAAGTTAGTTTGTATGCTCACAAATATTTTGAGTAATAATTACCTATAGTGTCCAGTGCCTTTAAAGTATTTAAAAAAAATATATATAATTAAAGTTTGGGTACATTTATTTATTTTAATTTTGGTGATATTATCCTCTGTCATGTAATAAAAGTAACAATAATCGTGGCTTCTTTTTAGGGTGCATATATATCCATCACTCAATATAAGGCATGGAAAGAGTTGTGTAAGCAGAAAAACCAGCAATATACCGTTTTTCTTAATCATAGACCCCCTTGCATATAACGTCACAGAGGCCAAATAGCGCCCTCACACAGGCTGAGAGTTGTACGCGCTGCGCGGTGTTTACAGCATGAGTGAGATTGGAAATTATGGTACAATATACATGTATATTGTATATAACGATGGTCATTTCCCTTTGAAATTGTTTTGCCAACAATGCTTAAATTTTTCTTTTCTTAGAGTAAAACCAGTCGGTTTTGATTAGAGCCAAAGTGTTTGAGATTAGTGAAGTTATTTCACAGTTTTTGTTCAGTAATATCGTGACTCCATTGACTGCATCATAAAGGTATTTTTATTTTAATTTTAATAAATACGAGTCTCTGAATGTAGACTCTTGGACAATTTACCATTGTTGTCAGCGAGCTTTGAACTTGTTACTAGTGGCAGCGTTGATCGCATCAAGCGTCACGATCATTAACAATTTGTTTGGTTAAAAGTTTTCATGGTGAAAGATTCTATCTCATTTGGCTTTCTTGTTACACGAAACCGATCCATGTTGGTAAATACGAGTCTCTGAATGTAGACTCTTGGACAATTTACCATTGTTGTCCGCGAGCTTTGAACTTGTTGCTAGTGGCAGCGTTGATCGCATCAAGCGTCACGATCATTAACATATTGCTTGGTTAAAAGTTTCAATGGTAAAAGATTCTATCTCATTTGGCTTTTCTCATTACACGAAACCGATCCATGTTGACCAATTATAGGTCAAGAGGCGGAGTTTAATGATGTCAGTTAAAGGCATAAGTTTCAGAAGCAGCTGGATTCAAACAACTTTGCATAAATGGTTATACAGACAATGTTGGTATTTACAGAGGCAGGGAACAGCTATTCTGGCCTGATACTTTACAGGGGCAATTGCCTCTTTGGCCTTGGTCCTACTCATTGCCTTGGTGCCCCTCGAAATATTCCTGTGCAAAATATACTTTGCAGGCCTGGATTTTTATCTGTAAAAGGGCACTTCCATTGGAAAATCTTACAGTCAATGGGAAACTTATGAAAGGGCACTAAGGCCAAGACATGGGCCAACAGAGGCCATGGTCTCCGTGGCCTGCGTGTTAATCCAGGCCTGCAATGTTCTTTATAGAGGTGCCCTTTACTGAAGGGGAAGATGCCTTGGTGCCTTTTCCCTTTCATTTGAATGACTGTCTGATTTCTTGTTTTACTCCAAAAGGGACAAGGAAGGGCGACAATATATTTGTTTTTAAATGAAACTGAAGTATACATCATAGCAGTTGAATGAGCAAGAAGCCTTTATTGTATTAAAACAAACATTTGTATAATTATTTTCCTTTAATTCATCTGGGCCCTGGTTGCGTAAAGCCTGTAAGCACAAAAAACTCACTAAGCACAGAATAGTATTGCTTAGCAGAATCAGGTTACCAGACCAAATTACATTAAGTTTGCATTGTTATGGTTGGTGCTCCACTCAAGTTTTGCTTAGCAAAGAAATTTGTCGAGCAGTATTTTCTGTTCTTTAAAAAAGCTTTATGAAATAGATTCAGATAGGCCTATGCAAAATAATCTAATTCACTGAACAATGCTAAATATTTTTTTTCTTTCTAAGCAGTCATTAAAAACAAAAATCTTATCTTTCCAATAAAACACTGAATTCTGCTTTGTTGTTATGAACAGTATCATATATGTATGTTTTTTTTCTAAGAATTGTACATCATACAAACACATAATGAAGATTCATTGGTTTAAAAAAACAAAATTCTAAGCAGTCATTAAAAAATATCTGACCTTTCCGATAAAACACTAAGTTCTGCTTTGCTGTTATGAATGGTACAATACATGTTTTTTATTCTAGCGTTATACATCATACAAAAAATATAATGAAGATTTGTTGGTTTAGAATTTACTAAACGCTTTTGTCCACACTGATGGAAAACGTGGAAACGAAAACGAAATTGTAAAAGAAGTTTAGGAGCTGTGCAGTTAGCCTAAAAATGTCTTTGCTTATATGCTTACTTCCTGGCTTCCATTTTGGGATCATAATAAACGCACAGGAGTTTACTCCCAAAATATTGGAAAAAGAAGGAAATTCTGCAGGCCACCCAACACAGCACCATTTTAAGCTCTTCCATTAACTTTGATATTATATTTAAACCAGTAAAAGGAACATTACAGACTTAGTAAGAAAAAACTTTTCTAGGATCACAGATTTACATAAAACTTACACAGTCTAATGATGATGATAGTAGGAAACATCCCTTGAAATATATCTGTATGAAGTCTTATTATTTGATGAGAAATAATTTTAAAATGTCAAGCAGTAATCGTTTTTTTTTTTTTACACTATTTTTTCGTGACCCAGATGGACGATTTTAAACTTCTACCGGTATATGGTGGATTATATAAAGTGCTTACATGTATACTGCTATGTACTGAATTTTGTAATGTTCCTTTAACATTGCTCGGATCATGACCTTTTCCCACGTTATTTATTGTAAAATATCACAGTATTTATGAACAAACAAAACAATATTATTTTATGATCTAAAGTCTTAACATTAAAAAGCAAAAGCTTTAAAAACGATTTGAACTATTTTTGTATGTTAAGCGCATTTATCATTTTTTTTTTTTTGGGGGGGGGAATGCACTATAGAATAGCTGGTAATTATTATCATTATTATTAATATTTACAATGTGCTGCTTATTGAACTTTCTGATTGCTGTGCAAAATGATGCGGTTGTAAATGTCACATGTTTCAATCGGCAAAGCCATCAAAAAAACTAGTAAAAATAATGTTTAAGCAAATGATTATGGTCACTGGGAGCAACACAGGTTTGTTTGTCTTTCTGATATAAGTTAAAATTAAATCTAGAGATAACAATTTGCCACGCTGTAAGAGGATCATATGTAGGCACCATACAAAATTGCCTTGAATTGATAATCGGCTAGCGCTTGACCGAAGCAGAAGATGTCCCAATCCGATTCAGACTGCTCTCTGTTTTTACAAAGTTTTGCATATATTTGTTCATTTGCACAAAGGATTTTGATAGGGAGCTTGCCATTTCCTAGAATGAGTTACCAAATGTAAAGTTATATAAGGATGAATTGGCAATATAACTATATTGTATTCCGTATTGATAACGGGAGTACAGCCCTTCCATTGGAACTCGAAAATTACATGCTGAGTAAAGCAAGTACAGAGCTACCCCATTTTGTCAGAGAAACGGGCCGAAAGTCTAAAAAGAGATCGATGTAAGACATGTTATATTCAAAACTCAAATGAAGTTGTCTGAGATTTATGATTTAAAAAACAACTGACACTCCAAAACCCAGTGATGCTCATATTAAACATGCATACTGTCCTGCTCATCTGGAAAAAGAATGAAACAAATTGATTATTTAAAAGAGGTCATGCCTGTTTTACTGAAAGCACTCATGTTTGTAGCTGTCCATGGAATGTTAATGCTTGACTGAATCTAAACATCTGAGTGAGTAGCAACGGGTTTTTAAAAAGGCATTAATTATTGTATTGTTTTTCGTATTTCATGGGACAGCTTGCAAACTGAGTACCTTGATTAAAAATAGAAATAACTCCTCTAAGAAATGATCAAATTTTGTTCATTCTTTTTTTCTTGTTAAATTTAATAAATGATTTACTGAACTTTTTGAGTGTCATTTGTTTGTTTTGAAAAACATCACCGATCCTGATCAACTTCTTTTTGACTTCTGCCTTTGAAACTATGAAATGGAAACAAATAAGCCCTCAACTCACCCAGAAATGATCTTATATAAAACTTTTTTTTCTTTTTTGGAGTTGCGCTGTTTTGCCATGAAAGGCCATTGTAGGTTATAGCGTTAGTCACGTTTGATGGCACATGTATCAAAGGGAGCTGGAGAATGGGTTAAACCAGGTTTGGCCTTGAGGTTCAGTGGCGGTGAGTTGTCCGGTTTCTTGAACTCAAACCGATGCATGAAGTAACAGAAGAAGACGAAAATCTCCATCTTGGCCAGATGCTCGCCGATGCAGCTTCGCCGACCTAGATCATCAATGCATAAAATATAAATCATATGGTTAAAAAAAACTCTTTGGAATTAATTTCTTCATTATCCACATGGCACATCATTTTCTCCAACTGCCTTTAGCTACCGGGCAATCTTGGTGGTCTAGTAGCAAAGACACTGCTGTAGAGTTGCAAAGGTCGTTGGTTCGAATCCCACCGAGTAATGTGCTTGTGAATTTTTTTCACAGAGCTTGGGGAAGTACTGAGTATGACAATGTGACCTGTGACATCACATGTTTACAAAAGAGCCACAGAGCTTGGACTTCCTGCAGGCATGATTTGTACACAGCTCAATGGAAGAAAATATAAAATCTTATATTTTATGGAGATTGCACTGTCTAATTCTTATCAACTTTTGATATGATTAAAGGAGGCACCTCTCAAAACTTGTCCAGTTTTTACTTTCATAACTCTTGGTTTTATGTGGAAGTTATGACACAAAATGTCAACTTTCCCATAGGACCAGTGTAGTACAGTGCCTGCCAGAATACTTAAAGAATGTACAAGGTCACACTTATTGTAAACAAGGTTCACATGGTCTATAGTGCTAACACACATCGGTGTATATGGGAAAAACCAAAATTAATATTCTCTATCTCTGATGCAAATTTCCATCTATTAAATCGTTGCGGTACCCGCTGCTAACCGCTGCTAATAAATATAGGATTCAAACTGCCTCTAGCTACCGGGCATTTTCGGTGGTCTAGTTGGTAAGACAATGCTTCTGAATTGAAAGGTCGTGGGCTTGAATCCCACCCGAGTAATATGCCTGTGATTTTTTTCCACAGAGCTCAAGAAAAATACTGGGTATACAGTGCTAACACACACATCGGTGTAAATGACTTAAACCAAAATGAATATTCCATATTCATGTTTTATGTTATAAACACCATGTAAAGGGCTCTTTCCTCGAGCCCACCTGCATATTGTGTTGGGCATCAGTTTCTCCGAACAAATTACAATGCGCAATGTGTGATGATGGCATTATGATAACACACAAGTTCCTATAAATAGTGTCAACATACTGTCAATGAGAAATGCCATCTTGTTTAGTTTGTGAAAACTTAGCTCACTAACCAGTACTGAATGGTATCAACTCCTCGGGTTTCACAGCCTTTCCTTCGGCGTTCAGAAACCTCTCAGGTTTGAACTCTAGTGGCTCAGGCCAAACACTCGGGTCCCGAAAGATGTTCCACAGATTAGGGATCAGGAGAGTGCCTTTAGGTATGTTGAAACCAGAGATCTTGGTGTCTTCGCTGGCACAGTGAGGGGGTCCAATGGCTGCAATGGAGGCCAAGCGCTGAACCTCTAATACGACAGCATAGGTGAAGTTTAGCCCGGGCTTGTCGGCCAGTCGAGGCAACCGGTTGCGACCAACTGTGGCGTCGATCTCTGCGTGGACACGCTTCTGGATGTCTGGGTTAGCCATCATGTACAAGATGCTCCACTGAAGTGTCGTGGCTGTTGTCTCCGTGCCGGCTGCAAACAGATTCACTATGGTCCCAATCATGTTGCATTCGTTGAGATGCCAATGCTTTGTTGATTTGTTAACCCCATCAGTGACCCTCTCTTCTGGTGAGCCTTGGATCTCCAGTAGGTACGCATCAGTTAAATCTTTCACATTGTCAGCATCAAAATTCTCACGATGATTATCGATGATGTTCTTTAGAAACTGTGTGAGTTTTCCAAAATTGTTTTCTATTTCACCCAGTCCAGAGAAAGGAACATGACGAAAGTGGGGCGAGTAAAATGTCATTTTCAAGAACCCTGCTGGCCCAAGGAGTTGAACGTTGCGACTCAGAAGGGAGAGCAATTCTGTGAATCTGCGGTCAGAGTACTCATAGCGTTGTCCTAAGACCACGGCGCAGACAACGTTGGACACGGCATTGCTGAGGAAGGTCTTTGGGTTGAAAGCCTTCCCATCAAACTTGACCATCTCATCCATCAACGCTTTAGCCTCGGTGCCGATCTGATCCTCGAAGCTTGACCTTCCGACCCCAAAACTCCTTAGAACAGTCAAGCAGAAACGTCGAAGCTCCACCCATCTCTCCCCTGATGCAGTAGCTACCCCTGTATATGAGGAAAATACAGTTTAACTCCACTCCACTGGTTAAAGAGCTGATCTAAAAATCTGGTAATAAGAGCCATCTACTTTGTACTCCAAAAATTGTCAGTTAACATATGAATGTCTCGCCTCTACCTTCCTCAACCTAAAAAAGCATTCTTTCAATCTAAATGTAGGATCCCCATCTTCTTCAACCCCTTCAAAATCAACCTTTTATTCTGAATGTTTTATCCCGTGTCATGTCATGGCCGAGCGGCTAAGAGCACCGGATTCAAGCTCTGGTGTTTGATCAGCAGAGTGTGGGTTCGAATCCCGGTTGTGACACTTGCTGCGTAAATTTGGGGAGGTAGTGCTTTCTGCTCTATCAGCCAGGCTTTGGATTGATGATACCAAAGCCTACATCCGTATGGACTGTAAAAGGGGCAACCCTGTTTCAGCCCTAGGAGTAGGTGGCAATGGCCTCTGGAAAAAAATAATTGTAGCCCACACCTTGAAGTGGTCTTCAGGCCTTGTGTGTCTGGTGACTTGCATTTAAAACAGCACTACCTTCATCAATCTTCAAAACTTTACTGTAAATTTGAATGTAAGATCCCTACTAAATCCTCCAAAATGAACCTGTTAATCCAAATATCTAATCCTTACATTGTTCAATCCTCCCAAATCAACATGTTGATTCAATTGTAGGATCACTACCTATATCACTCTATTAGTCTGAATGTTTGATCCCTATCTTCCTAAACCCTCCAGAATGAACCTGTTAATCTGGGTGTCTGATCCCTTCCCTTCTCAATCCTGGTAATCTGATTCTAATGCCTACTTTCTTAAATCCTCTAAAAATCAGCTTATTATTCTGAATGCTGATCCCCACCTTCCTCAATCCCCCAAAAATCAACCTGCTGATATGGATGTCTGATCCCTACCTTTTTCAATTCCATAAAATAAACATCTTTAATAATCAGAATGTCTGATTCCTACTTCTTGTGAATCTGTCTGAACCTAATTCCCAAATCCTCTCAAATCAAGATGTTAATCTGGGTGTCTGATCGCTTCCTTTCTCAATCCTGTTAATCTGATTCTGGTACCTACCTTCTTCAATCCTCTAAAAACAACCTTTAAATATGAATGCTGATCCCTACCTCCTTCTCAACCCTCTCAAAATCAACCTGCTGATACGGATGTCTGATCCCTACTTCTCTCTAATCAAATAAAATAAACATCTTAATCAGAATGTCTGATTCCTCCATCTGTAAATCTGAATGTCTCAACCTAATTCCCAAATCCTCTAAAATCAACCTGTTAATCTTGGTGTCTGATCCCTATAACCTTCCTTAATCATCTAGAGTCAACCTGTGAATAATGGTTTTCTGATCTCTTCCAGGTTCAATCCTACAAAATTTTATGAGAAAGTTTTATGAGAACAAGATCAAAAGTTTTATGAGA
This sequence comes from Asterias amurensis, assembly GCF_032118995.1. Lineage (NCBI taxonomy): Eukaryota > Metazoa > Echinodermata > Asteroidea > Forcipulatida > Asteriidae > Asterias > Asterias amurensis. The sequence goes on along the minus strand of NC_092653.1, from coordinate 16,850,367 downwards.
ACAAGATCATTTTCATTGCAAACGCTTAAGAGCTCCCCCCCCCCCCACCACCACCATCTACACGTACCCTCCTCTTCACTACCGAAACGGGGGGGGGGGGGGGGTGGACTAATTTTGAGACCGGCAAACAAAACTAATGTCACTTTCCTGGAACTTTATCTACCTAAGCAGCATGAAATTGTGCAGCATTTAAATCGTCAACGTAATTTTTTAATGTTTTACCTTCACTCTTTAAGAAGTCATTAAGAAGTAACTTGGGTCGGTCGCTCAGCTTCGGGTTGACAAATGCCTCTCTCACAGACGCGTAGTCGTTCAGGACAACAATAGTCTTGTTGAAAATCTTCAAGTGGAAAACCGTTCCGTACTTCTCGGCAAGCCTGGCGAAGATACGGTAGGGTTCCGTGCCCCGTCGTAACGCCTCCCATACAACAGCCATGACCGACCCGATGATGGGCACTCGGAGAGGCCCGGGTGGTAGGTTTCTCGGCTTCCTTGTCAGCCAGACAAGTACGAGGAGGACAAACACACCGAGGAGTGCTGTCTGGATGTCCAACAAGGAGCTCACAAGAAAGGACATGCTTATTTACGGTGGTTCCCGAAGAGGAAAGCAGGAGTGGTCCGAAGTTTTATTGCGGTCTCGACTAAAAACTGAAAACGGAGCCAGTCGGTACACAATTGGCGGACGTGTATTTGTTGACTACACCCTCCAAACGCAAATAATGACTTGCATATACCAAATCCCTGTGCACGTCAAAAGATTGAAGGTCGAACTTTATTTACTGTTTGTACTTAAATATAAAAAAGGAGCAACAAAGGACTTGTGAGGCTCGTATTCAAACCAGGGACCCAAATCCTTCGAGCTGTTTTAAAGGGAAGGTACACGTTTAGTAATATTGTCAAAGACCAGTCTTCTCACTTGGTTCATCTCAACATGAGCAATGAGGATTAAACAACAAGCCTGTGAAAATTTGAGCTCTTTGGGTCGTTGAAGTTGCGAGAAAATGAAAGAAAAAATACCCTTGTTGGACGAATTTGTTTGCTTTCAGATAGGAATAAAAGACTTCTAACTAGAAGTCTCTTGTTATTTTAGTGAGAAATTATTTTTCTCAAAAACATGTTACTTCAGAGGGAGTAGTTTCCCACAATGTTTTATACTATCAACAGCTCCTCAATGCTCGTTACCAAGTCATTTTTTAAGTTAATATTTGTTTTGAGTAGTTACCAAACGTGTACCTCTCCTTTAATAATCCCATCAGGACTGATGTGGTTTTTTTTATTACTTTTTTTGAAGTCGTGTGTATTCAACTCTCATAATGTTCTTTTCACCCTATTCTATATGCTGACCGTCAAGAAAGAACTTGTTGTTTGTGTGTGTGTGTTGGGGGGGGGGGGGGGGGGGTGCTTAAAGGAACACGTTGCCTTTGATCGGACGAGTTGGTCTATAAAAAAGCGTTCGTAACCGTTTGTTATTAAATGTATATGGTTGGAAAGATGTGTTGAAGTATAATACAATGATCCACACAAGTTTGCCTCGAAATTGCGTGGTTCTCCTTTTACTGTGCGAACTAACACGGTCGGCCATTTATGGAGTCAAAAATTTGACTCCCATAAATTAAATGGCCGACTGTGTTTGTCGACGAGGTCAAAGGAAAACCTTGCAATTTCGAGGCATGCTTGTGTGGATCATTGTATTCTACTTTTACAGCATCTTTTTACACATATGCATTTTATAACAAACGCTTCTCAAAGACCAACTCGACCGATCCAAGGCAACGTGTTCCTTTAAGAACTGGGGCACGGGGCGGGCACAGATCTGGACGCATTTTAGCTGGCCTAAAGTTCACGAGTGAATGTATGAAACTACCACAGTTACCTTTAACCTTATTCTATAACATGGTGTGGTAGGAGATTCTGTCCCATGACAGCGAACTACTCTAGGTAGCGCCCTCTATTGAATCCTCTTCCACCATCCACGTTAATTTCCAATGAGGGACTGAATCTCCTGCGTACAGAATTCCCCCGAAAATAACTAGCCTTTAATCAAGGCGCACGCGGCGGAGGCGGCATATATCACGCCGAAAAAAATACCAGCGCGATGTGCGTGATATTAAGGGGCGTGCCAGGCATGTGGGGGTGCTGCGTGCGCCTTGACTAAATGCTACACAGGAATTCTGACAACCCCTTTACTTTCTGTCGCGGTCCATAGCAAAACGTCTCTCTGCCTGCGAGATCCTACTTTTGACTACTAGTAGTAGGGCCCACTATGTCCCATGTTTCGGTTGCACAATAAACCAAGTGTAAAAACCGTAAACTTCAGAGTGAAACCCTTTTCCAGGAGGCTCTCAGTTTTTGGCAGTTGTAAAACATCGATCCGTTAAGCCATTCATGACAGTCTTCGCCAATGAAAAACAAAAAACAGAAAGTGCAGCCCCATGTATTCACCACACCGTTGTTGCAGTAGATTCAGTCCCCGGAGATCCCCCCCCCCCCCCCCCCCCCCCCCGGCAAACTGTGCGCAAACTTTTTCTGATAGCGCCCTCTTTTGAATCCTCCAGCCCATGTTAAGTTCCCAATATGGGGGACAGAAATTATTGGGGCAGAGTTCCCTTGGGCACCGGTGTGGCAGTAGATTCAGTCCCCCGGAGATTCTATCCCCCACCACCCCCCTTGGCAAAATGTGAACAACTATTCTAATAGCGCCCTCTTTTGACTCATCCTCCTCCAGCCCTTGTTGACTTTCCATCAGTTTTCCGTATGGTTTATTACATGATATTTGGAATAACAGCAGGGGCATCCCCTTTAAAGCCATTATACATTTTCGGTAAACAGTATTGTACAAGGCCCACACTTCGTGTATCACAACTTATACATAAAATAACAAACCTGTGAAAATTTAGGCTCAATCGGACATCGGAGTCGGGAGAAAATAACGGGAAAACCCACTCTTGTTTCTGCGCGTTTCGCCGCGTCATGACATGTGTTTAAGAAAAATCTGTAATTCTCGCTATCGAGAATCGATATTGTTTTGATGTTTTCTCAAATAGTATAGCATTTCATGGAACAATAATATTTCAAGAGAAGTCTTTCTCCATTACTTTCTGTAAACCCTGTAAATTATTTGTAAATCTGTGAACTTTTTTTTTTCTGTACCGAAAGTGTATAACGGCTTTAAGTGAACCGCTCTGCTGCCCCTTCCCCAGGGCCCGATTTTAAAATTTTAAAGCACTTAAAGGCACTGGACACTATTGTTACTCAAAGCAATTGTTAGCATATAAACTTACTTGGAACAAGCAATGGAGAACTGTTGATAGTAGAAAACATTGTTCGAACCGGCTCCCTCTGAAGAAACCTTCCATTGCTTTACTGTATGCACACAATGAATGACGGAACAATACAAATTCATGGTGAACGCGTAAAGATGGCTGACTAATTTTTCTTGCTAACCTGTACAATACGTTTACACCTTAGCAAATATGTCTGCTACAGTAAGCACGAAAATTTGCTTACCGTTTTTAAAATAACCCCATTATGGAATTGGCCCCAGGTTTGCAAATTAATTGTGTGTAAACTGAGGACAGACACAACCCACTGTTCTCGCAGTGGTTTTTTGATGGAAGAATTTTAATAAACAACTAACTAATGTTTTAAAGAATTAGTTTCCATGTTATTTACAACTTTGAAAATAAGCCCGTGACGTCAATCGAGGCGCGATAAAACATGCCCTCAACGTTGAAACAATACCTGATTTTTTTTTCACGTTAGGCAAATGCTCCTTTAGGTTCGTTACGTCTTCTAGGTACCTTCTTCGACTCCCCCACTTGCTCGAAAAAATGGTGGGATGGCGTAATGTTTTTAGAAAATAACTTTTCTCTTCATGTCAAAATGTGTAGTGTATTCCGGATTCCGGAAGCACGACGGCTCGAAGTGACGTCGGACCGGACCACTTTGCAAACTGACCCCATCTTTAAATGTTTGCAGCAATACACCTGGTCGCCATTGCCGGGAAAATGCAAGAAAAAAACTTTTTTTCCAAATGTACAAACTCACGACTAGGACTTGAACGTATACTTGCACGTACACGTACGTGTGTTCGATGTTCGATCGAGGCAAAATCTGCCTCGATTGACGTCACAAAGGGGGTAGGCGGAGTCACCCCCTGCACAACTTTATTTATTTTTTATAAACATTTAAATCGTTAAAAACAAGTACTCAAATTGTTCATAAACATAACTCTTACAAGCGTTTGAATAAAAACAATATATTTCCAGGTGACTACTAAGCGTATAGCCCCCATTGGTTTTGTACTCGAAAAGCAACGAAAGAAATGTCCTCCCTTCGTCATTTCCCCTGATCTATCTAAGTGCTTAGTCGTACTTACTGACTTTGGGATTGATGGGTGAAATGTATAGGTCATATAGCCTTATGAAGTACCTCATATCCGATTTCTTTCCAACGTGTAAAACTTGTTGTGAACTTTATTTGTTGTTTTGAAAAATTTTACCACATGTTCCGATGTCGCATGCAATTATGTCCTCTATGCAATACTACCAGGAGGACATTTATTGAATATGAAATAATGTCCGCCGGACGGTTTTGAATATGCAAACGTGGCCCGCCGGACACATTTGCATATGCAGTTGTGTCCGCCCCCGTGCAAAACCGTCCAGGGAGTAAATTAAACTCCCCTGGTCGACGGAACACACTCGCCATATTTTGTTACATAATGACATGGGAAATGTTCGGCCGTTGGGTGTTCGCTACAATCTAAAATACGTGAATATTCATGTACTTATGTATGTAGGTTCAGTGCATGCACGCTCGCTAACGCGCGCACATACAATAAAATGTACAGTCATGACATGTCCACCGGACGGTTTTGGCATAGCCCCGGACACGAGAGCGGACGGTTTTGCATGGCGGACACAATTGTATCTGACACCGGCTGATTTTCCAGTTTTCCTTTCAAAGGTGTTTTCCTTTAGATATCGCAGAGAATCCGCAGGCATTTCGGGGCATACAAACTGTTTACATTCACAGTAGAATTTAAATATTGCTTCTCAAAATGCTGTACTATCGAAAGATGCTGTTATGCGTATATATTGACAAAATGTTCCCTTTAAAAAACATAGCACGGCATATTTCAGTGTTGACCTCTTACGATGACGTGCGTGGGCATAAACGGTTTCCCCGGTTGCATTTGGCCTTCAGTGGACACTAAAGATGACCCTAAATGAAAATTACAGTGCCTATTTGGGAAAAGGTCAAGTATATTTGTTAGTATCATCTCCGGTACTCGTCTAATGAGCTTTCAAGAACTTCAACGAGAGAGATTTTGTTGGTAGGCCTTTACAGCTTTTTCTGTCAGGCTATAGGCAACATATGACTGTATTCCGACGCCCCTATGTTCTGACAACGCTATGTTCCGATCCGAAAACTGCTGAGTGATTTACACGTTACAGGTTTAGGGCTTGGATTTGAGTTAGGAAAATTATGTAGTGTGTCGAGCATAGGGGTGTAACTATTCCCATTAGTAAAAACAATGGTTTTGTTTGGATCTGTTTTCGACACCCCGATCTGAGCCGCAACCTTGTGTTCCAATCCGAAAAATCCTGATGATTTACACGCTATAGATGGTTAGGGTTATAGGGTGTCGGAACAAAGGGGTGTTAGCCATTCTTTTAAAGCTTATAAAAACAGTGGTTTTGTGTGGCTCTGTGTTCCGGACATCCCTATGTTCCGAAAAACTCCTTATGATTTATACACTAGAGGTTTAGTGTTAGGGTTAGGGTTGGGGGTTAGGAAAAGTACACTAGGGTGTCTGATCCGGAACGTGCAACCATTTCCACCTATATAAGATAGCATTACTTTTTTCTACCTTTATTATCTCGCAACATCGACGACCAATTGAGTTCTAATTTTCACAGGTTTGTTATTTTGTGCTTATGTTGAGATACACCAAGTGAGGAGACTGGTATTTGACAATTACCAAAGGTGTCCAGTGCCTTTAAGAAAAATGCTATGCTGTAACACTGTAAAAGTACTGTGTGGATCGATGTAAGACCACATAGTGTTTCAAGTCCCTCTTCTGTTCGGTTCTCATGTCCACACTTCGTTTTTATGTAGTGTTATTAACACCCACCCATATCAAAGACTTACAACTCAAAAACTCAAACAAAAGCCGTACATTCTCTATAACGAAAGAAACATCTTCTTTTCAAAATTCTATTATAATTTTATACAAACTTCTTGTAAAAAAAACTAGTAGTGTTGTAAGTAAAGTTTTGAGTTTTGTATATTACAATTAAGTTGGTAAAATAACATTGAAATGAGGTTACAACTTGTGACGAGGAAGGATGCTTGCATCTAAGAAGCCCCCAATTTCAAATTACGCCCGAAACTGTGTTACCGTTACATAATTATATCTAATGATGACATGACATCACTTGGGCAACATACGCAATTATTTACAAGTAACCGGAACGGAGGTGACAATCTCGAGTTTTCTTTATTCGTTTGTTAAGTATGTTCGTTAAGTCTTCCGAAATCCATAAAATCTACTCGGCGAAGTTCTCAAAGTTCCAACCATGCACGTATAAATACACATGGTGTTCAAACCATATGCATTTGATACCTCCCACGTAATGCCTCAAATCCCTTCACTTAAATATATGTCATGGCTATACACGGTAATTCCCAAATATTAGTGATAAAGTTTTAATATCCATCTAAACTACCTTAAAAATTAAAGGGAACACGTTGCCTTGGATCGGTCGAGTTGGTCTTTAAACAGCGTTTGTAACCGTTGGGTTAAAATGCATAGGTTAGAAAGATGTAGTTAAAGTAGAATGCAATGATCCACACAAACATGCCTTGAAATTACACGGTTTTCATTTTACCTCGTCGACTAACGCGGTCGGCCATGTTAGTTCGCAAAGTAAAAGGAAAACCACGTAATTTCGAGGCAAGTGTGTGTTGATCATTGTTGGTAGGCCTTTACAGCTTTTTCTGTCAGGCTATAGGCAACATATGACTGTATTCCGACGCCCCTATGTTCTGACAACGCTATGTTCCGATCCGAAAACTCCTGAGTGATTTACACGTTACAGGTTTAGGGCTTGGATTTGAGTTAGGAAAATTATGTAGTGTGTCGAGCATAGGGGTGTAACTATTCCCATTAGTAAAAACAATGGTTTTGTTTGGATCTGTTTTCGACACCCCGATCTGAGCCGCAACGTTGTGTTCCAATCCGAAAAATCCTGATGATTTACACGCTATAGATGGTTAGGGTTATAGGGTGTCGGAACAAAGGTGTGTTAGCCATTCTTTTAAAGCTTATAAAAACAGTGGTTTTGTGTGGCTCTGTGTTCCGGACATCCCTATGTTCCGAAAAACTCCTTATGATTTATACACTAGAGGTTTAGTGTTAGGGTTAGGGTTGGGGGTTAGGAAAAGTACACTAGGGTGTCTGATCCGGAACGTGCAACCATTTCCACCTATATAAGATAGCATTACTTTTTTCTACCTTTATTATCTCGCAACATCGACGACCAATTGAGTTCTAATTTTCACAGGTTTGTTATTTTGTGCTTATGTTGAGATACACCAAGTGAGGAGACTGGTATTTGACAATTACCAAAGGTGTCCAGTGCCTTTAAGAAAAATGCTATGCTGTAACACTGTAAAAGTACTGTGTGGATCGATGTAAGACCACATAGTGTTTCAAGTCCCTCTTCTGTTCGGTTCTCATGTCCACACTTCGTTTTTATGTAGTGTTATTAACACCCACCCATATCAAAGACTTACAACTCAAAAACTCAAACAAAAGCCGTACATTCTCTATAACGAAAGAAACATCTTCTTTTCAAAATTCTATTATAATTTTATACAAACTTCTTGTAAAAAAAACTAGTAGTGTTGTAAGTAAAGTTTTGAGTTTTGTATATTACAATTGAGTTGGTAAAATAACATTGAAATGAGGTTACAACTCGTGACGAGGAAGGGTGCTTACATCTAAGAAGCTCCCAATTTCAAATTACACCCGAAGTTGTGTTACCGTTACATAATTATATCTAATGATGACATGAACGTCACTTGGGCAACATACGCAATTATTTACAAGTAACCGGAACGGAGGTGACAATCTCGAGTTTTCTTTATTCGTTTGTTAAGTTTGTTCGTTAAGTCTTCCGAAATCCATAAAATCTACTCGGCGAAGTTCTCAAAGTTCCAACCATGCACGTATAAATACACATGGTGTTCAAACCATATGCATTTGATACCTCCCACGTAATGCCTCAAATCCCTTCACTTAAATATATGTCATGGCTATACACGGTAATTCCCAAACATTAGTGATAAAGTTTTAATATCCATATAAACTACCTTAAAAATTAAAGAAACACGTTGCCTTGGATCGGTCGAGTTGGTCTTTGAACAGCGTTTGTAACCGTTTGGTTAAAATGCATAGGCTAGAAAGATGTAGTAAAAGTATAATACAATGATCCACACAAACATGCCTTGAAAATTACACGGTTTTCATTTTACCTCGTCGACTAACACGGTCGGCCATTTTTGACTCCCATACTTGGCCGACCGTGTTAGTTCGCAAAGTAAAAGGAAAACCACGTAATTTCGAGGCAAATGTGTGTTGATCATTGTATTCTACTTTTTAAACATCTTTCTATAACCATATGCATTTTATAACATACGCTTTCCAAAGACCAACTCGACCTATCCAAGGCAACGTGTTCCTTTAATGTCATGGCTATACACGTTATTATTTCCCCAGCATTAGTGATATAGTTTTAATATCCATATAAACTACTTTAAAATTAAAGTATTTGAATAAACAGAATCACACACACGTAAAGGAATACACACGAGACTTGCATAGTCTATACACAACAACTTCTTATCGTAGTAAAATGCTTTCCGGTAGATAATAGGAATTTGATTCTTCACAATGCACACACAGTGCCCCAAAGTCCGCTGAAAGTTTACTTTGATAACATTGTATTCAATACATAATAGGGGCCTACATTATGAACTTTTACAAATTGTGCGTGAACAGTACAAATATTTTTAATCAATCATTTTTATCACCCCTGTTTGCTACAGCCTCGACAGTCAACTTTAAAGGGACACATTGCCTTGGATCGGGCGAGTTGAAAAGAGTTTAAAAGAGTTTAAAACCGGTTTTTTTTTAATAATCATGATACGATAAAAAGACAAAATAACACAAACGTCAACAGTGACTTTAAGTGCATTTAAATCAATTATAAACCACACACGGATATTTGATTGGTGGAATGTGCGTCACGTGTCACGCTCCGAAATGTAGTCATAGGGAGGTTTAGCTGCACGTTCCGCATGGAAGTGAATGTCAGAAAATTGCGTCGTTAAAATCTCACGTTTTTAGCTTACGTGAAGTTACCATTTTTTACTTCAGGTACGTACGTGCGCGCAACTGTCATACGTGAGCATACAAAAAACCCAAAGTGGCGACGTCACCTAAAAATAACACTCTTTTTTTTTACGTTCACGTTCACGTATTTGCTCACCCAACGTGCAGCTAACCTCGCTATAATATTCGGCGCTCTCCGAATGCTTCGCAGCGTCGTTCCCAAAATAATCGTTCCCGCCCGTGTGTCAAAACCCAAACGGGGCAAGGTCGTGTCATTGCGGACAGGCTGGTACCTACATGGAGTCTCCACATTGTTCGGAGTTTTTAATTAACAGAAGTTTCATAATGTGTGGTGGACGAGTTTCCGTGTATTTTTTGTGTGTGTAAATTTTGTTTAAAGGAACACGTTGCCTTGGATCGGCCGAGTTGGTCTTTAAAAAGCGTTTGTAACGTTTGTTTTAAAATGCATATGGTTAGAAAGATGTTGTAAAAGTAGAACACAATGATCCACACAAACATGCCTCGAAAGTGCACGGTTTTCCTTTTACCTCGTCGACTAACACGGTCAGCAATTTATGGATTTTTGACTGACTCCCATAAAATGGTCGACCGTGCAAGTTCGCAAAGTAAAAGGAAAACCACGCAATTTCGAGGCAAATTTATGTGGCCCATTGTATTCTACTTTTTAAAAAGCTTTCTAACCATATTCTTTTTATAACAAACGGTTCCAAACGCTCTTTAAAGACCAACTCGTCCGATCCAAGGCAACGTGTCCATTTAAATAGAATGACAAGGATCTATGTGTGAGTTTTTTTTTCACCAAACCCAAGCTCTTGTGTTGTCAGCAGCAGAGTGTGGGTTCGAATTCTGGTCATGACATCTGTACCCTTGAGAGAGGCACCACATCATAATTGCTTCGTAAAAATATGTGAAGATATAACATGCATTCTTCTCTTTACCATACGGACTGTGGGGGGATAACCCTGTTTCAGCCACATGAGTATAGGTGATAATCTGCAGCTATGGGGACAGTTGACAGCCAAAATCAGTTATACCTTCCTAATTCTATAAATAAGTTGTGTGTAGAGCATCTGAACTCAAACTCAAGTATATCAAAATAAATCCGTACCATTCACCATTTTGCAAAATCAGTCTCGAAGTATCGCACACGTATCGAATGGTAATGGATACCTAGTCAACCCGACCATCGCCTCGAACGTCAGCGGTGGGGAGTCCACTGGCTTCCTGAAGGTGAATTGATGCATGAAATACGTGAAGAAAATGAAAAGCTCCATCTTGGCAAGGTGCTCGCCAATACAACTCCTTCGACCTTTGGATTTAGGAACAGTGAGAAAAAAAAGGTTGCATTAGCAATGGGGAACTTTAAGGACAATAAAGGCCCGGTCACACAGGCCCCAATAACGAGAACGAAAACGATAAAGATACAAATGCACGCCCTCGATTGGTTGAATGAGCGTGGGCGTATTCTGCGTGGATCAATTCAACCAATCGCGAGCGTGCATTTTTATCGTTCTCGTTTTCGTTCTCGTTATCGGGGCCTGTGTGACTGGGCCTTAAGACAGCATACTTACCGGGTCTATACATTGTCCACAGTAATCTGGCGTGCTCCAGAGCTATGTAAACAATGGAAATTTACCTGGAGTCTGCTGCCACCTAGCGTTCCAACGTCGCCCATGTATACTGGTATCGACTCCGTATGACTTTCCCAGTCAATTGGTACATATTTTGGGCGTAACATTTTCCAATGGAAGTGCCCTCTGCAAAAAATAATTGGCCTCGCCCTCTCAAAGAAGACATCCCAGGCCTGAGCCATTTTAGAGCTGGAAGGATGTTGATGATCTGGTTTTGATGAAGAGTGTAAACATGGCTTACCTATACTAAATGGAATAAACTCGTCCGGCTTAACAGCTTTGCCGTTCGCGTCGAGGAACCTCTCCGGTTTGAACTTCGCTGGTTCAGGCCACACCTTCTCGTCTCGAAATAATGCCCACAGATTCGCCATGAGAATCGTCCCTTCGTGAATTGCAAATCCCCGTACTTCGGTATCAGCCGAGGCGAAGTGAGGCATACCAAGCGGGACAACTACGGAGATCCTCTGGACTTCCCACAGGACAGCCTGGGTGAAGTTCAGCCCTGGCTTGTCGGCAAGTCTCGGCAGGCGATTGCGACCTACCACGGTGTCAATCTCGTCCTGGACTCTCCTTTGGATGTCCGGATATGCCATCATGTAGACAACTGCCCATAGCAGAGTCGTGGCTGTAGTCTCCATCCCAGCCGCAAAGAGGTTGCCCAAAGTGCCGACAATGTTGTTGTCATTAAGATGAGGGTGTTTTAATGTCCCGGAGTGTTCTGTTACGGATGCCTGTGATGAGACTAGCGAGCCATTCGCCTCCTCGTTGTGGATAATCTCCATCAAGTACGCATCGGTGAAGTCTTTTAGATTGTCCAGGTCGAAGTTCAATCGGTGTGACGCAACGACGTCCAACAGGAAACCCCGGAACTCTCCGAAGGTAGCGAAGACGTCGGTTTTATTCCGGGTGAAAACACGCATAGCCGGTATGGCGTTCTTGAGTCCGCCCGATCCGATGTGGTTCACGATCCGGTGAATGACCCGCATGAGGTTGGTGAACGTCGGGTCTGAGTACTCGTAACGTTTGCCCACGACCACGGAGCAGATAACGTTGGCGACGGCATTGCCGAAGATGAGCTTGGGGTTGAATCCTTTCCCCTTGTGACTTGATATCTCCCGGATGAGGGCTTGAGCCTCCGTGCCGATCCGGTGCTCGAAGGTGGCCCTGCCGACACCGAGACTGCGGAGCACAGTCAGTGAAAACTGCCGGAGATCTTTCCACTTCTTCCCGGATGACATGGCGACGCCTGCAGGACGAATTTCAAGATAAATTCCCGTTGGACACAGTACTTTGTAAATGCTTTGAATGTGTAAACAAGACTATGAAATTTAAACAAACACACAAACAAACAAACAAACAAACAAACAAACAAACAAACAAACAAACAAACAAACAACCCAACAAACAAATAATAACACACCAAAAACAACCCTAACAAACACACCAAAAAACACCCTCAACACACACACCAACAAACAACGAACATCGGAACACCCCACCAATGAAACACCCTCTTTAATTATTTTTAAATCCTTTAATAAATTCTATATCCTATAGTTATGTAGATTTGTATCATAAAAATAGTTCCTGTCAGTAATGCTTCTCATATTCAAATTGTTGAGGATAAAAAATGGCATATTTTGTGCATTATAATACCTGGAGCTGCTGAACTTTTTACCAAGTCAGTTTTAATTGGCATTGGTTTCAGGGTGATTACCAAAATGTATACGTTAAAAATACGCTTTAAAGTGTGTTTTCCCTTCGGGAACTGTGCTCTTTTTGTACAGAATCATTTTTATACGGCACTAAACGTCCTAAAATTGGTTTTCCCCAAAAATTTGGGGGGAAAATTTGCTCCTTCCTTTTCCAAGGCATAACAAAAATACAAAGATTGTATACAAAATACCGGATCTTAAGTTACAGATCTTAAAGGAACAGATCTTAAGTTACAACATAGCGACAGGCAAGGACGAAACGGGACTAACAAACAAAGAAAACGCTACTTGACAAACTGGAACGCAACAAGAGAAACTAAAATAGGTGAAGGATAATAAATAGGAGAAGCATAAATAGGAGAAGCTTGTCACTTGTTCAATGCCTTTCACACGAAGTCCCGGATGTGGGGGGGGGGGGGGGGAGGTTACACATGTCTAGCCAATTTTACTTTTAGCTTCGTTGGGCAGGGCGAAACCCCATGCGGTGAATAAATAACAAAAAACGTAGCATTGTTTGTCTCTCGAGCAGAAACTTCAATGACATGGGTGCGCCATGTATGATTATTCTATCTGCCGGTGGTGGCAAACTGTGAGCTTCTTGCGTTGCTTTAAAGGCACATGAACACTATAGGTTAATACTCAAAATAATTGTAAGCATAAAAACTTATCTTGGTAACGAGCAATGGAGAGCTGATGATAGTATAAAACATTGGCTCCCTCTGAAGCAATGAAGTTTTGAGTAAGGGGAATTTCTCACTCAATTAACATTAAACGACTTCAGACCTGAAGCCCGTTTTCGGCATTTGAAAGCACACCAATTATTTTGTTCAACCGAGTGTTTTTTCTTTCTTTATTCGCTTGCAATTGACCAATTGAGCCAAAATTTTCACAGATTTGTTATTCTTTGCATTGGTATACACCAACGTGCTTGAAACTTCACGGAGGGAACGAAGGTGATTGCCTCCGTGCCCCCGATTGTGTCCATGCCCCCGTTGCCTTGGTGCATTTAAATGCTACAGTAACAATTTGCAAATTCCTCATAGGGTGCCCTTTACAAGGAGAAAATGCCCTGGTGCTCTTGACCTTTCAGAAGCATACAGGCCTGCACCAAGTGAGAATACTGGTACTTGACAATTACAAAAGGTGTCCAGGGATGGGTTTCACAAAGAGTTAAAACCTAGTCTTGTCTCGAGTTAGGACGACTTACTCGTCCTGAATTAGGACAAGTCATACATTTTTGAACTCTTCGTAAAAGTTGATTGAACCCTGGGTGGACCATGGGTGAACCAAAGATATGTAAACATTAACTGAGTCCCACAGTGGAGGCACGTATATTTGAACTTGACAGAGAGAACAAACAGAGAACAAAACACCGACTGAGCCCGAGCTTGCACCCCCTATCCTAACGCGTACAATTCCTAATCAAGGAATGTAAATGTATGAGAGAAGTACGTTTCGTACCACTCTTAAACTTAAAGAACACGTTGCCTTGGATCGGACGAGTTGGTCTATAAAAAGCGTTTGTAACCGTTTGTTGTAAAATGCATATGGATAGAAAGATTTTTTAAAGTAGAATACAATGATCCACACAAATTTGCCTCGAAATTGCGTGGTTTTCCTTTTACTCTGTGAACTAACACGGTCGGCCATTTATGTGAGTCAAAGAATTTACTGTCATAAATGGCCGACCGTGTTAGGTACAAGGAAAACCGTGCATTTTCGAGGCATGTTTGTGTGGATCATTGTATTCTACTTTTACATCATCTTTCTACCCATATGCATTTTATAACAAACGCTTACAAACGCTTTTCAAAGACCAACTCGACCTATCCAAGGCAACGGGTTCCTTTAATGGCAATACAAACTGTTGGTTAAAAGCCTACAGCAGTTTTCGATGTAAAAGCATTTGGAGAAACATTTCTCTTCGAAGGCAAAAAATATCACTTTTTATGCCCCAACATTATTGGAATCTGAAAAGCGTTGCCGCAGTAACATCTTTCAGATTATATATACATGTATTGGGAAGATCGATCGTTTGCTTTCAGAGTTTTATTGTCCGTAGCATATAGCAATCACTTGATAAATGATATCTGCTGTTGATTGTATAAAACATTGTAAGAAACGGCTCCCTCTGATGAAGTAACGTAGTTTTAGAGAAAGAGGTAATTTCTCACTCAAATAGAAAAAGACTCAGCTCAAGCCTTTTATTATGCATCTGAAAAGCACACTAAATAATGCAACAAGTGTGTTTGTTTCTGTGATTACTCTCGTGCATATTCGTCCGATGACCAATAGAGACCAAACTTTCACAGGTTAGTTGTTTTATGAATATGTTGGGATGCACCAAGTGAGAAGACTGGTCTTTGACAACATACCAAACGTGTCAATTGGGTGTGTAGACATACAGACACATTTCAATACCCAAACTTTCTAGAGTCGTATTATAGCATCACGTCCACAATTGTCTCGAAATGGTTTATATAGAAATGTGTCCTTCACTCTTTTCTTTTTGATCCAACCAAGGAGAGTGTATCTATGGTCCATTGAGTACGGACAGAGATATGGTGGCCCTGAAGGGACACAGCCAGTCGTGAATATTTTCGCGACGTCGTATATTTATTCACGACAAGTCTCGAATATTTTCGCGACGTCGCGAATATTTTCACGACTAGTCGCGAATACTTTCGCGACGTCGCGAATATTTTCACGACTAGTCGCGAATATTTTCACGACGACTGGCTGTGTCCCGTCAGGGCCACCATAGAGAGACCTATGTATGGTCCAACCTTAGACCCATGGCAAAGTCGACGTACACGTGTGCGTTGTATACTTTAACCTTGGATTCATAATAAAGAGTAGTCCTACACACCCTTGTGATGTTTACAAAGCCCGTTTCCCTTCAATCCTTTAAGAGATGCGACAAAGCAGTCCTTGCCCTTAGTCTGATATGTTTATATCTCCATTGAGGTAGTGTATACCTCAATGAAGGTTGTTTCTACATCCAAAAAAGAGGAGTTAAAGAAGACACTGGACACTAATTGGTAATTGTCAAAGACCAGTCTTCTCACTTGCTGTATCTCAACATACGTAATAAATAACAAACCTGTGAAAAATAGAGCTGAAACACCCTAGTCATACGAATAATGTGTGCTTTCAGATGCTTGATTTCGAGACCTCGAAATCAAATTCGTGAAAAAAATTACTTCTTTCTCATTACTTCAGATGGAGCCGTTTCTCACAATGTTTTATACCATCAACCTCTCCCCATTACTCGTTACCAAGTACGGATTTATGGTGATAATTATTTTGAGTAATTACCCACTGCCTTTAACATACATACAAACAGCCACCATTCGATAGATGAAGAGTTCATTCACTATCGTATTCAATTCAAAATTATTTTATTGACAGTCAAGGCCCTTCTTGACCTCGCTCCAAAATACATCATTGAAATGATTGATAATACTAAAGGCACTGGACACCTTTGGACTCAAATGGTCATCCAAGTTGCTAGAGAGAATAATGAACGAAAAAACACCCTTGTTGCACAAAATGTGTTTTTTTCAGAGGCCCCGAAAGGGCGTCAGCTGAAGTTTTTTTATTAATTGGGTGAGAAACTACCTCTTTCTCATAAAACGTTACTTCAGAGAGAGCCATTGCTCACACTGTTGCGTACTATCAATCCACTGCTCATTACCAAGTATACGGTTTTTATGCAAACAATTACTTTGAGTAATTATAGGCCAATAGTGTCCAGTGCCTTTTAATATCATTCTAGCTTTTCAGTGCGTTCCAATTAAACGGGTTATTCTGACTTACCCAAAATGTAAAATGCAAAGATCAACTGGGGACAGAATGGAATGGACTACCCTCTCATATTCAATCGGTTCAGTCTATGCATGTTTTTAAGACTAAGCTATACATGCTTTACATTTTTAAACAAGCTTTGGGCTAATGGTTGTATGTACATGTATGTGTACCTTGTGATTTGTTGTATACTTTCGTCTGTTTTGACTCCATTGTGCAGACTTTGTTTGACATTGTAGATATGCGTATATAATGCGCTTTTGAAAATGTCAGGGTGAAATACGCACAGTAAAGTGGTTTTATGAATATTGTTGGTTATAATTATAACCATCAATACCATGAACACTGAAAAGAAAGTCTGAACTTTCCTACCTTCGCTTTTCATTGCCTCAGCTATCAGTGTGTTCGGTGGTCGATCACTCAAATGGGGATTCTGGAAAGCCTGTTTAACAGATGCGTAGTCGTTCAGAATGACAAGTGTCTTATTCACCACGTTAAAGCGGAAGATTGGACCGAATCTCCGGGTGAGCTTAGTGAAGAGAAGATGCGGGTGGGACCCTCCCCGTATCTCGAGGAGGATACGGGGTAGAAGTCCGAGCAGGGGCCATCCCCACGGCCCCGGTGGAAGCTTCTTCGTGGACTGATGATGACGGTAGTACCACCAGAAAGTCAAGATCGCAAGTACAAATGCAATGTACAAACCGATGTCGAGATGACTTCCCGTTATCAGACCCATTACGAAGTATTGATACACACGCCTTTTCGTATGCAATATGAAAATACCCTTGACTTGGTAGGCGATGGCCTACATGTAAATGCTCTCTTTGAGAGCTTAGACGACTGGTGCTAGCTCACTGAGAAACTCACCCGACTCACTGATGCGATGAGCATAATGAAGATCTCCAGAGCAGGTTTGCTTCATATACCTCTACAGAATTAACCGACACAGTCGAGTTATTTGACTTACGAGGTTAGTGACTAATGCCATGCTGCACAAGGCTGACTGCTGACGAACACTCAACTTCTGGGTCAAAGTACGCTGCAAAAGAGGTCCTACTTTTAGAGGAAAGCGGACGTCAACGAAACTCAAAACAGGCCTCGGGGTGAAAGTGCTTTCACTATTGAAAGGTTTAGTGTATGTGTGCATGGAGGTATAGGCACAAGTATGATATTATTAAAGGGAGTGAGCACTATTGGTAATTACTCAAAATAATTATTATCATAAAACCTTTCTTGATTACGAGTAATGGGGGAGGTTGATAGTATAAAACATTGTGAGAAAGAGTTCCCTCTGAAGTGACGTATAGTTTTCGAGAAAAAAAAATAATCATAATTTGATTTCGAGACCTCAGATTTATAATTTGAGGTCTCGAAATCAAGCATCTAAACGCACACAACTTCGTATGACCATGGGGCGACAATTTTTTTCTTCTTTTCCTTTCATTAAAGGAACACATTGCCTTGGATCGGTCGAGTTGGTCTTTGAAAAGCATTTTTAACCGGACTCCCATAAATGGCTGACCGTGTTAGTCGTCGAGGTAAATGGAAAACCGTGCAATTTCGAGGCATGCTTGTGTTGATCATTGTATTATACTTTAACAACTTCTTTCCAACCATATGCATTTTATAAAAAACGGTTACTACATTTTTTATAGACCAACTCGTCCGATCCAAGGCAACGTGTTCCTTTAATATCTCGCAATTTCGACGACCGATTGAGCTCAAACTTTCACAGGTTTGGAAAGCATATATTGAGACACACCAACTGAAGAATATAGTCTTTGACAATTCCCAATAGTGTCAAGTGTCTTTAATCCCCAATGAATAGAGTAAGTATATTGTGGCTAATGTTGCCAGCTGGGTATATGTATAAACTTAAAAGTCAATGTCAAATACTTCCTTTAAAGACGGACACCATGCATGCTGGACACCAGTCTTCTTACTTGTTGTATCTCAACACATGCACAAAATAACAAACCTGCGAAAATTTGAGCTCAGTGGTCGTCGAACTTGCAAGATAGCAATTGAAGAAGTTCTGAGGTCTCGAAATCAAATTAAGATATTATTTAAGTGAGAAATTACTTCTTTCTCAAGAAATATACGTTACTTCAGAGGGAGCTGTTTCTCACAATGTTTTATGCTATCAACAGGGCCGAATTTCATAGAGCTGCTGAGCACTGCTTAGAATGAAATTTCTGCCTCGATAAAACAAGATTACCAACCATATTTCCACATGATGTTCAGTATGAGCAAACAACAGCTGAAAACCAGTAACAAGCAATGTGCCAAAACGGAAATTTGGTAATGATTTTGATCAAGGAAGAATTTTTATGCTAAGCAAAAATTTTGTGCTAAACGGCTCCATGAAATTTGGCCCAGCTCTCCATCACTTATTACCAAGTAATTCTAACAAATTATTTTAAGTAATTACAAATAGTGTCCAGTGCCTTTAAGTCAAGTCAGACATGGGTTAAATAATAAACTAAATATACAAGGTTTTTGACATTTAAAGTTCGATCTTTTACAGCATCAAGAATTTGTTTTAACCCAAGGGCACAAAGACCAAGTAAATGTGTTATCTAATAATGTATGGGAACATGCTAGAAGTCAACTGTACGTGTTCTTGCACACAGTAATAAAAGCACCCAACTTAAAGGAACACGTTGCCTTGGATCGGTCGAGTTGGTCTTTGAAAAGCGTTTGTAACCGTTTGTTATAAAATGCATATGATTAGAAAGATATTTCAAAAGTAGAATATAATGATCCACACAAGTATCACTCGAAATTGCGTGGTTTTCCTTTTACCTCGTCGACAAACACGGTCGGCCATTTATGGGCGTCAAATTGTTGACTCCCATAAAATGGCCGACGTACCGTGTTAGTTCGCAAAGTAAAAGGAAAACCATGCAATTTCGAGGCAAATGTGTGTGGATCATTGTATTCTACTTTTAATACATCTTTCTACCCATATGCATTTTATAACAAACGGTTAAAAACGTTTTATAGACCAACTCGTCCGATCCAAGGCAACGTGTTCCTTTAATAAACTACTGTTAGCTGAGGTCTCGAATTCAAGCATTTGAAAGCACACAACATATGTGCGACAAGGGTGGGGTTTTTTCTTCCATTATTATCTCGCAACTTCAACGACTAATTGAGTTCAAATGTTCACTTTATGCATATTTTGAGACTCACAAAATGAGAATACTGGTCTTTGACAATTACCAAAGGTATCCTGTGCTTTTAAGCAAACGTGCTGGCACTAGACTAGCATGTTACATTTCGAGTGAAGCCTATGATAGCTCAGTGTTCAGTTCAGCCAAACTCGACACGCTAAACACCAATAGAAACCAGCGGCATATATCTTCACCACACGAAGACATGAGTACAATGTTATAAGGGTGTTAGCATTGAGAGTTGCCACACAAAAAAATCAAAGTAAATATTTGTCCTTCGCGAACTGTGTCCTAGTTGTTTGGCATGTTATTGGAAAAAAAGTCATTGTTTGTGAGGTCAATAAACTTTTTCAAGTTCGAAGTCTGTTCCAGATATCATAAAACACCCCTATTTTGTCAATAAATAATATATAAAAATTGCTCGGGGTACTACTTAGTCTTTGCCCAAGACGTTGGTGTTTGATATTGGGTTCCAGTTAAAGGGGGCGCGCTTAAGCGATTTACAACTGAGCATATTACACTAATATCGAGCACTAACGTCTTGGGCAAAGACCAGGTGCTACTCAGAAGCCATTCAACCTGTAACTGCCCGGCATACTCTGAAATTAGTATTAAATAAAAAGGCACTAAACCACAACCTCCAATGATCGCAGTTGTCTATTTCAATTATAGGTGGGGTTTGCGAGCACCATATGTAAATCTATTAAAAACATTATTGGTTCTGGAAAGAACCGGTGGTTGAAAACTAAACAATTCGACAAGTATAAAAATTATGCACTTTCGATCAGTATTTACACGGGTATACCGCAAACCTCGCCTACTTCCACCATGCAAAGTTTCAAGTCCATACAGTTGTATATCATTATCAATGCCTGCTAAACCTGACATTTAAATTGGTACAAGTTCAAGGCCTAAATAAAGTGAGCTAATATTTGACAGTGAGCCAAATAACTTTTTCCCGAAACTTCTAAAAAAAGAAAAGGCATTGAATCTGGACAAAGCCTTTCACCGAATACTAATTCAATCTGCGGGTTGGGACACGGGGAATCCCTATTGGTGTGCCCTTTGACCCCAACACGTTGTCGTCGTGTTAAAGGCAAAGTTATACATTCGGTTTTTGAAACCGTTTGGTTTTTTAATCCTATAATTGTAGATGTACAAAACTAACATGAGAAAAGGTCAGTTCATATAGTCGCATTTTTTAGATATCGCCGTGTAATGTTGTCTATGCAGGAATAATAACCCCTTATAGGAATACACGATCTGGGAAGAGTTACCGCAGTAACGATTCTCATATTCAGATTTGGGGCTTGCAAACTTATGTCTTTTCACACAACCACATTACCTCGAAGTGAAAACTTGTTTCTCAAAATGTTGTATACTGTATCAAAAGCTGATGTGGGCTTCTATCCAATGTATTGCCATTAATTTTATTAAAGAGTTACTAAACGTATACCATTTTAAAGACACTAGACACTATTGGTAATTACTCAAAATAATTGTTACCATAAAAAAATTACTTGTTAACGGCAACGGAGAGCTTTTGATATAGAACATTGTGAGAAACGACTCCCTCGGATGTGTAATGCTGTTTTGAGAAATATGTAATTTCTCATTCAAACAATAAAAAACTTCAGCTGAAGCCTTTTATTGTGCACCTGGAAACATACAAAGTAATGCAACACTGATGTTTTTTTCTGTCATTATTTTCGCTTAGACGACTGGTGCTAGCTCACTGAGAAACTCACCCGACTCACTGATGCGATGAGCATAATGAAGATCTCCAGAGCAGGTTTGCTTCATATACCTCTACAGAATTAACCGACACAGTCGAGTTATTTGACTTACGAGGTTAGTGACTAATGCCATGCTGCACAAGGCTGACTGCTGACGAACACTCAACTTCTGGGTCAAAGTACGCTGCAAAAGAGGTCCTACTTTTAGAGGAAAGCGGACGTCAACGAAACTCAAAACAGGCCTCGGGGTGAAAGTTCTTTCACTATTGAAAGGTGTAGTGTATGTGTGCATGGAGGTATAGGCACAAGTATGATATTATTAAAGGGAGTGAGCACTATTGGTAATTACTCAAAATAATTATTATCATAAAACCTTTCTTGATTACGAGTAATGGGGGAGGTTGATAATATAAAACATTGTGAAAAACAGCTCCCTCTGAAGTGACGTATAGTTTTCGAGAAAAAAAGTAATCATAATTTGATTTCGAGACCTCAGATTTAAAATTTGAGGTCTCGAAATCAAGCATCTGAACGCACACAACTTCGTATGACCATGGGGCGACAATTTTTTTCTTCTTTTCCTTTCATTAAAGGAACACATTGCCTTGGATCGGTCGAGTTGGTCTTTGAAAAGCATTTTTAACCGGACTCCCATAAATGGCTGACCGTGTTAGTCGACGAGGTAAATGGAAAACCGTGCAATTTCGAGGCATGCTTGTGTTGATCATTGTATTATACTTTAACAACTTCTTTCCAACCATATGCATTTTATAAAAAACGGTTACTACATTTTTTATAGACCAACTCGTCCGATCCAAGGCAACGTGTTTCTTTAATATCTCGCAATTTCGACGACCGAAACTCAAATTTTCACAGGTTTGGAATGCATATGTTGAGACACACCAACTGTGAAGACTATAGTCTTTGACAATTTCCAATAGTGTCAAGTGTCTTTAATCCCCAATGAATAGAGTAAGTATATTGTGGCTAATGTTGCCAGCTGGGTATATGTATAAACTTAAAAGTCAATGTCAAATACTTCCTTTAAAGACACTGATGGACACCATGCATGCTGGACACCAGTCTTCTTACTTGTTGTATCTCAACACATGCACAAAATAACAAACCTGCGAAAATTTGAGCTCAGTGGTCGTCGAACTTGCAAGATAGCAATTGAAGAAGTTCTGAGGTCTCGAAATCAAATTCAGATATTATTTGAGTGAGAAATTACTTCTTTCTCAAGAAATATACGTTACTTCAGAGGGAGCTGTTTCTCACAATGTTTTATGCTATCAACAGGGCCGAATTTCATAGAGCTGCTAAGCACTGCTTAGAATGAAATTTCTACCTCGATAAAACAAGATTACCAACCATATTTCTACATGATGTTCAGTATGAGCAAACAACAGCTGAAAACCAGTAACAAGCAATGTGCCAAAAATGGAAATTTTGCTGCAAATCCTGTTTTTATCAAGGAAGAATTTTCATGCTAAGCAAATTTGTGTGCTAAACGGCTCCATGAACGTTGGCCCAGCTCTCCATTACTCATTACCATGTAATTGTTTATGCTAACAATTATTTTAAGTAATTACCAATAGTGTCCAATGCCTTTAAGTCAAGTCAGACATGGGTAAAATAATAAACTAAATATACAAGGTTCTTGACATTTAAAGTTAATAATAATAATACTAATAATAAGACTTGTAATGCGCACATATCCACCCTGCTCATGGGTAAAGTTAGATCTTTTACAGCATCAAGAATTTTTGTTTAACCCAAGGGCACAAAGACCAAGTAATGTGTTGTCTAATAATGTATGGGAACATGCTAGAAGTCAACTGTACGTGTTCTTGCACACAGTAATAGCTGAGGTCTCGAATTCAAGCATTTGAAAGCACACAACATAATGTGCGACAAGGGTGGGGTTTTTTCTTCCATTATTATCTCGCAACTTCAACGACTAATTGAGTTCAAATGTTCACTTTATGCATATTTTGAGATCCACTAAGTGAGAATACTGGTCTTTCAAAATTACCAAAGGTATCCTGTGCTTTTAAGCAAACGTGCTGGCACTGGACTAGCATGTTACATTTCGAGTGAAGCCTATGATAGCTCAGTGTTCAGTTCAGCCAAACTCGACACGCTAAACACCAATAGAAACCAGCAACATATATCTTCACCACACGAAGACATGAGTACAATGTTATAAGGGTGTTAGCATTGAGAGTTGCCGCACAAAAAAATCAAAGTAAATATTTGTCCTTCGCGAACTGTGTCCTAGTTGTTTGGCATGTTATTGGAAAAAAGTCATTGTTTGTGAGGTCAATAAACTTTTTCAAGTTCGAAGTCTGTTCCAGATATCATAAAACACCCCTATTTTGTCAATGAATAGTATATAAAAATTGCTCGGGGTACTACTTAGTCTTTGCCCAAGACGTTGGTGTTCGATATTGGGTTCCAGTTAAAGGGGGCGCGCTTAAGCGATTTACAACTGAGCATACTACACTAATATCGAGCACTAACGTCTTGGGCAAAGACCAGGTGCTACTCAGAAGCCATTCAACCTGTAACTGCCCGGCATACTCTGAAATTAGTATTAAATAAAAAGGCACTAAACCACAACCTCCAATGATCGCAGTTGTCTATTTCAATTATAGGTGGGGTTTGCGAGCACCATATGTAAATCTATTAAAAACATTATTGGTTCTGGAAAGAACCGGTGGTTGAAAACTAAACGTTTCGACAAGTATATGCACTTTCGATCAGTATTTACACGGGTATACCGCAAACCTCGCCTACTTCCACCATGCAAAGTTTCAAGTCCATACAGTTGTATATCATTATCAATGCCTGCTAAACCTGACATTTAAACTGGTACAAGTTCAACGCCTAAATAAAGTGAGCTAATATTTGACAGTGAGCCAAATAACTTTTTCCCCGAACTTCTAAAAAAAGAAAAGGCATTGAATCTGGACAAAGCCTTTCACCGAATACTAATTCAATCTGCGGGTTGGGACACGGGGAATCCCTATTGATGTGCTCTTTGACCACAACACGTTGTCGTCGTGTTAAGGGCAAAGTTATACATTCGGTTTTTGAAACCGTTTGGTTTTTTAATCCTATAATTGTAGATGTACAAAACTAACATGAGAAAAGGTCAGTTCATATAGTCGCATTTTTTAGATATTGCCGTGTAATGTTGTCTATGCAGGAATAATAACCCCTTATAGGAATACACGATCTGGGAAGAGTTACCGCAGTAACGATTCTCATATTCAGATTTGGGGCTTGCAAACTTATGTCTTTTCACACAACCACATTACCTCGAAGTGAAAACTTGTTTCTCAAAATGTTGTATACTGTATCAAAAGCTGATGTGGGCTTCTATCCAATGTATTGCCATTAATTTTATTAAAGAGTTACTAAACGTATACCATTTTAAAGACACTGGACACTATTGGTAATTACTCAAAATAATTGTTACCATAAAAAAATTACTTGTTAACGGCAACGGAGAGCTTTTGATATAGAACATTGTGAGAAACGACTCCCTCGGATGTGTAATGCTGTTTTTGAAAAATATGTAATTTCTCATTCAAACAATAAAAAACTTCAGCTGAAGCCTTTTATTGTGCACCTTGAAACATACAAAGTAATACAACACTGATGTTTTTTTCTGTCATTATTTTCTTGCAACTTCGATGACCAATTGAGTCCAAATTTTCACAGGTTTGTTATTTTATGCATATGTTGAGATACACCAAGTGAAAATCTTATCGTGTCCATACCTTTACGTATTATGAAGGTGAATTAATATTCATAGTAATTACGAGTAGAAATAAACAACATATACTTTAAGTACATGTTGGTCTGTGACCACCATGTACACGTACACATCTTTGCTCTTTGTCGAACCGAAACCCTCATCAAAAACGCGGATACCTCGCATAATATGACATGTGCTTGGAACAACAGCCTTGTTAAAATCGGCCATTGTGGGGATTATTCCGCAATAGTAAAACACGTGCTTAATTAAAGTGGTTCTCAATTTCTCGTTATATGGGTTCCTTTGTTTTGGAAAGTAGGGCAGCAACAAGGTCATTGTGTCATTGTTGTTGACAAATAGTAGAATGGTAATTAAAAGACAATTCTTTAATTAGTAACCACTATTATTGTACTGCACATCATGCCGTGAAGTCCAAATCCATGTCTCCATTTTGAGCGTGAGTAAACTTCACACGGACAACACAGATTCTCTTTGGGAATAATGAGGTAGGCCTACTTGAAAGCCCATGCCGTCGATTTCACCAAACTCTTACTAAATTAGGATTTATCTTAGGACTTAGGACGGGTTCCATATTCATATGCAGACGTCAAGACGCATTGAATCCACCCAAGTTTGGACGAGTTATTCGTCCTAACTAGAGATAGAATTGATCCTAGCGTTTCGTGAAATCGTCTGCAGAAATTGCCGCCAAAATAAAGTCATATTATGGAGCTTCGATGTAACTTGATTTTAGCAACAATTGCCTGCGTGACGTTGCTGAGTTTAGTCAATGGAATTGCTGCGAGGAGGTTTACACGCCGGAAATGGTTCCAAAAGGTAAAGGTAAAGGTTTCGGTTTCAGTTATGGATTCGATTTCTATTAACATCATAATCAAATCATCTGTTTTCCTGTAAATAGAAATTTATCTGTCATCCAGACAGTTTCGTTTTGAGGTGAGTGGAAGCGATAGGTGGTTCTCTGGAGTGAATAGTGTGAGAGCATGCTTGCCATGTGAAGAACACGGAGGTTTTCTTAAAGGCTCGGGGTCGATTTCACAAAGAGTTAGGACTAGTCCTTACTTAGGACTAGTCTTAGGAGATATACAAATTGCATGGATAGTCCTAAGTTAGGACGAGTAACTGGTCCTAACTCGAGATAAGACTAGTCCTAACTCTTTGTAAAATCCACCCCTGGACACTATTGGTAATTACTCAAAATAATTGTTAGCATGCAATACTTACTTGGTAACAAGCAATGGGGAGCTGTTGATAGTATTGTGAGAAACAGCTCCCTCTGAAGTATTGTAGTTTATGAGAAAAAGGTAAATTCTCACTCAATTAATAATAAACTAATTCAGCTGAAGCCTTATTCTATGCTTCTGAAAACACACAAAGTAAAGCAAAGGGTGTTTTTTTCTTTCATTTTTCTCTTGCAAATTCGATGACCAATTGTGCCCAAATTTTCACAGGTTTGTTATTTTAGGCATATGTCGGGATAGGCCTACACCAAGTGAGAATATTGGTCTTCGACAATAACCAAACGTGCCCAATGCCTTTAAGGTGGAAGCGATGGGTGGTTCCCTGAAGTGAGTATCGTCTGCTCAGAACTTTAAGGGTCCATTGTGTAATTTGTTTGGATTTCGCAAAACTGCTTTTGCATATTTAGGAGCTCCTGGTAAATGGGGTTTATGGGTCAAGAGTGGTCTTCAAAGAATTTGTTTAGCGAAAAGAAACATTCGTTTTCCAGGTAAAACATTCATTTTGTTATTTGATAT
Source organism: Asterias amurensis (assembly GCF_032118995.1). Classification (NCBI taxonomy): domain Eukaryota; kingdom Metazoa; phylum Echinodermata; class Asteroidea; order Forcipulatida; family Asteriidae; genus Asterias; species Asterias amurensis. Next base: position 16,823,337 of record NC_092653.1, on the reverse strand, counting down.
AGTTTTGTCAAATACGATTGACAACAAATAATTAATAAAACGAAATAATAATTATTAATTAAAAATTCAATTTTATCGTGTACGTGCACTAACTTATCTTGTACGTAGGGCCTACACGAAAATGATCGTGTATGTAATATATTTGTGGACGAACGAAAGAAAACAAGTTGATTCAACAATCAATTCTGTGTCCAGAGGTTTTATTAACAAAACTGCATATTGTACAAGAGTTACGAAAATGACATATGGAAGGTGTAGGAAATGTTGATGGCATCACGCTGGAGAACCAACTGCCCTGAACGAACAAAGGCGGAAAGCTAGGTAAAGCGAATCAATCACAGGATAACCCGTAAACGAGTTAGAGTACAGCTGAAGGAATTTGTAATCCTATACTATACGTAAAATACAACACAACAATGTTATATAACCTCACTGTATTAATTTGTTCCCCTCTTCCTTTGGTTAAAAAAATCCTGATCATTAAAGACTGTCACTCGCACGATGGGCAGGTCATTCAGCGGCAGGGGAGGACGGGGCACTGAGCGTTTCCACGGGTCTAAAATAAGCAGTGCCAGGTTCCAGCGGGTAAGGAAAGAATACGCCAGTTCGCACAAGGCCAGGTCAAGCCACGCCCGTTCACACGGGGACGTGAATCCAGATGCCCGTTCTAACCGTGAGTATAAACGCGCCTTATTAGTGCTATAAGCCCTAACCCCAATCCTATATATGCTATGAAAAACTGCAAAAAGCATGCCAAATTTCTGTAGACCTTTAACATGCCACCACCATCATAGTCATGATCCCATTTGGTTCGGCTTCAGGCTCCGCGCTCTCGTCTGAAGCCCTGAGCACGCAGACAAATCTGGAGCTGAAGCGGTGGTTTCGAAAAAGGGGCCTATGACACCTGCAGTAGACCTTTATCATGCTGCCTCCATCTTGGTCATGTTCCTTGTATCAAATAACAGTAGTGAATGATAATACTCATTGTACAAAAAGGAACCAGACTATTGTTCATTCCAGCCTCGGTTTGGGTTACATTGATCTGAATGGGAGAGAAAAACCAAGACGGCCGCACCATGATAGAAGGTCTATATGAAGCCGATGTGAGGCAGAGTCCGCCCCAAAAAATGTTCCCATAAGGCACTGCGGCTGATTTCACGAAACGCTGGGATTAATCCTAACTCGAGTTAGGACGGGTAACCCGTCCTAACTAAGGATGGGTACAATTCGTCCTACGTATTTGGATACGGAACTGAACCCGTCCTAAGTCCTTAGATTAATCCTAGGTTAGGAAGAGTTTGGTGAAATCGACGGCTGGACACGTTCGGTAAAATACTCAATATGAAAACTTCATTAGTAACGAGCAAAGGAGAGCTAAAACATTGTGAGCACCGACTCCCTCTGAAGTAACGTAGTTCTTGAGAAAGTGGTATTTTTTCACTGAATTTGAATTCTAAGAAAGGCATTAAGGCTGAAGCCTGTTTCAGGCATGCTAAAAGCACACCAATTTGTGCAACATGGCGTTTAAACCTTTTTCTTTCAATATTCTCTTGCAGCTTCGATAACAAGTTAAGCAAAAGTTTCAACCGACTTGTTAATGCATATGTTGAGATACACCAAGTGAGATTAATGGTCTTTTTGACAATTACAAAAGGTGCCCCGGGTGGATTTCACAAAGGTAGTCCTAACTTAGGACTAGTCCTAGGCAATGCTACGAGATAGGACTGGTCCTAAGTTAGGACCAGTAACTCATCCTAACTTAGGACTGGTCCTATCTCTTAGCATTGCCTATAGGACTAGTCCTAAGTTAGGACTACCTTTGTGAAATCCACCCCTCTTTCAGCACATCCCTCTCCTCAGTACAGAGGTACCCCATAAACAGTTGGTGACACTGCTCTAGAAATGGGTTCAAATCCCATTCGAGTAACATGCCTGTGGCTTTTTTTACAGAGCTCGGGAAAGTATATACATCGGTGTATGTGGGTAAAACCAAAATTAATATTTTTTATCCCCATGCAAAATTCCATCTATTATATTCCACAAACAGAAACCTATAATAAAGAAGCCATACATTTCACTAACGCAAAGGAGGTACAATGGAGATGGAGGAATGCAATGGTAAAAACACACCTCAATGCTTGCCCTTTTTTGCAACAAAACCAGTCATCCAATGTCTTCTTTCTCACAGGAGATTGCCTGTGGGATCGCAAGGTCTTAATGTAGGTCGGGTTCATCTTTTTTGGCCAATAAAAAGGACTCTGCCACCAAAACAGAGCTACAACAATTTTGCCAGATGCAATGTCAATTTTGATATCAAAACAGAGTGTGTTAAAACGACACACATCCAGGCACCCCACTGATAACAAAACAACTTGCTGATTGCACGCTGGGCTTCGATGGTCGACTCACAGCAATGGAGAGCCGTTGATAGTTAGTATAAAACATTATGAGAAACGGCTCCCTCTGAAAAACGTAGATTTTGAAAAAAGAGGTACATGTAAATTTTAACTCAAATAATAAAATATTTCAGCTGAACCCTTTTTATTATGCTTCTGAAAGCACACAAACAAATTCAACAATGATGTTTTTCCTGTATTATTCTGTTGCAAATTCGATGACCAATTGAGCCAAAATGTTCACAGGTTTGTTGACATCCTGTTTAAAGGTCTTGAAATAAATAAAATATATCAATAAATATTTTTTTTTAACAGCGATTTCAAGCAGTCAGTTGGAAGCCAAATGTCCCAGTTACCGGTTCTTTACCTGTACGGTGTCCCATCAGTGCATCAGTAAATCATGGCGTTGCGATGGCTTCAATGACTGCGGGGATGGGTCTGACGAGTTCCAGTGTAAGTATGAGTGGCAGTCAAGTTGGCTCGGTGGTTTCTGACCCTGCGTTTCACCTTTCATGAATGTGGATTTCAATTCGAAGTAAAGTGCTTATGTTAAAAGCTATCAGTTTTTATGAACAAAAAACTTGAATCTGAAAAGCATTGCTACAGTAACGCTTCTCAGATCGTGTCCGACGAGTTCCAGTGTATAGGCATATTAGTGGCAGGCAGGTTGGCAGGGGTTTCTGACCCTGCGTTTCACCTTTCATGAATGTGGATTTCACTTCGAAGTAAAGTTGTTGTGTTAATAAAAGAGTTCAGTTTTTATGAACAAAAAACTTGAATCTGAAAACGTTACTGCAGAGACGCTTCTCAAGATTGTGTATTCTTATGAGCAGTGCTATAGTCAAGACCGGCACACACAAGACAACACCAAGACCGAGACCCTAAAAAGTGATGCGGTCTCCCCCACCAAGACCGGTCTCGAGACCTAGTAAAGCCCGGTTCATACTTCCTGCGAATGCGAATGCGAAGCGAATTTGACGTAAACTTGATGTCATAACCCTCCTTTCGCAGCGATATTCGCAAGTGAGTTGAGCAAAGTTGAACTGCTGCGAATTATTCGTTGCGAATTTGTGACGTCAACATTCGCTTCGCATTCGCATTCGCAGGAAGTATGAACCGGGCTTGAGTTATTCTTCGTGGACATTATTCGATTCGGATTTTTGGCGATATCTCGAAAACGCGACCACCTTTTGAAATGGAAATTTCACAGTTATTTTTGAAAAACAAGTCGAACATTAATATTTTGAAAACAATCGAACGGTTCCAAAAAACAAAGGTATGCTTTTCTCTTAAGGGAACGGCAACTAACAAGAAATACCGGGGCCCGGATTTTTCAAAAAAGAAGAGGATGAGGGCCTTTTTATTTATTATAATGGGTTTTTTTCCAAGATGGCCGCTTAATTTTCAAACAGGCCCCAAATTCTCCAGTTTTAACCCACCGCAAACTGATTTTATATATTATATATTTATTGCATGTGGACCCGTGTTAACAGGGTCGGATTATTACACTAAAGAGATTTGCTGGTAGGAATTCACTTTTTTATTCTTTTCTTTTTTTGACAAAAAATTGGGGGGAAAAAATGCGGCCCCAAAACAGGATGCAGGCGGGGACATTCAATTGGTATTTTATTTTATTTGGTCTGTCATCTGAATTTTCTCGTTAACTATCGCTGATTGTTTTACCTTTCTCTCTACAGGTAGCCATTGTCACTCTCATGAGTTTGAATGTGATAACGATGGTTGCATTCTTGGTTGGCATCGGTGCGACGGGTATAATGACTGCGGAGACGAAAGTGACGAAAATTTCGTACAGTGTAAGTAGATTTTGGGGGGTTTTGGAATGACTTTTCTTTAGATCTTACAAATCTCGCGCGTTTTCGAACATAGTCCAGCGACTTTGTTTCCTTTGCGCGTTTAAAGCACGTGGAACCAAAGTGGTCCTAAAAATAGTCGAATATTTTGCATCTCGCTTTGGCCACCAGTGTCGGTAATGAATGTGCACGCGTGCAATGCTATCATTGGCCGAGAGTCGTGTGCAGCGCGTGCACGCGTGCACTTTCCACGTTGTTTGTCATACAAAATGGCGGTCAATGACGTCATGTGCAAAACATCTACAGAAGTTAACTTTCTTGCAGAGCTTTTATTTTTGCTTAAAATGCACGACCCAAGTTTTGCTTGAAAATAAAAGAACTAAAGAGGAAAAAAAGAGAGAAAACCAGCAAGCTCATGATGAGGAAAAGTTAGGATTTAAAACTTTGCTCGGTGGAAGTATAGCTAAGAGAAATTGCGATAACTTGTGAAAATTTATTTTTAAGTAGTGTTGGTTCTGAAAAGCATACTGATCGAAAAGTTAAGTCTTTTCAGAACCAACACTACTTAAAGACAGTGGACACTATTGGTAATTGTCAAAGACTAGTTTTCACAGTTGGTGTATCTCGACATATGCATAAAATAACAAACCTGTGAAAATTTGAGCTCAATCAGCAGTCGTCGAATTTGCGAGATAATAATGAAAGAAAAACACCCTTGTCACACAAAGTTGTGTGCTTTCTGATGCTTGATTCGAGACCTCAAGTTTTAAACTTGAGGTCTCAAGATCAAATTCGTGGAAAATAACTTCTTTCTCAAAAAACTACGTCACTTCAGAGGGAGCTGTTTCTCACAATGTTTTATACCACCCATCTCTTCCCATTACTCGTAATCAAGAAAGGTTTTATGATGATAAATATTTTAAGTAATTACCACAAGTGTCCACTGCATTTAAAGCAGGTGTTCACATGGTGTTACCACAAACCTCTCTGTACAAGAAGAGTATGATGGGCTTTACCCATCCACCAACCAAAGCTGAAACTCCAAAACTAGTTGACACATTTTTGTACAAGATTGTTTATAGAAGTTGTTTTCATATTTCAGGTGGCCAATGTGACTCTGAGTACGAGTTTGCCTGCAAGACCAATGGAAGATGTATACCACGTGACTGGGCATGCGATGGTTACGTTGACTGCCTGGATCGGAGTGATGAATTATATTGTAAAAAAAAGAAACAATGATTTTCTTTTTGTTTGGAATTTAATTGACTTCTTTTTCAAAGTAAAACAAAGTTTCAAGATTTTTTCACAAAGCTATTCGTTTCAAGGCTGAATTTCAAACAGGCAATTTCTTCCGACTGGACCTTTTCAGTTTAACCTTTGCATGCTTGGAACTCCTTGTGTGGTGCATGTTTCCCTCCATCCTTTAATCTAGACTGTTTTAAAAGGTATACTAATCCCACGTTCAGCTTCCCTGATAGTAGGGGGGCCAATGTACATATTTCGGATCCTGTTGAAATTTCATTTTAATTTATGGAGACCATTGTAAATGCATTCTTATGAGTCTTAAAAAAATGATGTTGCAATTTTTTTCTATTGACCTTTAGGGTCCTTGACATGAGGTCAAAGGTCATCGGTCATCTTTGCTTTTTTAAATTTTTTTTACAAGATTTACCACTACCAATGAAATAGTACATACATTTACAATGTATGTACTATTTCATAGTTTTTTAGTTTGTGGAGTTTTTTAGTTTGTAAATATTAGTTTGTGGAGCACAAACCTGCTAAACACAGGAAAATGTTGCTTAGTCAACACAGGACCAGCCACCATTACATAAAGTTAGCATTGCTGCGTCTGGTGCACCACTCTTTTTGTGCTTAACAAAGAAATTTGTCAGCAGTTTTTTCTGCTAAAAAGCTGTTTGTCCCATGCCCTTGGTACGAGATTCTGTCCTCCGGAGATTCCGTTCCCCCATACGGCGAACTTTGTACAAACTCCTTCTTGTTGTATCGCCCTCTTGTGAATCATCCTCTTTCAACTCATGCTAAGTTTCCCATTTTTGGGCAGGTCCGGAGGGTAGATTTCCATGTGATCCTTTTCGAAACCACGGCTTCGGTTTTCGGTTCGACTTCTCGTCTGAAGCCCTGAGCACGTACGCAAAGCACGTGCAATTGTCAAAACAACCGCGGGGCCAGGCTAGCCTGAGACGAATCTGTGGCCGGAGCGGTGGTTTCGAAAAGGGCCTACAACACCTGCACCAATGTTTTAATGGTCTTCTTCCCTTGTCCCATTAGGCACTAACGGCGAGTACGACGGGATCTATGACGGTGGAAGTACTGACAGCGCAGAGATTGAGGGCGCTCCGCAGACAACTACTGTGCCTACCACAACTCAAACAGAAGTCACCACAACTACAACTGCACCGACTACTCCAGGTTTGCACAAGTGTTCATTAACGAATAAACAGATACATAAGTAGCAAATGGATGCAGCTTTTTCATTTTGTTCTACAACAAAAAAAGTGCGAATAATTACTTGGAAGTTTGCCCCTAAAAACAAATCTGACAAGAAAATGAGGCAAACATCCTCTTGCTCATCAATTAGTCAGTTTTCCTTGTGGTTTATTAATTGATATAAATATATATATATTTTTTAGTATCCTGTGAGTGGTCTCCTTGGGATGCGTGGACCCAATGCACACCGAATATCTGCTACGCAGAGCGGAGACATCGCACGCGTTCCTGCCCGTGCGGAAGCGGGAACTGTGATAAAGGTTATGACGGGGCGTTTAACTCCGATGTCCAGTACAAGATGTGCCCGCTGCAGAACTGTCCATCACTTGCAAGTGAGTACTAATGACAGATCAGAGCGGCGGTCAAGTTCACCGGACCCTAAACTGGTCCCCTGTCTATCCGCAAGGATAAAGACAGCTTGCTTTTCATCAACATGTGTAATAAGGTGACCGTGTAATGCACAGTTATGGTGGCCCTGCAGGGACATCGCACATCGCAAATATCTTTGGAAATATTTGCGATGTCGCAAATATCTTTGCAAATATCTTTGCAAATATTTGCGATGTCGCAAATACACAGTACATGTATACAGCATGAAATGTTGGACCCCAAAACAAGCACTTTTTATCTTGGTTTTTTTTCAGCTTCTGGATGCGGCACTCACACCACGATGGGTTCCTTTTCAGCGGCTCGGATCGTGGGTGGTGAGGCGGCCGATCCCGGGGAGTGGCCCTGGCAGGCACAGCTCCGTGTTCGGGATGGTGACGGGGAATTCCAATTTGCTTGCGGAGGATCTTTGGTTGACTGGAGGTTTGTGGTGTCAGCGGCTCACTGCTTCCTTGGGTTGGTTTCATTTTTTTCAAATTGTTTCAAAGCTCTAAATATTAACAGCGGGTTTACTCAGTTGTTTCTGTCCCTGCCTTTTACCTCTGTGGGCCCCGGTTTGAGCCCGGACCGGAGCCTTGCACGGGGATTGGGTTTTTCAGTCCCTCTGACTGCGTGGTTTTCCCTTTCCTCCTACGTCTTAAGCCGGCATGAACTTTTTTCAAGGTCTTCTCTACAACAACAGTTGGGGTGATGTTTCCAATTGTATGCTTGCTTTGCTGACTATAATAGTTCAGGTTTAGATTCAGAGTCAGATTCAGATTCAGAAATTAAATTAATTTTTAGTATGCCTACTCTTCAAGGCAAATTATACCTTCTGTTTGGGAACCGTTTTTTAGTTTTAAATCTCATACAATGCCTAGATAAAACTAACCAGTGAAAGTTTAATTTTGGTTTCAATTTGTGTGACAAAGGTTTAAATACAAGTTGGGCATCATTATTTTGCGATGTTTTAAAGATGTCCTCCCCCTACCACCTTTCACCCAACCTCAGGACGAGCAACCCTTTAGACTGGAAGGTCGTCCTGGGTCGCCATCAGCAGCATGCAGGAGGTACAGAGTTTGACGTCACCAGTATCATTCTCCATGACGACTACAATAGCGGCACCTCTGAGAACGATCTGGCCGTGCTGGTGCTGAGCGAACCCGCGCAGTTAACAAGGACCGTGAACCTTGTGTGCCTTCCGCCATCCGGGGACGAGGAAGGACCGGGGATCAAGAGCTTCGGGAACGAGTCCAATTGTTTCATCACTGGATGGGGACATACGGCTTGTGAGTGTGAAACCTTTTAAAATATTTTCCCCTTCATGCAGTTTATGAGATAAAATTCAAAATAAGGCGGGAACCCGAATTGTACTTCTGAACAGAAAAATTCAACTAGATCTCTATTTTATATTTATAGCCAGGATAGGGGCTATAACAAAGGAGTAGCATCAACGCTACAATGGGTTATATTAAGGGTTAACACACTATTTTTAACATAACTATAAATATAAATATGAATAGTAAACTTGCGGGTACAACCATTAGTAAAATCTTTTTTGAATGAGTGGTGGTTCTGAAAAGAGCCGGTTCGGTTGCTGTACCCGCAAGTTTACTATTCATATTTATATTAGTTACTCTTATTCTCCACACCATGCAAAGCTTCAAACACCATTAAGTGATTAGCTGAATAATGGGTGACATCACTTAGCCCGTTGCTGAAGGAACCCAGTGTTGGCGACTCAATAACTTGCTTGGGCAATAATATTTAAACATGTTTAGTCAACATTCTGACATATCAGCCAGCCTCCTGTGTGAATGATACCCATGCCTACACTCTTACGGACTGTGAAGTGGGGGTAAGTTTCAGCCCGGGAGTGAGTGGCTACGTCCCCCTGGTGATGATTTGCGTTGACAGCCCAAATCAGTTAAAATGTAGCCCTAAAGTGGCCGTCCGTTGCATTGTGATATTAGGTGATCTCTAATGATGTTGTTGTTTGCTTTATGGTACAATCAACCAAATGTTTTGCTGGTTTTGTAGACCAAGGCTTCACCGCCAGTACGCTGCAAGAAGCTAACGTGCCTCTCATACCGCACGATGAATGCTCAAAAGATGAAGTCTATGGCGACATGGTGTTGCCTTCAATGCAGTGTGCTGGGTACTTAGAAGGTGGGGTCGACTCATGTCAGGTAAATGCTTTTGAACAAAATGTTTCTTGACGTGACGCACTTCAGATTACGTGGACATTTTGCTCCGAATTTTCAGCTATATCTGAAAAATCTACCACCTTTAAAAATGAAATTTTCACATTATTAGTTTGTTTGTGTGTATTCTATACATTTATATAAAGGAATAATACAATCGAACGAATCCCAAAACAATACTTTGTCTTTAACGTATATGATTACGTCGTGGCCAAGCGGTAGTTCATCAAACCAAAGCTGTGGTGTTGTCGGCAGCACAGTGTGGGTTCAAATTCTCGATCATGACATTTGTGCTTTTGAGCAAGGCACTTTATACCATTATTGCTCGGTAAAAAGTTATGAAGGTGGTGCATTCTGCTCCGCCAGACAGACTCCAAGTGGATGATACCCATTACATGCCTACATCATTATGGAATGTAAAGGGTGGGTGGGGGTAACCTTGTTTCAGCCCCGTGGCAATGTGCCCCAGATGGTGCAAGTCCCTCACCTTAATATGGCCGTCCTGCTTTGTAAATTGGGCGATATCTTATAAAATATAATTTGTAAAATAAAATTATGAACTACACAAAATCAAGAATTTGTCAGTTGGCTGGGTGATAATAGTCTAGCCATAGTGAAATCAGCGCTGTAGTTTTGTATCTTATTCTTGTCTTATAGGATTTGAGGCATTGCATGGTGAGGTATCCCGAACCTCCAATTATCTACTCCGCGGCCGGCAGTAGAATAAAGCAAGACAGTTCTCAAAGAACAAACTCTACCTGGCAAGTAGATACACACCAAATAATATACATATTCTTGTCTTCTTTCTTGTTTCCTTTTCACCAATAGGGTGATTCTGGTGGGCCATTAGCTTGCACAGCGACCGACTCCCCTGCTGGAGTGGCTCGGTATTACCTAGTTGGGGCGACGAGTTGGGGTGTATCATGTGCCGGAGTGAACCGCCCAGGGGTCTACACCCGAATTGCTCCATATGTTCGGTGGATCCAGGAGACCATGGCTAACAACTAATCGCATAAACTTTTCATTTATTTTTTTGCCCAATGTTTTTGGTAAAGTTTGCAAAATTCCGGTCAAAATTCGCAAACATGTATATATACACATTGTATAATAATTATTAAAGGCCGTGGACACTATTGGTAATTACTCAAAATAATTATTTAATAGCATAAAACCTTTCTTGGTGACGAGCAATGGGGAGAGGTTGATGGTATAAAACGTTGTGAGAAACGGCTCCCTCTGAAGTGCCATAGTTTTCGAGAAAAAAGTAATTTTCCACGAATTTGATTTCGAGACCTCAGATTTAGAACTTGAGGTCTCGAAATCAACCATCGAAATAAACGCACACAACTTCGTGGGACAAGGGTGTTTTTTCTTTCATTATTATCTCGCAACTTCGATGACCGATTGAGCTCAAATTTTCACAGGTTTGTTGTTTTATGCATATGTTGAGATACACCAACTGTGAAGGCTAGTCTTTGACAATTACCAATAGTGTCCACTGCCTTTAAGGCATATTAGTTTTAGAATCAAATGCTTAACTTTCTCAAAAAATAATAGGATTTTGTTCATCCAAAATAAATTTATTTTGTTCCCTCGAACTATATTCGTTCATTTCACCATTATTGCGAGGGGAACAGGTTCAACTTTAAATGTTTTTTGGGGACCGAAATACCAAAATAATGTCTTTCCCGAATTGTTTCCCTTTGTGGGAGTGGGAAATGTTTGGGTGTTTGTTTTTGTTGTAATTTTTTTTTCTTTAATAGTTCCTACAATAAGAATGAATAGTAGACTTGCGGGTTCAACCCATGTGATAATTCTCTATTTATCTGACCGTGGAAAGTTTATTTAATGTAAATTTCTGAATTGTTAGGGTGAGAACATATTATTATTTTTGACATGCTGAGTTGGTGATTTAATAGCGTTTACAATGCAAGGTTCTCTGGAAGTCTAAAGTTTTGCCAATCATCAAAAATACACTCCAGTTCAGGACATGTAAATAACGTAGGGCATAAAAAGGTAAAGAGTTTAAGAAAATATATGTATATATCTCAAGACAGGCACTGGACACTACTGGTAAATACTTAAAAAGCAATTAGGGAAAAAATTACGTTGGTGACGAACAATGTTGAGTTGATAATACAAAAAAACATTGTGAGAAACGACTCCCTATGAAGTAACATAGACTTGTGGACAAGTCGTTTATGGTCCCACGCGCAGCGCGCAGTAGTCGCGCAACCAGCAGTTCGCGCGGAGAGCACCGCTGCAACTCGACTATCTCACCGCGTGGGACCATAAACGACTTGTCCACAAGTCTAAATATTTGAGAACGAGGTTATTTCTCACTGAAATAATAAGATACTTCAACTGAAGCCTTCTGTCATTATTCTTTTGCAATGACCAATGACCAATGACCAATTGACCAATTGAGCCCCAAATTTTCACAGGATAGTTATGCATATTTTGGGATACACCAAGTAAGATTAGGGTCTACTGGTCTTTCAGTGACAATTATTACCAAACGTGTCCAGTCCCTTCGTTTTGACTTTAGTTGCAAATATCTGGACATTTAGGTTTAGGACGAGTAACTAGGAGTAGGCTCTGTTCACTGCCACGTTTACGTATTTTATAACAACGTTCCCTCTCCTGGGCGTGTCTAAAATAAAAATTAAAAGTTAATTCTGGTATACCTAATGTGTGTCTTTTGAAGTATTCATGGAGGGTGTTATCCATTTTAAGAGGTTCACAATTCGATTCACAGTTCACAATTCAATTTACATTTCTTCCACATTGTATTTTAACAGTATTACAGAAGGACATTATAATGCATACATGTATAAAGACAGAAAGAATCCACTAGCCACTAGCGGGAAGCGCGTGGCGGAGGCAAGGCCCAAATTAAGCCAGGTAGCTTGTAGCGGCTTGCCTTTACAGAACAAAAGACATAAACTAAAGGTTGAACAATTTTTTGATTTACACTCAAGCTTGTACCCAAGAGATAAAAAGTTTTACTTCTTGCTTTGTAATGGTACTATCGGGTTGATGAACATTGCCGAAAAATGGCAATCTCTCTTGGGAAAGGAGGAACACATAAGAAACTATAACAGCGCCCTCTTTTTTTTTAAAAAGTTTCTTGATTCTTTTGAACGGCGCCCTCACTTGAAATGTACCTGGGAAAAAGTTTGTGTGGTTTTTGCATGCACACAATAAAGTAATGCATGCAATGTCTTGTGTCTAGTGCAAAGTTTTTTGGCAGTAGTTTAGAAACAGTTACGCAGTGTGGATTGATATCCAAAAATGCTATTGTTTTACTGAAGTATGAATGTAAACTCGGATCCGTAAACTCTGCTCACGTTTGGAAAATAGTGGTGTGTAGGTAAGTATAGCAATATATATAGTCATTTAATTTATAGTAATTTTCACTGACACAGAGTGAGCAACGGGAGTGTCGGTGTGCCCACTGCTTTGAGTGCTTAGTTATAGTTAGGACAGTGCTACTCTAGCTAGCTGTTGATGTGTGTGTCATGACTGCCTTTGATAGTCTGATGTGATATAGATATGTGGTGTTTTTAAAACAATCACCGTCTTTGACCATGGCCATTGAGGGTGAATGGAGCTTGAGTGTATACTAAATCCATTAAAGTAGTATTTGCCCAGTACAACTAACCACTGTAGTGTAGTTGCGATAACGTAACCCTCCTGCCGATGGCGCAGCCGGAGGGTTACGTACAATTTCGACAGAGCTAGTCAGCAGATTTGCTCCATTTTTACTACTTTTGAAAATCATGACACAAATTCTAGGAACACAAACTCGATCCTCAATGTCTAATCAAAAGTCAAAAGTACACCATTGAGGAAATATTTTGAGGAAAAAGGACAAAAACTTACCAGATCTTCGAGCGAAAGAGTAAAAAATTTCCCAGGTTGAGAATTTGAATCTGAGTGGGGCGTAACCTAGCCTTGCTCAAGGCAGTCGCATTATTCGCTCCGAAAAGACGCCGCTGTAAACCCACCCGTATACCCTATTAGTGGTGCGTGCGATCACACCGCATGACCCACCTGTATACACACTGTCAGATCGTACGAATACTGTTCACACAAGTCATCGCACTCGTACCACTAACCGCATGCGCAGGCCGTCAGGCTGACAGCCTTGTCGGGTCTGTATCTTCCGGGTTTAATGTGTTGTATTGAAAAAATTCCACTAGTGGAAAAAATTGGGGGGGCTCTCGGATATGCTAGTATGCAGCTCATGAATATGTATATCGTTCGTCAGACCTATCAGACAACACAGGATGTGAGGCAAATGAATTATTCATTTTGACGTCCAATCACGCACGCCTGTCATGCTCGCTGAGCGTCTGTGGTGGTGGTGTGTGATGATGTAGACATGTCTCGTCTTTCGCGGGCATTATGGTAATGAGCTGACCGTGGGAACTCTTCGCTTATTATAGTAATGAGGTCAGTGGCTTCAACACAGACCCTACAAGGCTGTCGGCCTGACGGCCTCCGCATGCGGATAGTGTACGGGGGCACCGTGTCCTGCGATGTTACGCATAGTGAATACGTAAATATAGTAAATTGACAGTCAACTGTGAGATCACCTTTTTTATAGTGTTGCACTATAGCAAGGATGGTGGGTGGTGCCGGGCGGTGCCGGGCAGGCCTGCCCAGAAATTTCGCCCAGCACTCTGAGAAAAATACACTGTGCTGCCCAGCCAGCACTGATTTCCCCAGATTGAACTTCAGCAATGATGCCCCATATCCAAGATGTCTTTACATGAATAATTTTGTTGAACCCCTTGCCCCGGTGAACTATATTGGGTTTCAGAGCCCACCACTGAAATTGGTTGTACAACACTGGTCCTAGTGTGCAATTGAATTTTCTGTTTTGTTTTTAGGACTAGGTACTTAGATTTGTTCTTTTTTAAAACTGTTATCTCAGTCTTTTTGACACTTTTAAGAGCAGTTTCAGCGAGGCTATTATTTACTTTAATACTAATCTAATGATATATAGTAGTCCATTTAGGATTTTTTTTCCTAATCGTAATTAACTTCACGATGCAGCCACATGTCTCTGTAAGTAACCTTGATGGGCTGAGTGCAACTTCCTGTGTTTGTAAACTACATTAATCGACCTCCTATCATTCCAGTCTAACCCCACATTACAGACATGACTCTTGAGAAAGCATTGAGCAACTGAAAAGGAAGCCACATCATTTAGATGAAATTTCTATGGCTCCCCGTTTCCTTCGGGTATGACGCACGGAACGGGTACCCAGCGTGACCTTTTATCCTGGGGTTCAAAACATGTTTACAGCACAGCGCATCCTATTGTATGCATTGTGTTACTGTAGGCGTATTGTCTCACTGTCTGTGAGACCGCAAACATATTATCCAGAAAGGTTAATTGGCAGGGTTGTAGCTACAAATCGTTTTTTTTTCCAAGCGGATCAACAAAATTATTATGTTTAATTAAGGGGCCATTATTGCTGAAGTGGGGCCAGGTTTCAAAACTGTATGGGGCCGTGCAATTAGTTAAATGGTCTTTTGGCTGTGTTCATTCTCTGTGGCATTTGATACTCCTTATAATACATTAGCTGTGTCTCAGATCAATGCACAGTGAACTATATTTTGAAATCTGTGCCGGGCGGTACCGGTGTGGCGGTTTCAGTCTTCCGCCGTGTTCAGTTTTCCGGGTGACGTAGTCGGACATATCATCACGTTGTTCGAACGGTTTTAGCTTTCCGGCGTGTTCAGTTTTCCGCGTGACCTGTCAGATACCGCCGCGCGCGTACCCTGGCGAGTACTGTAGTTCTCTCAGCAGTGACTCTAAATTGTTTATATTACGATTCTTTTCTGTGTACTAACATAATCTCTTGCCCCACTCTTTACATGTATTCATGGGTACAACTTTAGGCAGGTCACACTCAGCTTGCATATAAAACAACTCATACGATCCACGCGTTTGCCACTAGTTGTACTCGACTCAGGGACACCGCCATGACAGTTACCGGAGGGTAACGGATGACTCAATACGGCACTAAAAATGGACTACTTTCGCTTGCTGTGCGCAGGCATCGCATGACGTAATGCTACCATATTTGGTCATTCGGAAAACTGAACACAGCGGAAAGTTGAAACTGCCACACCGGTAATGCATTTTGCTCAGAGTACTGGTTAAAATATGTAAGTCCTGGGCAGGCCCACCCCGGCACCGCCCACCATCTCAAAAGTAAGAGTAAAGTGTAGCCTACAGGATCTTGAACCAGGTCTGATCTGCTGGTTTTTTTTTCGTTAACTACATTTTTTTGAAAATTGTTCACTAAAATATTAAGATTTCTTGGCCTGAAGCTTTTTTTAGGAATCTGAAAGCACACAAATTTGTGTTACAATTACCAGTACGTTTTCTCTTCTATTATTCTCTTGCCACTTGAATGACCAATTTGAGTCAACATTTTAAAGTGTATGCTTTGTAAACTAAGCGTTAAGGTACACACATCAAAAGTTTTTGTTTAAAGTGCTTTTTAAAAGCAGTGATCAAACAAAAATAGAAATTCCCTAATGGTAATGAACAGAAAAAGAGTTTTTAAATGAAGGGTCATTCTCGGTAAATGACCCCTGAGAAAGGCCTTGTTTAGTTTTTATCCGAGAGATATCAAATGGTAATGGCATGTTGGTGTCCTTTCAAATTATTCCCATGGACAATGACAAACAGTTCCCTCTACATTAGAAGATGCAATTCCAGGTAATTCCTGGCCTGGTGATCGTACACGTCAAAGTAAGGACTCAGCATGTGTAATTTACGTAGGAACCTTTAACAATGTTTGTAATGACGTTGTAATAATTGGCCACTTCTGGTGCAGTTATGTGAAGGGGAAATTGGAATCAGTTGCCAAATGAATCTGTTTTAAGGTTATTGTTCTTAATCCATTGAGCCTCATTGCTGCTTGTCTGATGTAGAGATGCCATCTGGGTTTTGTGTACGAAACCAATAGGGCCTTGCATTTTTAAAGGCAGTGGACACTATTGGTAATTGTCAAAGACTAGCCTTCACAGTTGGTGTAACTCAACATATGCATAAAATAACAAACCTGTGATCAAAGATGCGAGATAATAATGAAAGAAGAAAACACCCTTGTCACATGAAGTTGTGTGCGTTTAGATGGTTGATTTCGAGACCTCAAGTTCTAAACTTGAGGTCTCGAAATCAAATTCGTTGAAAATTACTTCTTTCTCCAAAACTATGGCACTTCAGAGGGAGCGGTTTCTCACAATGTTTTATACCATCAACCTCTCCCCATTACTTGTCACCAAGAAAGGTTTTATGCGAATAATTATTTTGAGTAATTACCAATAGTGTCCACTGCCTTTAAGGCACCCTGGATTTATCAGGGATGAGATTCTTCAGACTTTTGGCTGAATTCAGACTTTTTATGTCGACCTGGTGAAGAAAATCAGACAATATTTTTTTCCACCGCATAAATAAATCCTGCTCATTTGTCTCATTTGTCATTCAACATACCTTTGAATTTGTATCCAAGTTTCAGACTTTTTCATAATAGAAATGACTGATTTATAAAATCACAACTATTTACATTGACAGTATAGGCCTAATACTTATAATGGCAGTTTGTACAAAAATGAAAGTACAATATTTTCTTGCTGTACTCTCATAAAGCTAAGTAGCTGCATCTTAATTGTATTATTTTTAAACTATTTTAAATTCATTTTTTTTTTTTTGGGGGGGGGGTCTTGTTTGTATAGGGTTTAGTTTTTTAGTTTTTCTAGTTGTCTAAGTAAGTTGGTATGACAGTGCTCTAAAATTGCAAAGATCGTGGGTTCAAATCTCACCCGAGTAATATGCCTGTGATTTTGTTCACAGAATTCAGGAAAGGAGTATACAGTGCTATTACGGATGTATGGGTAAAACCAAAATTAATCTTGTTGGGAGTGGGGGAGGTAAACTGCAGTCAGTCATTATTACACTTTGTCTGTTCATTATAAATTGAATTCCTTCCCCCTGATTGATATGGTCTGGATGCACTCAATTACTTAGATTTTGTACTAGGTCTTAACTCAAACATTCATTGTTCACAAATCTCCCATGCTACACAAACTATAGGGAAGGCATATAAATTAAAAAATGTCTCATTCTTTATGCCCCACCTTTCTTTCACACCCACTGTGATCAATCTATACCCCAAGAGCCAAATTGCCAGCTCTGTGGAAAATGAACTAGTGTTATGTGTTGACCTACATTATAAAGTGAACCTTATCACCCAACTAAACCCCTTTCACACGAGAACCAAAAACGTAACGACCATCATTTTGGGCACCAGTTGTCTGGCCCAAAGGTTGCATGCGATTTCATGACAAACAGTCACACGATCACACACATCGCGTTTCCCACGTCTCTCGATTATGTGAGATCGGATTGTTGTTTAAAGGAACACGTTGCCTTGGATCGGTCGAGTTGGTCTTTGAAAAGCGTTTGTAACCATTCGTTATAAAATGCATATGATTAGAGAGATATTTTAAAAGTAAAATATAATGATCCACACAAGTATCACTCGAAATTGCATGGTTTTCCTTTTACCTCGTCGACTAACACAGTCGGCCATTTATGGGAGTCAAATTTTTGACTCCCATAAATGGCTGACCGTGTTAGTTCGCAAAGTAAAAGGAAAACCATGCAATTTCTAGGCAAATTTGTGTTGGAACATTGTGTTTTACTTTTAAAATATCTTTCTAACCATATGCATTTGATCACAAACGGTTTGAAACGCTTTTCTAAGACCAACTCGACCGATCCAAGGCAACGTGTTCCTTTAATTATCAGTTTGTTGGTGCTCTGTCAGTGCTCTACTTAGTGTAGTGCCCAGCAAAAGACTATCATTTTGAGATATCATGTGAAACAGGCTTAACACTACTTAGCTGTTTATTTTATGATACCATTGCAATTATACAATTGGCTTCTGTAGTTTGCTTCATTGTCAGCTTGGTTAACAGCTGATAAGGATGTGTGTGCAGTGCTTAAAGGAAAGGTACATGTTTGGTAATTACTCCAAACAAATATTAACTCAAAAACTGACTTGGCAACGAGCATTGGAGAGCTGTTGATCGTATAAAACATTGTGAGAAACGACTCCCTCTGAAGTAACATAGTTATTAGAAAGAGGTAAATTCTCATTAAAATAATAAAAGACTTCTAGCTAGAAGTCTTTTATTTCTATCTGAAAGCACACAAATTTGTCCAACAAGGGTGTTTTTTCTTTCATCATTTTCTCGCAACTTCGATGACCGATTGAGCCCAAATTTTCACAGGCTTGTTATTTTATACTTATAATGGGATAAACAAAGTGAGAACACTGGTCTTTGACGATTACCAAACGTGTACAGTGCCTTTAAAATGTTGCTCTGAACCAAAGGCCCAGATCCTATTGAAATTGAGCCCAGCAGCCGATTTCACGAAACTTAACGCAACTGTGTAAGTTCACTTGCTAAACGTTTATGGCGAAACTTACGCCATGAACTTGCGCCAGCTGACTTACGCAGTTGCCCAAAGTTTTGTGAAATTGGCTGCTGGTACACATACATAATGTACAGTGTACTCCTTAGTTTGATATCATGGATACTGGTTTATCAAAGTGACTTGACGCAACTGCGTAAGTCCACTTGCTCAATGTTTATGGCGAAACTTATGCCATAAACTTGCTCCAGTTGACTTACAAAGTACAGTTGCCCAAAGTTTTGTGAAATTGGCTGCTGGTACTCATACATGTACTCCTTAGTTTAATATCATGGATACTGGTTTATCAAAGTGACTTTCGGAAACGTGACACCTTTATATCCAGAAATTTCAACAATTTGAAACTAAGAAAGACCAGCAGAATTTACCTTGAGCTTAAACCACAGGATGTAGAATGCGGCTGTGTTACACTACAACCCAGGGGTCGAAATTAAGTGTATTCCATGGTAGTCAGCAGGGCTAGTGACCAATAATTTTTAGTAGCCCTGATTTGGTAGCCCGAAAGACACATGTCTCGCGTCACGGCTCAAACTTTACAATACACCAATAACATAGTTCTTTATTGTTTGTGATGATGATTTTTGCATTATTTTTCCACTAGCCTGTCGGGCTATCAAACTGGAAAAATGAGTAGCCCGGCTGTAAATCTGGTAGTCCCGGGCTAGCGGGCTAGTGGCAATTTCGACCCCTGCAACCTTTACAAGTAATTTCTTAAAGGCAGTGGACACTATTGGTAATTGCCAAAGACTAGCCTTCACAGTTAGTGTATCTCAACATATGCATGAAAATAACAAACCTGTGAAAATTTTAGCTCAACGGTTATCGAACTTGCGAGATAATACTGAAAGAAAAAAACACCTTTGTCACATGAAGCTGTGTGCGTTTAGATGGTTGATTTCGAGACCTCAAGTTCTAAATCTGAGGTCTTGAAATCAAATACATGGAAAATTACTTCTTTCTCGAAAACTATGGCACTTCAGAGGGTGCCGTATCTCACAATGTTTTATACCATCAACCTCTCCCCATTACTCTTTACCAAGTAAGGTTTTGTACTAATAATTATTTTGAGTAATTACCAATAGTGTCCACTGCCTTTAAGTCTTTACAATGTAAAGGTACACTAAATGCAACTTGATACAAACTTAAAGGGCCTTGGGCCACTTTTACAGGCAACTTGGAGGCAACCAACTGCAGTGCTTGCTACAGGAAATGAAATGTTAATTCTCTTTTTGGGGATTGCCTAGAACTATTTTCCTGTAATTTGCTTCACGTGACATGACCTTAAAGCTTTTTAAAAGGTATATTGAAGAACTTCATAATTTTAATACTTGGCGGAAAACAAGAAGATGGGTTCAATTTCTATTGAGCTACTATGCTCAAAGGGTCTATGTACTTTTTCCTAACACAATACACAATGTCCACAGATTTACATTAAACTTACACAGTTTGAAGATTGTGATAGTAGAAAGCTTCCCTTGAAGTTTTACTTACTGGGGTGCTGTATTTATTGAGAAATGAGTAAAAAAAAGAATTTTGTCTCAGTTTTAGCATGTAAAAACTTATTAACCAGTTATGCTATGGTTTTGGTATAATATCATAACTGGTTAACGGGATTTTACATGCTAAAATAATTTTCGTCTTCCTTAGACGAAAATTATTTTGTAACTTGTTTTACCCATTTCTCAAAAACTACACAACCTCAGTTAGTAATATTTGAAGGGAAGCTTTCGCCACTATCAGTATCTTCATAACCTGTAAGTTTAATGTAAATCTGTGGACATTTTGAAAAAGTACCCAAATCCTTTCACTAAAGCAGAACATATTGCTTAAAAGCAACTTTATGCTCAACAGAAATTAGCGGGATGCCAGTCACAAATTTTGCATGTGACATTGAAGTTTGGCTGGTGACCCTGATACCATAGCTTTGTTGTGCTTACGTGTACTGTATATTTAAATTTGGCTAAGATGTTTAGTCTGGAGATGAAGTGCTTTGAAAGTGAGGAGATTGAATTTTATGCGATACACATTTTAATCGGGAGCCAGTGGAGTTCAACAAGCCTTGAACCTCGCTCTTGAAGGGGCATGGCAATTTTATAGGGCACTTCTTTGAGCAAATTTAAATTTGTATGGAACTTTGCACGAAACCACAACAAAAGCACAAAGGCAATTGCATGCTGTTGGAGCTGTTGGTTATTTTTTAAGGCACAGTGTTGTTTCTAGACTAGTCAGCTGCAGAGCCCAACCTCGATGCATCCATATATATACATGTATGAGGAAAATTTGAATTTGTATTGAAAGTTTGCAAGGGGCACCACAAAAAAAAGCACAGGGCACCACGGAAGTTTTTGTGGGTGCCTTGGGAATTATTTCAAGGCCAGGAGTGGATTTCACAAAGAGTTAAGACTAGTCTTATCTTGAGTTAGGACCAGTTACTCGTCTTAACAAGACTATCCATGCAATTTGTATATCTTCTAGGACTACATGTAGTCCTAACTCTTTGTGAAATCGACCCCTGGTATTATATTTAGACTTGTCAGACGATGAGAGCCCATCCTCGCTATACTAAACAGTGTAAATGTAATGCACAGTCAATTACCAAGCCCACTTCCCCCACGGTATGAAAAGCTATAAATGACGCTGACGAGTACCTGTATACATGTCCATGTGTAAGACAGGATATGAACAATATGTGTTTCTTGTTATTTATGGGTTTGGGGTCAATGCTACACCAATATGTACAGCCGTCGATTTCACACAGAGTTAGGAGTAACTCGTCCTAACTTAGGACTATCCATGCAATTTGTATATCTTCTAGGACTGGTCCTACGTATATAAGTTAGGACTAGTCCTAACTCTTTGTGAAATCGACCCCTGGTGTTCTATTTAGACTAGTCAGCTGATGAGTCAGCTAAATGTAATGCACAGTCAATTACCAAGACCACTTCCCCCACGGTATGAAAAGCTATAAATGACGCTGACGACTAGTACCTGTATACATGTCCATGTGTAAGACAGGATATGGACAATATGTGTTTCTTGTTATTCATGGGTTTGGGGTCAATGCTACACTAATATGTACAGAGCACCAAGCGATTTTCCATTTGCTTTTGCTGTGGTTCCCTTTGCAAAGTTTAAGATCAAGTACAAATTTTCCTCAAAGAAGTGCTCAAGGAAAATGGTCGTGCCCCTTCTCAAGTACAAAATTAAAGGCATTATTAGGCATTTGAAAGCACACAAATTTTGTGCAACAAGATTGTTTCTTCTTTCATTATTTTCTTGCAAGTTCGATGACCAATTGAGTTCAAATATTCACAGATTTGTTATTTTATGTTGGAATACAGCAAGAGAGAATACTTGAGTTATAGGATGTTGAATAAAATAAAACAAAATAAAATACAAGTACTGGTCTTTGACGATTACCAAAGGTGTCCAGTGCCTATAAAGCATAGATGAATGCACTCTTTTCAAAAAAATAAAAACATGAACAACCTGGGTCGCCACACAAAAAATCACTTTGCTTGATTAGCATCAACAATACATGTATCTAAACCCTATACAAGAACAAAATACCGTGCTTGCCATTACATAATAATAATAGTAATAGTATATCAAAGTCTTGTATAGCGCACGTATCTACCAAACATGGTGATGAGTAACTTTCAGAAAGATAGGGTATTGCTGCAGTGATTCTGAGCCCCAATTATTTAGCACCTCATAAGGATTACAAGGTGGTACGGCATATACAGCAGCCACAGCCAGGAACACCGGGGCAAACCCCTTCTCTTTAAGATAAGTGCTCTGGGTTCTTTAAAATGCGTTACATAACACATGGGACCAGCAGCCTTACAGCTCTTCTGACAGACGGAGCAATGCAGAAACACTAGAGTTTGAATTTGGTGCTCTGAACCGCTCAGCCACGACACTTCCACATTAACATGTATTTCTTGGTATCATTTGTTCTTTCTCATAAGGTTTTTTTCCCCCATGGACTGCTGAATGCCAACGAGCATTTTTCCCAAGGATGAAGTTGATGCTGAGATGAAGGGATTGTAATCCTACCGCAGCAGCAACGATGATGAATCAACTACGTTCAAGCTCAGCACCCATGGTGACTAAAGAGTTGATTACTGCTCCATGCTACAATACGTCAAGGGAAGAAGAAGTGGTAAGTATGTATTTTTAACTTTCGAACATCCAGTCCGGCTGGTGTCTGGCGTTATTTATAATTCTGGAAATGTGATGTCAGATTTTCAGGCTAGGTAAAACTATTTTCAGGCTGGCTCAAACTATTGGAGTTGAACTTTATGAGTTGATCTCTCGAACTGAAGTGAAATGCCTTGGAATAGGCTTATTTAGAATGATGCCAACAATTATTGTTATGTAATAGGCCTAGAGGTTTTCGCTGCTGCAGCTCCAGAACCCTGTAGGGTACCCAGGCAAAAGGCACACTTTAAAGGCAGTGGACACTATTGGTAATTACTCAAAATAATTATCAGCATAAAACCTTACTTGGTAAAGAGTAATGGGGAGAGATTGAGGGTATAAAACATTGTGAGAAACGGCTCCCTCTGAATTGCCATAGTTTTCGAGAATGAAGTAACTTTCCACGAATTTGATTTTGAGACCTCAGATTTAGAACTTGAGGTCTCGAAATCAACCTTCTAAACGCACACAACTTCGTGTGACAAGGGTGTTTTTTCCGTTCATTATCTGGCAAGTTCGATGACCGATTGAGCTCAAATCTTCACAGATTTGTTATTTTATGCATATGTTGAGATACACCAACTGTGAAGGCTAGTCTTTGACAATTACCAATAGTGTCCACTGCCTTTAAAGGATTGTCAAGAGCTTTTGTGTTACTGGATCGCTGATACCTATGGCCGGTGATTTTAGAGTCTGCCCTGTAAACTCAAGACAGGACAAGTCTGGTGGTCTTGCTTTTTACTTTTCGATTCAACATCATTGTCTTAGAAAAACAAAATTCAAACGTTGAGTTTGAGTCTCACAAATATCTTTCAATCCTGCTGAGTATCACCCATACAACATGTAAGTCTACGAGGTACATCTTCCCATTATAGTGCTTTTGGTCGAATGCAAAACAGTTTTGATGAAATTGTGTTCTCATTCTGATTCCAGTCTCTTTTCATTTTGATTCTGGTCTTGTAAATTAAATTCTGATCCAGTCAAGATTCTGAGCTGCAAGTTCTGCAGTCTTGTGGTGGATTACCCCCCCCCCCCTAACCCGATTTGAGCCCTATACAAAAATGTTTGACTAATAAGGGAATCAATGTGTGGTGAGGAGGTTTTCAACTAGTGGTTTAAACCCAACGAGGCCTGGTTCTTGATAATTCTATCGAGACGAAGTCAAGGTAAATTATCAAGAACCAGGCCTTGGCGGGTTTAAACCACTAGTTGAAAACCGATTCAACACACTTTGATTCCCATTCCTTTTTCGGTCAAAAACCATCAACACTTTTGGTCAGAAAGTAAAATAAATGCAAAAATTATAACTGTTCAATGATTTCTTTCAACACAACACCCCTTCAGCTATGAAATGGTAAGGCCCTCCGCCGCCCTTGGGTAAACAACTCCTTATAAGGGAATGCTGTGCGCGTCGCGCGTATCGCGTGATGTGGCACAACTGTCGCGGCCGTTGCTCTCGACCAATAGGAATGAAGAAACTTATAAGCACAGGTGCTAGCTCGCGTGTCACGCCCATGTTTCAACACTTTTTACTGGTCATAAACAAAGGTTTATATACACCCATGTGACGCGCTCTTCACCAATAGGAATAGCGAAACTGTCTGAGGTATTTATGAATATTATATTATTACACTACATGTATGTTGTTCCTGAGGAATTGCACCCTCACTGGTCTTGTTGGTAAGACATCTGCTCTTGATTGACAATAGGTCATGGTTCGGAGAAACATACCTCAAGGTGAATTTTTTGTTAGTCTTCTTTTTAGAACTTATGGAAGTTATGAGTAAACAGTGCTTCAGAATCAGTGTAAGGGTGATTAAAATTAATAAGATCGTTTTAATTTGTTTTTCTTGTGTATGTGTATAGCTTGACATGCTTCATTATGTCCATGCTTTCTTCGCATCGATGAGTATTCTTGGATCTCTATCGATAATCATCTACGCACTGTGTAGGAAAGTCATCAAAACATCAGATGTAAGTAAAATTGAGAAGGGTTTTTATCATCCTCAATAGCACTGGACTCGTTTGGTATTTATTTAAAATATATACAAGCATAAAAACTTACTTGGTAAAAGGCAAAGGAGAGCTGTTGATAGTATTATAAGTTATCACACAAGCACGAGTGGAATACGGAAAAATATAGAGCTGGATATGGGACGCAGACGCGCTATATTTTCCGTATTTCCATGTGCGTGTGATAATGTATTTATCTTCAAGCAAACTTGGCGAGTGACATAGAACACACAAGATGCATGGTAGTGATATTAGCCATGCAATATAGGTTTTTATCACCACTCCATTCTGCCAATCTGATTGGAGGATTAGCGCGTACTCGAAGATAGAACACATTGTGAGAAACGGCTCCCTCTGAAGTAACATAGTTTTTCAAGAAAGAGGTTGTTTCTCACTAAAATACTTGAATCTGGGAAAGACTTCAGTCCGGAAGCCTTTCTCAGGCATCTGAAAGTACACAAATTTATTCAAAAGGTTTCTTATTGCAGGCACATGTTGGAATACATCAATTGAGAATGGTCTTTACAAAGTTGTGTGCGTATAGATGTTTGATTTCGAGACCTCAAATTCTAATTATAATTGAAAATAACACCCTTGTTGCACAAATTTGTTTGCTATCAAATGCCTAAAAAAGCTTCATTCTGAAGTCTCTTAATTTTTGAGTGAGAAGTTACTTTTAATAGATGGAAATTATAATTAATAGAGAATATTTTTTCTTTCTTCAAAAACTACGTTACTTCATCAGATGGAGCCATTTTTCACAATATTTTATACTATGATTAGCTCTCCATTGTTCGTGACCAAGTCAGTTTTTGGGCTAACAATCATTTTGAGTAATTACCAATAGTGTCACTGAGTGCCTTTAAAGCCATTGGACACTTTCGCTAAACAGTATTGTCCAAGGCCCACACTTCGTGTATCACAACTTATATATAAAATAACAAACCTGTGAAAATTTAGGCTCAATTGGTCATCGGAGTCGGCAGAAAATAACGAGAAAACCCACCCTTGTTTCCGGACGTTTCGCTGTGTCATGACATGTGTTTAAAATAAATCCGTAAGTCTAGTTATCGAGAACTGATATTGTTTTAATGTTTTCTTAAAAAGTAAAGCATTTCATGGAATAATATTTCAAGAGAAGTCTTTCACCATTACCTTCTGTAAACCCTGTAAATTATTTGTAAATCTGTGAACTTTTTTTTTTTTCCTGTTCCGAAAGTGTCCAATGGCTTTAAAGTATGTGCTACAGACCATTTAAGATTCAACATTATCCAGGCAACCAATAGTTTCACACTCTTTCCTTTAATAGATAATTTTAGAGATTAATCAGAAGTCATGTGGAAATTCTGAGTCATCTTGAACACATACGTAGGTTAACTGTGACGCCACTCCTAAGGGAATACAATTTGGGTGTAAGGCCTCCCCCCCAAAAAAACATGTGGAGCGTCCTGCCTTTTGAAAGAAGGAAGGAGGAAGGCCTTTTTTTCTTTTTTTCCGTAATGGTTGCCCGGCACATTATTAAAGACCGGCTGGATGGGCTAATAAATAAAAAAATTGTTCGAGATCATCAATTTTATTATTTTTTTTTAGAAGAGGAAAGAAAAAAGGAAGCAGCCTCTTAAAATGAAGTGAACCTGCTAAGCACAGGAACAAATCTTACTTTGGGTTAGACAGGTACTTTGGGTCAGACAGGTTCCCAACTCATTTTGTTTGTGATCATTGAAATGTCTAAGCATTTTGTCTTACTTAACTGGTTTATGATTTTGGACCATTGGCACGACCCATAAAACATTGTGGTATCAGCTCTCTTTGAAGTAACAAAGTGTTAGAAAAAGAGGGAATTTCCTCGTGAATGTTTAAATTTGAGAAAGACTTCAGGCCTGAAGCTTTTCACTAGGAATCTGAAAACATACATTTTGTGCGACAAGGGTGTTTTTTTAACATTTTTTTCTTGTTACTTTAATGACTAATTTAGTCAAACAATTTCACTCTTTGTTGAATGCATTGTTGGGATACACCAAGTGAGAATTACTGGTCTTTGACAATTACTATACGTGTCCAGTGCCTTTAAGGCGTGGTATTTGAAATCAACTCACAATCAGGAAAGTGGTTATTTCCTGTTGACCAAGTTAAAACATGTTCCTCAAATATTGCGCAATATTCCATTCTGTGGCATGGTTAAAATTCAATTGTTATACCTCAGTATGAAACTGTGAAGTTTGATTGGTCGAGAACCAACCACGTGCCATGCAACAAATTCGCATGTACCATGGCTGAGTGATGTTCACTGGTGTACATTAGTGCTGGGCGAATAGTGAAATTTTGTTATTCGGATACCGCTGGCCAACTATCCGAAATTAACCGGATATTTGAATAGTTTTTTCGCCGCTAGAGGGCGCTATTTAAAAAAAAAATCTTTTTTGGGGGGGGCCGCTAGAGGGCGCTGTTCGTTTGTGAATGAGATCTTATGGGCGGATTGATTTTAGTTTTAGACATCGTCACTCGGTTCATTCATAAAAATGACCGGATCTAATTTGAAGATGGCGATTTGCTTTTTCTTTTGATCGTGATTGACTCTACGTGAAGGAAAACTTTTGTAATCTTTGAACAAATTACGTCAGAAATGTCATTGTTTTAACTCTTCACGGAGGTGAGCATAGTTAAATACTTAATTTATGCTGTTTTATGCTGTCTTAATAGAAAATTCATAAGGATTCAGACAAAACATTCATATAAGTTGTCGCCCGACGTCCGCGGATATTCGGATATTAAAGAATATCCGGTTACTCGGTTGTAATTACAGAATTATCCGGTTTGTAAATAGGTATTTGCGCCCTATGCGGATATCCGGTTCAAGAAAAAAAAGGCATTCGCGGTTACGGATAGGAAAACCTATTCGCCATTAACTGGATATTCGAATAATTCGCCCAGGCCTAGTCGTTATAAACACTGTTTTTTTCCCCGAACCAACACTACTTTAAAAAGAAATATTCACATGGTGTTACCGCAAAGCTCTCTTTCAAATGTACTTGATGTATATTCAGTTTGCAGTTACACTGTGTGTATATTTTAAAAGTTTAGACAGCAAAGTAGAGTATTTTCATTGTACAGTTGGTGTTATCTCTGCAAACTGAATAATAATGATACTATACTACTACCAATATTAAAGGCAGTGGACACTATTGGTAATTACTCAAAATAATTATTGGCATAAAACCTTACTTGGTGGCGAGTAAAAAGGAGAGGTTGATGGTATAAAACATTGTGAGAAACGGCTCCCTCTGAAGTGCCATAGTTTTAGAGAAAGACGTAGTTTTCAACGAATTTGATTTCGAGACCTCACATTTAGAACTTGAGGTCTTGAAATCAACCATCTAAACGCACACAACTTCATGTGACAAGGGTGTTTTTTTCTTTCATTATTATCTCGCAAGTTTGATGACCGATTGAGCTCAAATTTTCACAGGTTTGTTATTTAATGCTTATGTTGAGATACCCCAACTGTGAAGGCTAGTCTTTGACAATTACCAATAGTGTCCACTGCCTTTAATAGTATTATTGTACATGTAGCAATTCAGTTTAAGGTTTAGCACCATGTGTGTATTTTGAAAGTTTACACAGTATGGTGGGATCACAGCAAACTGAATTTAAACACTACTATTAATATTAATAATATTTACATGTTACAATCTGTAAACATTTTCATGATTTCTATGGACAGATTCGGCCATTGTTCCACCTCGCTGTTGCTGATTTATGTCTCGCAATTTGCTGGCTCATTGGGGCCATTCTCTGGAATATTCCATTTGAAGGAGCCGGCTCACAAGGCTTCAAAATCTGCACAGTACTCCAGGCAGTTACTGAGGTAAGTCTTTCTGTAACAGGCATTAAATCAAAACTATCTTAAAGTTGTATTATTTTGGTTTTACCCCATATTGAACCAATTCACCTGACGTCATCATCAGAATAATCTTGGATGCGCTATTTTGGTGGAAAAAGTCATTGTGCTTCATTCAGTGAAGTGGGCATTTTAGGCAATGCTGCGTTATTGACCACAAAAATGGTGAGCGTGGCACAGTCGCCACGTGTGATGTGTGTCAATACAACGATATGCAGGCCTGATACTTCACGGAGGCAACATGTCCCCTGGTTTCTGCCTTGGTGCCCTTGAAATGCACAGTACAAATATTGCAAGTTCATCATAGGGTGCCCTTTACCAAGAAAAAAATGCCTTGGTGCCCTTGCCCTTTAAAAAACGAAGCATACAGCCCTGGATATGTGTTAGCACTGTACTCTGAGTACTCTCCCGTAATCTGTGAAAGGCATATTACCTGGGTTGGATTTGAACCCACAACTTTGCATTTCTAGAGCAGTGTCATACCAAAAGTCTAGTAATGCCATAAAGAGATTGTCTTATTGATTACTCTTTCTTATGGCATCCATGAAGCCCCATAGCATCTTCAGACACTCACAAACACTTTATAAATATCAATGCCCAATTTCATAAAGCCTGTAAGCGAAACAATTTGCTAAAGCACAGAAAAAAAAGTGTCGATTAACAGAAACAGATCATCACCAGCCAAGTTTACATTTTTGCAAAGTAATTTGCTTAGCAGCATTTTCTGCTTAACAGCTTAATAAAATTGGGCTATGGATTTCTTTTACTTATATCATCGTGACTTGGTAATCTTGCCTTCAATTTTATGAATGTTGCCTCACTAATTTTGCTCCAATTTCACACTTTTAAAACTTTTTCCCCTTGTATTTTTTTTCTTTCCCATGCATGCGCAGATGTTCAATGTCATCAGTTTCTTCCTGACCATCAACTATGCACTCAACGTGTACCTGAGGTTAAAGGATAGACTGAATAGAGTACAGAAGCTGACCCTGTTACATGTAAGACATCAACTACCTGTTCAGATATAGGGTTTGGGAGCAGTTAACCAAAATGTAAAGCTATCAACATAGCTTCCGAATCGGCTTCTAAATTTTCTCACTGTTTAAAGGGAAAGAACTTGTTTGGTAATTACTCAAAACAAATATTAACTTGAAAACTGACTTGGTAACGAGCATTCGAGAGCTGTTGATCGTATAAAACATTGTGGGAAACGACGTCCTCTAAAGTAACCTAGTTTTTGAGAAAGAGGTTATTTCTCAATAAAATAAAAGACTTCTAGCTAGAAGTCTTTTATTCCTATCTGAAAGCACAAAAATTCGCCCTACAAGGGTGTTTTTTTTATATCATTTCCCATGACCAATTGAGCCCAAATGTTCACAGGCTTGTTATTTTATGCTTATGATGGGATACACTAAGTGGGAACACTGGATGCTGAGAAACGGTTCCCTACCAAAGAATGTGCTTTAAAGGCAGTAAAATAATTATCATCATAAAACCTTTCTTGATTACAAGTAATGGGGAGAGGTTGATAGTATAAAACATTGTGAGAACAGCTCCCTCTGAAGTGACGTAGTTTTCGAGAAAGAGGTAATTTTCCACGAATTTGATTTCGAGACCTCAAGTTTAGAATTTGAGGTCTCGAAATTAAGCATCTGAAAGCACACAACTTCGTGTGACAAGGGTGTTTTTTCTTTCATTATTATCTCGCAACTTCGACAATTGATGAGCTCAAATTTTCACAGGTTTGTTATTTTATGCGTATGTTGAGATACACCAACTGTGAAGACTAGTCTTTGACAATTACCAATAGTATCCACTGCCTTTAAGAGAGAGGATTCACCAACTTTTCAATTTGAGAAATGTTTCTGCATGAAATGCTTCTCAGATTGTGTATTCCAATTGAGATTATTTTTCTGACGTGGACTGTAACCACTCCAAATTAACGACAGTGTATCAAAAACGCAACCACCTTTTACAATGAAATATTCACAGGTTGGTTTTATTGTGTGTACATCTACATTTTATATACGTTTGAAATTTGCCTTTAAAGGAACGCGTTGCCTTCGATCGAATGATTTGGTCACTAAAAAGCGTTTGAAACCGTTTGTTATGAAATATATATAGTTAGAAAGATGTTTTAAAAGTAGAATGTAATGATCCACACAAGTATCACTCAAAATTGCACGGTTTTCTTTTCACGTCGCGAACCGTATTATTGGACAAGGTAAAAAGAAAACCACTCAATTTTGAGGCATATTTGTGTAGATCATTGTATTCTACTTTTCCATCATCTTTCTAACCATATTTTATAACAAAAGGTCACAAAACGCTTTTCAATGACCAACTCGACCGATCCAAGGCAACGTGTTCCTTTAAATAAAGCCGACAGGAAAACAAAACTAAGACTTTCCTTTACTTTAAAGTTTTAAGCCCCAGACACTATCCTGGGAGAATGATTGACATCCCTTTTATTGGTTTGCAAATACGTCTGAATAATAATCCCGTACAATGTTTAAAACATTATTTTAAGTCCATGACTATTTGTTAAAAATACATTTCGTCAGAGGATGTACCGGTACGGGCCCAAATTGTGGTTTTGTGCTACATATTGCGTTCTATTTTTAATGCTGGAAAGTTCATTGACGTTTGCTCCTAGCCATTATATGTCAACTCATAACACATACAGAAAACTAGTTGACATTTGCTCCTAGCCATTATACGTCAACTCATAACACATACAGAAAACTAGTTAAATATTAAAAGGACAAGTTGCCTTGGATCGGGTGAGTTGGACCATGAAAAACATTTGAAACCGTTTGTTACAAAATGCATGGTTAGAAAGATGTTTTAAAAGTAGAATATAACAATCCGCATAAATATGGTCCGAAAATTATGTGGTTTTCCTTTTACTTTGAGAACTAACACATTCAGTTCTTTTGTGAAAATTCGACTCCACAATATGGCGTTCAATTTGAGACTTTTGAACACTAGATGGCAGCAGACTTACCAGGTAAGTTTGTTGTGAGTGTGCACACATTAAAAAGAACAATGGATTTACCTGGCTAGTCTGCTGCCACCTATTGATGATGCAACAGCATATTCAGGGAAAAGTCCACCTTTTTTGTTTTAATCAAATAATTTTTTGCAAAGTTACAAAGAATTACCAGGTACATATTTACACATTTATTAACAATCATCGAGGACTTTTTTGAACAATGCACCGCAGTTAAAGTCCACGTTGTTTGAGAAAAACAAACAGGTCTATTTTAAGGGGAAAATTCACAGGGTGCTTTCCGGTTGCTGTGAAATGTCAATCATTTTTGTGTTGTCAGTTTGTTTTTGATAAACTGATAAATTCAGTCCTAGATTGCCAAAGTGAAGGTTTGTTACGATGATTGAAGTCGACAATCATGGAAATCTGGTTTACTTTAAAAATTCATTTACTGAGGATTAACAATGTATACGTCTCCTGAAGATGAATAGTATACAACTATTGACTGCTTCGAGTGCTATGGTTAAAACTATGACTCCCGAGGTGATCCCCGGGAGTGATCTATTTTCGTGAGGCGAAGCCGAAGGAAAATAGAACGCTTTGGGGATCACCGAGGTAGTCATAGTTTTTAACCATTGCACGAGTAAAAGCAGTCAATATTTGTTTTATAACATCCCAAACATTTCTAAATACTGTGCTATTATTATTAAGTTACAGACCTGAATGCTACAATCCACGGACGACGCGAATACAGATTGCAAACCCTTTATTGGCTGCATGTAGTGTCGTGCAGTCCGAAATGGTTACAGACTATTAATTTATTATCCTCGTACACGCAACGGACGTCTGGGTACTGCACGCCGTGTGCTAGTCTTCAGACTAGGGCATGGCAAACCGACACACTATCACACGGCCATCGTCTAGCAAAACTAAGACATGTCATGTGATGCGCTCTAAACCAATGAGGGGGCAGAATACTTGCAAGGGGTGTTATAAAGCAAGCTAGTCAAAACAAATGAGAATCTGTCCACGGCAGTGAAGTTAACAAGGTGAACTCCCCTTGATCAACTTAGCGAAAGTAGAAGTCCCGGCCTACATGTGTTTCCTACCGTCTGCCAAGGCATAAATAAAAATAAACTGCGCCAATAAAGTATCTAAACACTTACAAATAGTCAGATTTATCGGAACCTGAATTAGTATGCCAAAGAATAATTATTCATTTCTATTCACCGTTAATTTCTGCACATTTTGACACATCTTATGTTGCGCTACGATGTTGTTGGGTGGATTTATGGGCACTTGAGTGGCTTAAGGTCGAATTTCAAAAGTTGCAAAAGCCCCTATTCACCCCAATTCCAGAAGGGAACTCACACAAGCCTCACACACAGACAAAATCAAGACAAAAGACACAAACTCGTTTCGTTTACTTGACCATGAAATTTATGGCCGTATCTTTAACTCTAAAACTGCTGATATCCTGTCCTCAATACTTGGTGTGTCCTCCATCACTGTTAACGGCAAGGAGTCGTCTTCTCATACTCCAAACGAGACATCTGATCTGTCCCTGGTCAATCCCCTGCCATTTCCTGATCAGGATGCGTCGCAATCCCTCGAGAGTGGTGTCAGGCTTGATGGACTTGTTCACTTTCTTCTGCTGCAGAAGTCACACTCGGGCGGCCACTCCTTGGCAGGTTGTCCACATTTCCCTGAGCTTGGTAGCCATTCCACCATTTTACTGACCGTCGCTGGTGACGTTCCAACTTGATGAGCTGCAGCTCGAATCGACATACCGGCTTCTATCAAACCAACGATCCGTCCTCTTTCCTGTTTGGTCAGTTGAGCCAACTTTCCTGTTATCTTGAAACACCTTTCCCTGTCTTACCATAATCAGGGATTTTGGCTCTTAACCCATTTTGTTGTATGCCTCCCATCTTTGACCCCTTTGCTTGGTTACTGACAATTATTGCTGATGTTCATCGCA